>NC_140077.1:39993651-40075477 GCF_964194135.1 Talpa europaea | reverse complement strand
GAGGATTTACAAGGGGGATTTTGTGTGCTGTTTTTTTTTATTCAAATGCAGCCTCTCATGCTGTGTTAATAGAATTTGACAGGTTTCCATTTACAGTCACCAGAAAGAGCAAATAAGTTATCCTCATAGTTCTACTGCTGACCACTAGCCTATATATTATACTGTGCTACTTAATTGCTCACTTTGTGTGAGAAAGTGTACTGTTCTGAGCTATTGTAAAGGAATCTTTGCTCTGAATTGACTTCCTGTCCATATCAGTCACCCCACCATCTGACACCATTTAGGCTTTGGTTTTCATTATGCAAATGCCTGATAGGTCAGACCTCTGGAAGGCACAGTAGCTTTTCTAAGTTCTTTCAAATTTTCAGTATTTGCTGAAATCCTTTTTCAAAAAAAACCTGTTTTCAAATATATGGGTCACAGTTGTTATTTAAATTCCATATCAAAACTACAAAAGATTTTACTAAGTAGACTACATAGAAAATGAAAGAAAAAAGTTTACTGAGCATTTTCAGCAGGGGGAAACCATTACTTTGTCACATCTAGGTAGTCTAAGCTAGCCTAATTGAAGTGGGAATTTCCTGCCAGAACCAGATGTTTGTTCTTTAAGCAAACTGAACATCGAAAAGAGAGTATATGAGTTCTTATTTGGTAGAGCTGTGGCCACTGTGGAGCTTGCTTCTAATCAGCAGTAGATATTTTATGTGTCTACCACTGAGTAGGAGGTTGTGCAGCCTGTCTTAAGCTAACACTGTTTGCTCTTGTTAAATGCAAAAATATGGAAAACCTGATTTGTAAGTTCAGGTCTCACAGATATTATAGCAAAAGTGAACATGGCATTGAAATGACCTCCCAAGTATAGATGACAACAGTTTTATATCGTTAATTAAAAAAAAAAAAAGTAAGACTAAGACACCAGAGGTATTCCAGGTAACTTGAATGAGGTCATTTTATAAAGTCAGTGAAGTCTCTAAATATGAATAAAAGTTAGGGATCTGAAATGACAGGAAAATGCCAAGTATGTACATCAGCTTCCTGTTTCCAGATACACATGGAAATTAGAAACAAAAATTTCACTCAAGAGTTATGCACAAAAAGTAGAATTCTTTATCCATTTGAAACAAGAAACATTTTTAAAGGGAAAAAGAGACTTTCCACATGAGCTCACTGTTTTTGTCATCTTCTGTACGGGAAAATATTGACATTTACCAGACTGTTTGCTCCTGCTTTCTGATCTCCTGCAGTTTATTTTTATAACAACCTTATCGATGGGCCTCTTACCCAGCTCTCTAGGTTTAACTGAGTTGAGTCGATTTGTTACCACAGCTTCAAGTAGCTGTTACAGAACAAGCAAGACATCCTAATAAAGCTGTAAACGTGTTTACTCAAACAGAGTATTGATTTTACTTGGAGAGGGAGAAGCCGGTGCTTAGCACAGTGTCAGGGTGGATGAATTTCACCGCAGTTTTTCATTGTCATCTGTCATGGTTGTGAAACACTAAGTAAAGCCATCAGAGAATAATTAGAAGCACCAGAAATTTAGCCCCTAAATTCAGTTAACCACTTGGGAGTTTTGTAGCTTAATTAGCTTTTATTAAAAATTTCCTCAAGTAATATTAGTCAAGCATTTTTAATGGTGCTTTCAGGTAAAGCGGAATTTCAAGATTGTGACTTATTAAATATGTGAATGTAATGGCTGAGGGTTTTTCAGAGTTTGTCTCTCTGTAATAATTAAGCTTACATTAGAACACAACATAAAAGAGATGGTGATCTATACTCATACCAGCAGAAGAATATGATTTTTCTGAAAAAATCAATTTTAAGGAAGTAGTAAAGCAGTTATAAAATATTTAAAACAAAATTGTAAAAAGTATCTGGTTTGCATGTTTATTAAACTTAAATTTTTTGTAGCACAGTATGACTGAGTTACATAAAATTGTAAATGCCATTCTTGTTTCCAAACACCTTTAATAAAGGAAAATCTAAAATATTCTAGCTTGCTGCAAGTTAATCGTCATCTTAAAGATAAAAGTTAATGTAAATCTGAGCAAAAAGCAAGGGTCAGATGAGGAATTATTTACCGTCTGTGTAAAAATTTTATTAGCTATTGAACTTGATGAAAGGTATTCATATAAAAATTCTACCTGCCCTCTTCCTAGAAAAAAATCACAGCTAAAAGAAATCACTCACCAAGAGTGAGCACAAAACTGAAAATCTATTAAAAATAAGTTTCACCATTTTATTTTAATTTAGTCTTATTCCCATATCTGTCATCATTTATTCAGTGCCTTACATTTAACTTCTCATACCTTCTTGTACTAATGCTCCAACCCACCTAAATGACTAATTAAAATGACAATATTTAAAGATGACCAATTTCAAAAGCGTAGGAATAAAACACTCTTTCACAAAAAGACAGTGAAATGTGTTGGGAGGTTTCTTCGCCTTTGAAATGCTACGTAGTTATAAGTCAAATTCAATCCTGAGTTCAGACTTTAAGCCATGAAATAGCAGACTGGAAGATTTTGTTACATCAGAGGATACCACTACAGCTCTTTCTTCTAATTTTTAGAAAGTAGAAGAGGAAATTGGTTTGTCACAGTTGTATTTACATCTTCATTCTATATTAAAGTATTCTAGCACACTCAGAGGGGGAAAAAAGAATATGGATTTATGATTATATCATCCTATTTTTTATATGTGTATTTCAAAATCTCCACAATACAGTAATTATTTTTTTTGTTCTATTTTCTGAAGAATCACAACTATGTGAGGAAGCTTGTTGGTGTAGAAGGGAGGGGCAACAGAATACAGTAGGGCAAACATACTTTAGATTTATGGCACTATTTTATCTGACTTTGTTGGTTCAAAAGAAACAGAAACACATTTCATGTAACTCAGGATAAGGAACAATTTTTTTAGTATACTGGTTAAGATCATGATAATGATTGAAAGTCATGGCTTTGAATCCTGATAACTGCCATTAGTTAGCTGTGGAATTATGGACAAGTTATTTAACATCTCATATAAAAATTAAGATAGTGAGTACCTACCTTATTTGGGCTAATTATGAAAACTTAATGAAATAATGTTTATAAAATACAGTGCCTGACCTGTAGTAATCATGAAGTATTTCGTGTTATAAGAGAAAGCTCAAACAAGAGTCAAAACTGGACAGTTTTCACTGAAAGTGGTACTAGATGGTGATTTTAAAATTCAGATCAGTGCTAGACACCCCAACAGCAGGTATTCATGGTTCTTCACTCCATTACCTTTATATTACAAAATACATCAACTGAGTCCCTCCACAATGCAATGGTAAAGAGATTTTTATTCAAAGAGTAGTGATGTCATATATACAAAGATCAAATCATTATGTTGTGCTCCTAAAACTAATATAATATGTCTTTATGCCTTAACTTTAACAAATTAATAAAACAAATTGGTGGCTCTGTAAACATGTGTGTTTGCATGCCTGTCTACACCCTTACCGCCATGTTTATGATTCTGAGAAAGTCCCGTCCCCTGCAACATGATCCTTTTATTTTATCTTGATTATACTCTACTGCTACACATGGTCCTTTTCCTAATAGCACTTACCATTGTCTAAGGTTATTTTTTACTTTTTATTATCTTAATTTTTAGCTCTTTTTAATCTTCCCCATTAAAATTAAAACACAAGCCTTAAGAAAGCAGAGACTATATGTCTCCCATAATCAATGTATCCCAAAGACCCAACAATGCCTCGCATAGATATTCAGTAAATTTTAGTTGCGTGAGTCAATAAATAAATAAATCCTGTGCACAGATCCATACAATCTTGCCTCCTACTATCAAATAAAAACCATTCTGGTAAATATATCTAAGAGCTTGACTATTGAGGCGTTTTTGTCAGAAGGGTGCAGTGAGTCAGGAAATAGCTGGTAGGACATACTTTACTATAAAATCTCCTTCATTAAAGATTAACCTTTGCTAAATCAAACTCATGCTGTAATCCTTAAACTTAGGGTGTGATGGATGTCAATTATTTCTCAATAAAACTGAGGAGAAAATGAGAGAGAAAAAAATGAACTCTTGTTAGCATGTGTATGTGATGAATGAATTCCACAGCTACCTTTTCCTTACTGTTACTTAAAATAGAGGTAGTACAACTCAGTAGTGAAAAAACAATATGATTTAAAAATGGGCAGAAGATCAGAATAAACATTTTCCAAAGAAAATGTATAGACACATGATTCATGTACTAGCAGATACATGAAAATATGCTCAACATTAGTAGTCATCAGGGAAATGCAAATCAAAACCACAAAAATACATCAGCTCATACCTGTTAGAGTGGTTATCATTAAAAAGATAAGAAATAATAGTTGTTGGTAAGGATGCGGAGAAATGGGAACCTTTGTGAATTGTTGTCAGAAATGTAAATTGTTTCACCCATTATAGAAAACAATATGGAAGTTCCTCAAAAATTAAAAATAGAACTACTACTATATGATCCAGCCATTCTATCTCTAGATATTTATCAAAGGAAAATGGAAACATTATCCTGAAACATGCACCCCATGTTCATTGCTGCATTATTTACAATGACAAAGACAGAGAAACAAATTAAATGTGTCCATCAATGAAAAAGTGTCTGTACACACAATGGAATGCCATTCAGCCATAAAAAGAATGAAATTCTGCCCTTTGTGACATCTTGGATGGTCTTTGAGGGCATTAAGCTAAGTGAAATAAGTCATACAAAGAAAGACAAATACTTCATGATCTTACTAATATGTGGCATCTAATTTAAAAAAAATCAAACTCGGGGCCTCCCTGGTGGCACAAGGGGTTAAGCACCGCACTGTGAAGCAATCCACAGCTTCTGCAGCATGAGTTCGATCCCTGGCCACCCAGGGAGCAACCCACATGGCGAGGCAGACCTCTCCTGTCTCGCCCGCTGCTCCCCTCAGCAGTGTATTTCAGTCTGTCTGCCTGTTCTGTTCCCCACTCTGTCTCTGGTGGATCCTCTCACCCCGCTGCATCACTGGCCTGTACCCCAGCTCTTGTATGCATAAATAAATAAATCTTTAAAAAAATCAAACTCATAAATACAGAGAACAAGTGACAGTTGCCAGAGCAGGCTGGCAAAGGGCAAAGAAGTACAAATGGGTGAAGGTGGTCAAAAGATATAAACTCCCAGTTATAAATTAAATAAGTCATAGGGGTGTAATGTACAGCTTGGTTAGGATAGTTAATACTACATTGCGTATTGAAAGTTGCTGAGAGTAGATTTTAGAAGTTCTCATCACAAGAAAACAATATGTAACTCTGTGGTAACAGATGTCATCTAGATTTATTGTGGTGGTCATTTCACATATCAAAATATTGAATGTGTTGTACACTTGAAACTAATACAACATATATCAAGTATACCTCAAATTTTATATAGAGGTTAATGTGAAGAAAACACATGTTAGAAAAGGAGCTTTAACAGTACCTATTGTTCTAAGTATCTGTAGTATAAATATGAAAATTAATTCTCAAGATAATATCCTGAACATTATCAACCCCTGCTGTAATAAGCAGTGGCATACAAGTCAGAGGCTTCAGTAGAGATTTCCCCGGAATATACTGAAGTTACTAGATCTACCTAAGATTTTTACTGCTGTTCTTACAGCTGAAGGTGAAGTAAAAAGTAGCTGCTCAGGCCTCCCTGGTGGCACAAGGGGTTAAGCACAGTACTGTGAAGTTGTCAGCAGCCTCTGCAGCACCAGTTCAATCCCCAGCCAGGGAGGTGACCCACATGGCACAGCAGACCTCACCTGTCTCGCCCGCTGCTCCCCTCAGCAGTGTATTTCAGTCAGTCTGCCTGTTCTGTTCCCCACTCTGTCCCTGGTGAGTCCCCTCACCCCCCACACCTCTGGCCGGTACCCCCAGTTCCTGTATGCATAAATAAATGAATCTTTAAAAAA
Organism: Talpa europaea; assembly: GCF_964194135.1. Lineage (NCBI taxonomy): Eukaryota > Metazoa > Chordata > Mammalia > Eulipotyphla > Talpidae > Talpa > Talpa europaea. The sequence goes on along the minus strand of NC_140077.1, from coordinate 40,069,520 downwards.
AAAAAAAAAGTAGCTGCTCCACAGTAAAGGTGATGAGGATCCCTGGTAAAGAGCCCTTGACATGAACTGAGCTGGAACTTACCCCCTGTTTCATTTTCCACATAGTTTTTTAAACATAAAGCCACAGACTTGTTCTTAAAATTTTAACTTTCATCAATATTCAAATCAAATTATTTTCAAACCTGTTTATTTTCCTCCCTACTTTTACTATCACCAAGAACAAGTGGTTCCTGGAACAGAATCACCTGAAGGACTTGTTAAAAGACAGATTGCTGGGCCCTATCCTCAGAGTTTCTGAGTCTAGGATGGGGCTTAAATGTTGCTGAAGCTGTGTTCCAGGGACTACATTTTTTTTTAAAAGATTTATTTATGCATACAAGAGCTGGGGTACAGGCCAGAGGTACAGCGGGGTGAGAGGATTCACCAAAGACAGAGCGGGGAACAGAACAGGCAGACAGACTGAAATACACTGCTGAGGGGAGCAGCGGGCGAGACAGGAGAGGTCTGCCTCGCCATGTGGGTTGCTCCCAGGCCGGCCAGGGATGGAACCCGCTCTGCAGAGGCTGCAGACTGCCTCAGAGTGCATTACTTAACCCCCTGTGCCACCAGGGAGGCCCTCCAGGGACTACATTTTGAGAACCACTCCTAAAATATTGCAGTCGACTCTTATTTAATCTCTTTGCCAACAGTTTCATTCCTTGTAAATTCATACTCCACACTTCTGCCAGGATTATTTTAAAGTATTTACTTGGCTTTCTCTCCTAAAGCTGTAAAACCCTGAGAGACAAACTGTATTTTATGCATGTTGGAATCCTTAGGTGTCTAGCACACTACCTGGAGATGGTAGGCATTCAGTAGGTATTAGTTGATTTCATAAACCAAAGTGCTTTTATAGCATTCTAGGTTCTTACTATCTTTTCACCTGCACCTTATAATAAAGGATAGAAATGGTAGTACATGAGGGCCTCCCCTGGTGGCTCAGTGGTTGAGCGCTGGGTTGTGACGCTGCCCGCAGCCTCTGCAGTGCCAGTTCGATCCCAGCCACCGGCAAGGGTCCCACAAAAAAAAAAAAAAAAAGAAAAAAAAGAAATGGTGGTACATGAGTCTAGTAAATTGAGGATTCAGATTAGTCAGTTTTCATTTATATCTTATTTCTCTTTCCTAAAGCAGGCATATATAATAAAAATACAGCCTTTAAGTTGACTGTCTCATGTGCCATGTAGCAGTATATATCTAAAAGGTAGGACTTTTAAACAGGCCAGTTTAAGAGAACACATAAATCATCACTAAGTGTAGATATCTAAGAAAAATCGAAACTAAACCAAGAATTGAAAAATCAAGTTGACCTAAAACTATGACTGAGAGCACATTTTTTTCACAGATGGAATACAGAATTCAGCACTTTAGTTGCTGTAAAATATTATATCATGTTGCTTTAATTACATGGTAATGCCTCTGAGAACAAAGGTAATTACATGATAACTTATGTTACTACTCCCACATTATCTCTTAATAACTATGTAATTAACTTGTCACTACTATACAGTATGTAGTTTGATATTATTCACATATAGAGAACATTGCTAACTTAAATGAATCAGCTAGGGTGGGGTAAAGGATGGAGGCAATAGGGAAGTCGTAGGATTATAGCAATCAGAGATGCAAGTGATTCATTAGATCATTGATCCAGTCCTCAAGGATCTGAGCCAAGAATGTGGAGAATACCAACAGATTTGCGGTAAATCATTTAACTTTCTGAAGATAACAAACAGAATAAAGTAAATAAGTTTATCAAGTACTAGAATAGATAAGTGAGTTTGCATAAACAGTTCATTTGGTTTTGGGAGGTTTCTCTTTTTAAGTAAACATAAACAATTTTTTTAAAAGACACAAATGAGAAAAACCATTCTTTTACCCATCTCATTTTACCAGCATTCTGAGTTTGTATATGACAAGAATGTACAGCATCAGTCATTACTGCTGATAATACCAAATCACACAACCGCTTTGGACAACAGTTTGGCAGTTTCTTTCTTATAAAACATACTCTTGCCATATGATTCAGCACTTGCATTCTTTGGTTGCCCAAATGAGTTGAAAACTTATGTCCACATAAAAACCTGCAGAGAAATGTATACAGAAGATTTATTCTGAGTTGGCAAGACTTTGACACAACCAAGGTGTCCATCAATAGGTGACTGGATAAACAAACTGTGGTACATCTATAAAGTTGAATATTATTCAGGAACAAAAAGAAATGAAGCATCAAACCATGAAAAGTCATGGAAGATGCTTAAATGCATAGTACTAAATGAAAGAAGATCATCTGTACAGGCTGTAACTGTATGAGTCCAACTAGATGACATTTTTGAAAAGGCAAAAAAACACTATGGAGACCATAAAAATATCAGTATTTGCCAAGGGTTTGGGGTGGACAGGGGTAGGAAAGAATGAATAGATGGACCACAGGAGATTTTTAGAACAATGAACCTATTCTGTATGATATTGTAATGGCAGCTACAAATCATCATACGTTTTTCAAATTCCACAGAATGTACAGCATGAAAAGTCAGCCCCAGTATATACCATGGGCTTCAGTTGTTGATAATTATTCAGCACTGGCTCATCAATTATACCCCACTAATTCAAGATCTTAAGGATAGGGGAAATTGAGGGATGGGGCAGAGAGGGAATATATGGGAACTCTCTACTTTGTTCAGTTTTTCTGTAAACCTGAAATTGCTCAAAAATAGTCTATTAATTTTTAAGTCATCCATCTCATTTTGCCAGTGTTTTCAGTTTATATATGTGCCCTGTTTCCCAACTTCATCAATTCCAGTTCCCTGAATTGCTAGGTTTAATTAGATATGTATTCCATGGCCATTGACCTCACAATTTTTACCAAAAATCTTGTTTTCATTGACTTCACACAATAGCCACTCTATCCAAGTACAGTGATCCTTTCTGCTTAATTCTGTCCGAAATTCTCACAACAATCTCTGCTATGGAAGCATTGGTTCTTGAACTCCAGTTTCAAAAGACACATATTGGTGTGTTGGTATATAGCTTCTATAGAGAAAAACTTCATTTGGAGAAAGAAACAGTTTCCCCAGAAACTTTCTAAGATGCTTCCTGAACATTGCCTGATTTTCCCCTAAGTCTCAGAGTACAAAAAGTGGTAAAGTTCTTTATGTGTGTCCTTGAAGAATCTTTGGAGAAGAGTGAACAGTTTCATTGTATTTACACTGATTTGCTTTGTGGAAAGCTTTGTTACTAAATGGGTACAATTCTTTTTTTTTCTTTTTAATTTTATTTTATATAATTTTTACATCATTCTTCATTTTTATACACTGTATACAATAGTCCAGTGAAAGAATAGGTAAAAGTTATCATCAGACATATGAACAAAATAAAATTTTTAATTCCTCTAGTAGATAAGTAATTATAAATTAAAACAAGATTCTGCCTCTCACTTTTCAAATTACCAAACAATTTTTCTAGCAATTTAATTTATACATTAATGAAATCTTTTTTGAAAAGAAGTTTGATAATATGAATGGATAACAGACTCTTAAAGTTTAGCTAATCCAGTAGATTTATAGAATCTTACGAAGTTTCGATTTGCATTTTCTCTCATTACCAACGAGGTTGAACATCTCACATTTCCGTTTCATGAAATGCATGTTCTAAAATGTTTGTCTGGGGCCACCCTGGTGGCCTAGGGGTTACACCTCCGCGCTACCACCACTATGGCCTGAGTTCCATCTCAGGCCAGGGAGCTAACCCCTGAGACACGCAGACCTCTCCTGTCTCACCTCCTGCTCCCCTCAGCAGTGTATTTCAGTAGATCCGCCTGTTCTGCTCCCCACTCTGGTGAATCCTGTCACTCCCCACACCTCTGGCCTATACCCCAATTCTACCAAAAAATAAAAATAAAAATTAAATAAAATATCTGCTTTTCTGTTGGGTTGTTAATTTATAGAATTTCTTTATATATTCTGAAAAATAATCCAGAAAGCAAACTTGACTTATATTTTCACCACGTTTTTTTAAAGATTTATTTAGTTAGTTAGTTAGTTAGTTAGTTATGCAAGAACTTGGGTGTAGGCCAGAAGTGCAGGGAGGAGAGTGAGAGGAGATCGACTGAAATACACTGCTGAAGGGAGCAGTAGGCAAGACAGGAGAGGTCTGCTGCGCCATGTGAGTTAGCTCCCTGGCTGGGGATCAAACACAATGCTGGCGCCATAGCTTTTTAGTGCTGATACTTAAACCCCTGTGCCACCAGGGAGGCTATTTTCTCCACTCTTTAAAGGTATTTGTTGAGAGACAGTTTTCATTTTAGCATAGTTCAATTTTTTAATATTTTACTTTATAGTTTATGCTTTTTGTGTCTCATTTAAGAAATTCTTTTTACCAATACAACATAAATCTTCTAAAAGTCTGTTTTGCCATTCACATTTAATTCCATGATACATCTGGAACTGGATCTTTTTAATATGGAGTCAAGTAATTTTATTTTTCCAAATTAAGATCTAGTTGACTCAATACTGTTTTCAAATAATCCATCCTTTCCTTTCCCTGTGGCTCACAGTGTTAACTCTGTGGTAGCTCAAGTTTCCATATTTGCATAGATCTGTTATGCAACAATCCCTTCCCTTTGCAGTAATTGTTGCTGTTTTTTAAATCATGTTTCAATTACTTTTGTTTTAGTGATGTTTGTACACATGTGTGTATGCACGTACACATGAATAATTGACTACTTTTGTATATTTCTCCTTTATCCAGCACTCTTCCCCAACTTTCTTATTAAATCTGTCAATTCTTTAGCATATTATATATATAATCCTCTTAACTGAACATAATAACAAATTTCATTCTCACTTCTTAATCTTTTTTAGACATTACTGTTGTTAGGGTTTTTACATTATATTAAATAGGAGTGATTGTTTTTTGTAATGCAACTCTGTATTTTAGTTACTTATTAATTCTACCATTTTTTTCATATTTTCTACAGTTATTGGTTATCACTTTTATAATTAGAAAAAATTTGTCCTTGCTTTTTGAAATATAAACTAAATAAGCTCCTAATCAAGGCCCATGGGGTCATTGTAGGTGTGATACGCGACCATGTAAGCTGCTGTTGCTTCAAATCTCATGTATGCGAGGGATCACTCTATTTCACAGTGTTAGTTTTTCTGACCTATAAATTATATGGCTTAAAATCCATTTTCAACACATATGCATGCGTGTATATTGCCAGGTAAACAAAGTACTATGCTACTTATATGTGTAATAATTTAAATTTAGCATAAAATGATACTTACAAAGCAAATTACATTTATTTCCCCAAATGCTTTAAAATGTTTTACTTTGCACATATTGTGCTCTGGCTTATATTACAGGTCTTTGGGTACTACATCAAAAATAAAGACATAATCGCTGATATATACTTGTCATTATCTTTTGAGAATAATACAAAATGCTAATACTTGTAAAAAATGAATTATTAAAACTTAATTCTTCCAAATTTATAAAGTCAGTGTAAAATAGCTTTCTAATTTGATGACAACTAGTCATAAAGTCAAAAATTCTTCCCTTTTTTGCTGTGAATGTTGAATGAATAGTCTATTGGGTTTTTCCATTCCAGTCTCCTTGAAAACTATTAGTGAAGGAACTTTATATGGAGAAGAAAAAACTGACTTGTAAGCTTTCTTCATTTTCTTCTGAACTATCCTTTGCTCTTAAGTGTCTCTATTAAGACTTCTATACCTAGTGACAAATATTTGTCAAGTTTCTGTAAATGACCTAAGAAAATTCTATATATTCTCCCTCTCTTCTATGTAACTACATACTATGATAAATTAGGAAATCATGTTGCCTTTTGCCCACACTAGTCATCCACCTCTATGTGTTTTAAGGAAATTAGCTTAGTGCTTATGTCTGCAGTTTAAATATGTTTCAGGTCTGGATTCAGTTATGCTAAAATTGATCACTCTTTAATTTCAATATAAAGAAAATAATAAACAAGTATTAAAGAACAGAAGTTTATTTTGAGAGCTCTGGCTTTGTTATTGTTCTGAGATTCAAAATAGTCAACACTAGCCCTAGGAACCAAATTCAGTGTCAGCAAGAGGCCTCACACCCTCCCATGCTGAGGACCCAGTGTCCACCATATGACCTAAAGTTGGGAAGGAAAATCTGAGAGAGTTAGAGGTCAGAGAGAAGGAACCAAAGTAGAAAGGCAGCAGTTGCTTCAGCATATGAGTTCCTAATCACCTGTGCTCATGTTTCTCCAGTGTTGTCTCCTGTTCCCACTCTCTTGGCTATGTAGAAAGGCACATATTCAAAGCCTTACCCTTCCTTTGCCAGATGATGTACTGACAAGGATCATAAGCTAATAACACTAACCAAAAAATGTTCCGAAGGGACTTTTTCATATCGAATACATATGCCAAGTCAGTTATTTGAGATTTTACTTCTTGAACACTTAGTAATCCCACAATCTTTACTACAAGAAAACAAACTTCTTTTTTCTATATCTGCAAGCCATATTTATCTGCTGTAGTGTTTGCCAACCACAGTCTTTATAATTTACCATATTTAGTGAATGAAATATGAATAAGCTTTTTACTTGCTTACACAGTATTTGTATATATTAATTGCATATATTTATTGCTGAGTTTTTTCCTCCCAAAATAGCCTTTACTGGGGAAAAAAAATCCCTAAAATGCAAAGAACTTTTAAAAATAGAAGGGGGAAGGAGCAGGGAGACCAAATTTCCTATTAAAAAATAAGATTCACAGAGATTTGTTCTTTAAACATACCGAAAAATATGATCAGTTATTCATAATAAGAGACATACAAATTAGGGCCTCCCCGGTGGCGCAGTGGTTGAGCGCTGGGTTGCGAAGCTGCCCACAGCTTCGGCAGCGGCAGTTCGATCCCCGGCTGCTCCCCGGCCACCAGAGGAGGGTCCCACATGGCGCGCAGACCTCTCCTGCCGCCCGCTGCTCCCCTCAGCAGCGTACATCGGTCCTTCTGCCTGTTCTGCTCCCCACTCTGGCTCTGGTGAATTCTCTCACCCTCTGCCAAAGGGTAGCCTGCATCACTCTCTGGCTGCTTGAGATACTTCATTCATTCCACTAACGTAAAGACCTACTTTTCATCCAGATACCACAAGAAAAGGCTGAAGTAGCTGAGCATGGAGCTCTACAGTCAGGAAGCAGCAAAAAGGGTAGCAGAGATGGGTTCCTGTATGCCCCTGCAGCCTCTGGCAATGCTTAAGAAGTGTCCTGAGGTCCCTGAGATGCGCTAATTTACCTGGCATGGCTGATGATGCAAGGCAGAGATGCTGCCCAAGGGCAGCAAGGCAAAGGCTAGGAGGGGAAAGATTGTATTAACCTTTTTTGACCTTGGGTTTGGGGAATGAATGCCCTCTGTGTGCTGCCACACACCCTTTCCCCCAATAAAGGAACTGAGAACAGAAAAAACAATAAATATCAAAATAAAAAGGGAATAGGAGATGAATGTATTCAAATATAACAAATTCTAGATTCTATCCTGGAAGGAAAAAATGCTATAAAGGACATTATTGAGTAGTTGACAAAATCAAAAATATGGACAGTAGATAAGATTAAGACTATTACGACATTGTTCTTAAAGTTAATAACTGGACTGGCAATATCCTTATTGCCAGGGAAGCTGTATTTAAGGGTAATGAGGCATCATAAATGCAACTTTCTCTCAAATAGATAAGGGAGTGGGGGAATCATATGAAGGAAATAGATGGGTACTTTTTGCACTGTTTTTATTCTCATAATTTTTCTCTGAATTTGAAATCATTTCCAAATAAAGGGTTTTTTAATACGCTTTAAGTCAAGTGACAATTAAAAACCTAAACTTGAAAAATCATTGGGAAACATGCTAGATGAAATAGACAAGACACAAAAGAAGAAATATTATATTATCCCTCTCATATGAGGTACCTAGAATAGGCAAGTTTATGGAAACAGAGGAACAATGGTTACTAGGGATTAGGAGTGGGAAGAGAACAAAGAGTATTTAATGTAAAGTTTAGCACAGGGCCTCCCCGGTGGCGCAGCAGTTGAGCGCTGGGTTGTGAAGCTGCCCGCAGCCTCTGCGGCGCCGGTTCGATCCCCGGCTGCTCCCCGGCCACCAGAGGAGGGTCCCGCATGGCGCGCAGACCTCTCCTGCCGCCCGCTGCTCCCCTCAGCAGTGTACTTTGGTCCTTCTGCCTGCTCTGCTCCCCGCTCTGGCTCTGGTGAATTCTCTCGCCCTCCCGTGCTTCTGACTGTACCCAGTGCATGTATAAACAAACAAACAAACAAATAAATAAATAAAACATGCCTCTATTAAAAAAAAAATTTAAAAAAATAAAGTTTAGCACAGTTTCTATTGGTGTGATAAAAAAATTCTGGAAATCTGTAGAATTGATGGTTAAACAACATCATAAAATATACTTAATGCCATGAATTGTACACTTAAAAGTGGTTAAAACAGTAAATTTAAGTTATGTATATTTTACACAATTAAAAAAGTTATCTTGGGTATAATTATTCACATTTTGAAAGGATTCCCAATGATTCTATAAATATAGGTTCCCTTTATTTAAGCCATTTTACACAACTTTTAAAATTCACATCAGCTACCCGCTACCTTATCCACTTAAAATTGATTATATAACATCTGTAGTTCATCTCAGTTGGTTTTTAAAAATAGATTACTGAAAAACTGATATTCATCTGGGCAAAGGTCTTAGTGTTTTTTCTGCTTCCAGGTTTTTCAACTGTCAAAGCAAATGTCTCTTCAGAGTACTTCACTTTAGTCATCAACTCACTCTTCTCTTAGAAAGAGAATGCTGGTACTTATGCTTTACAAAAATATTTCATAAACATAAGCTTTTCTTTTACTCACAAAGATCATACCAGGAGGGATGAGGAAAACAGATGTTGCTTATAAGGTTTCTAATAGACATGTTTCCATTGTAAGCTGATCTGATTCTGAATTTGGCATCTGCTCCGTTCACTGTGTGGGCTGAGCATTTTAGTCTCACAGTTTGGCTGAAAGTTAATATTGACCTTTGTTACCTGAAAACTCAATGATAAAATACTCTTACAAAACCTCTTGAGACACTGATTTCACATTCTAAGCAAACATCTTCAAAATAAATCACTCCATTAATCAAATTAATGTTGTTCTTTGCTTGGGAATATTTATTTAATCAGATACAGGGCATTCCCCAAATCTGACAGAGAAAAGCCTGTGTGGTCAGAAAGGTAGAAGAGAAAGGACACAGATCTCGTAAATACTCTCTCCTGGTCACTGTACCACAGCTTCTCAATTACCCTTCACCCCATACTCCACCCCCATCCCCTAAGTTCCTCAGGTCCTGGGGGAAGGCATAGCAATCTGGCTATGCAACAGTTTCCCATTATCTCTTCTTCTGAGTATTTGAGTACTGCTGGAGCAGCTCATATTTCCCCTGGAGGGAAAATAGCTCCAGATTCTTCTTTTCTTGACTTATCTTACTTGTAACTACAACACTTTTTTCTTTTGTAGTTTTATTACATTATAGTAAACTGTACATATTTAAAGGATACAATTTTATAAATGTTGACATATGTATACACCCATGAACCCTACACATCCACCACTCCCACTCTCCTCTTACAGTCCTGCCTACCTGCTCCTTCTTATCTTCATTTGAATTGTTTCCAAATTGGGGCTAGTATAAAGCTGCTGTGAACTGTCATTTATAAATATTTGTACAAATATATGATTTCATTTATTTAAATACCTAGAAATAGAAATAGAATGATTGGGTGATGTTGTAGATCTCTGCTTAGCTTTTTAAAAAACTGACAAGTGGGGCCTCCCCTGGTGGCGCAGGTGGTTGAACGCCAGACTGTGAAGCTGTCTGCAGCCTCTGCAGCGCCGGTTAGAACCCGGCCAGCCGGTGAGGGTCCCACATGGCGCAGCAGACCTCTCCCGACTCGCCCACTGCTCCCCTCAGCAGTGTATTTCGTCAGTCTGCCTGTTCTGTTCCCCGCTCTGGCTCTGGTGAGCCCTCTGACCCTTCCACGCATCTGGCCTGTACCCCGGTTCTTTTATAAATAAATAAATAAATCTTTAAAAAAAGAAAAGAAATTGACAAGTGGTTTTCCAAAGTAGCCTAATCATTTTACATTCCCATAATCTGTGTGTGAGAGTTCCAATGGATCCCCATCCTTGTCAGTATTCTTTGCACTTATGCTCATGAGGAATATTGATTTATAGTTTTCCAATTTTACCATCAGAGTAATGGTAGCCACAAAGAAGGAGTTGGGAAGTATTTCCTCCTCTTCAGTTTTCTGAAGTTTGCATAGCAGCTGTACTATTTTTTGTCCTTTATATTTTAGTAGAATTCACCCGCTATGCCATCTGGATCAGGATTTTTCTTTATGGGAAGCTTTTGAACTACAAAATCAATATATGTAATAGATGCAGTACTGTTCATGTTACCTTCTTCCTGAGTGGACTTTAATAATTTGCATCTTTCCAGGAATTTGTCCAATTCATCTGAGCTGTCAAATCTATTAGAATAAAGTTGTTAAATAATATTGCCTTGTTATCCTTTCATGTGTTATAGATTCTATAGTGATATCACCTTTCTCATTCCCAATATTTGTAATTTATGTCTTCACTCTTTTATGCCCTAATCAGTCTTCCTTGATGTTTAATTTTGTCTATTTGGACTCCCAACTCCATCTTCTCAATTCAGATTCTACTTAGGTTGTCCTGTGGGCATTGTGCCCTCATAACTCTTAAAAAGTCTGAGCAATTTCACAGTTTATTTTATTTATTTCCCTTCATTCATGGATCTTTTGTGATAGATGTGCTATATTTGAAAAATGTTTCATATACTTGTATCTTTACATTAGTTGTTTCTAAGGAAAGAGTAAATCTAGTTCCTTTAATTTCATTATGCTTGACCAAAAAAATTATTTCACACTTACTTTTGGGAGTGAAAGGAAGATGTAAGGTTCATCATAACTTTTCAACTCTGATTTGTACTTGGAAAGAAATCCAAATGATAGAATTTTGTCCAAAGAGCAATATGCTAGGAATAACAATATGGAAGGAATCCAGACAGAAGAGGAAAGAGATAATTAACTCCCCAGCTACAAAGATCCAAGGTAACATTTGCCTTGTATTTCTTACTCATAATTTTCTCATCTCAAAGCTAAATAAGACATGATGTTTTAGGCTTAGAAAGACTAGATTGACTTGATTGTGAATTGTTACGTGCCTCCTTGAGCTCTTTTAAAGAAATAATCGGGACATTGTTGATGTTTAGGGGATGATCTCTCTACCCTTGAGATTCAGCACTTATTTTGAGACTAAAGTCAGATAGGTACTAAAGTCAGTTAGGTCTGATCTCATATGACATTTCTGACTCTGTTACAAAATACTCATGTTCTTCCTTTTTGTCTGTTTCCCAGGTTTTCTGTCTCAGCTGGTCTATGACAAGCCCCTGACTGAATGCATCCGTGCTGGCCACTATGCAGCAAGTGTCATAATTAAGCGGAGTGGCTGCACCTTTCCTGAGAAGCCAGACTTCCACTGATGGAAAAGCAGGAAACCCAAGTGCAAGAGTACAGACACTGCCCTGATTGTTTCCAATAACTTCCCATATCAATAAGGAAGAAAATTATCTGCCATTTTTTCCTACTATATTATTCATCCTTAATTTAGATGATACAATAATGCTCGATAGGGCCTTTATTCTCTCAATATCCTAAAAAAATTATGTTTATTTCCATGATTTGATAATACAATTTAAATGTCAATTAAACAGGAATATAACATTTCAATAGAAATTTTTATTTCATTTTCAATTACATTGTAAATTCATGTGTATTTAGCAAATTAATCTTTTTTTTTTACATTTCTGCTTTGAATGCAGATGCAATTTAATATAATAGATTTTTTAAATGAATTAATCCTGACACATCAATCTTTAGCTTTTTATATAAGTATATTTAATTTAGGTATATGTATGTATCACATATATACATGATAAATGGTCAAATAAGTATAGAAATAATTATCTTGCCAAACTTTGCCAAATAATCTCTTCAGTGTGTACTCCGACATATAATAAAACTTTGAATAATTAATTTGCCAAATTTTAAGTTCTACAATATTTAAATCATAATCTCATATTTACTTATGGTACTCTGTAATTTGACATAAATAAAAACTTATCATGTAGGAATTTTCTCTGTGTTTGCCCTGTACTCAACAAACTGAGGAAGAAAGATCAATGTCATTTGGGCCCAAAGATGGTACCTAATTTGTTGATAGAGATAGGAGGAAGAACAACATAATACATTGAATAATAACAGTATTACAGAACCAAAAGTCATAGTCTTAAGGAAGAGAAAAGGGTATAATAGAAACTTTGGAGTCAGACTTTACTACCTTCATATGACATTGGGCAAATATTTTATTTAGCCTCTTTGAGCTTTAATCTGCTTTCTATAAAATGGGATAAAATCCAGGCTTTCCCTAGTGGCGCAGTAACCCCTGTGCTCTATCTCAGCTCTATGAAGCTATCACTAGCCACTATGGCACTAGTTCAATCCCAGACCAAGGAGCTAACCCACATATGGTGCAGCAGACCTCTCCTATCTCACCTGCTGCTCCCCTCAGCAGTGTATTTCAGTAGATCCACCTGTTCTGCTCCCCACTCTGCCTCTGGTGAATCCTCTTAACTCCTGTACCTCTGGCCTACACCCCAGTTCTTGTATACATAAATAAGCAAAAATAAATCTTAAAATAAATATAAACACTTTAATAAATAAATAATAAAATAAAATGGGATAAAACCAAGTACAAAGTCACTGAGATGATTGGAGAGAAAATACCAAATATAAAATGCTGGGTACAATGCCTAAAGGTGCTTAATAGGTACCTGCTATTTTTTTTTTTTAAGATTTATTTATGCATACACAGACTGGGGTACAGGCCAGAGGTTTTTTTGGGGGGTGAGAGGATTCACCAGAGACAGAGTGGGGAACAGAACAGACAGATCAACTGAAACACAGTGCTGAGGGGAGCAGCGGGCGAGTCGGGAGAGGTCTGCTGCGCCAAGTGGGCTAGCTTTCTGGCTGGAGACCAAACTTGTGCTGCAGTGACTGGCAATAGTTTGATAGCACAGTGACTTAACCCCTGTGCTACCATGGAGGCCTCTACTTCCTTGACTTTTTTTTAATTGAAATATAAATCACATACCATAAAATATGCCATGTTAAATTATTCAATTCATTGATTTTAGTATATTCACAAAAGTAAGCAACCATCACAATTATCTAAACTGAGAACTTTTTCATTGCCCCATAAAGAGACCCCATACCTCCCTTCCAATTCACTCCATTTTCCATCTCATGGCAACCATGTTTCCTTTTTTATCTCTAGAGATTTGCCTTTTCTGAACATTCATAAAAATGGAATCACATAATGTGTGTTCTTTTTGCCTGACTTCTTTCATTTAGCATGTTTTCTAGGTTCACCCACCTTGTAGTATGTAACAGTACATTATTTCTTTTGCCAAATAATAATTCCTTGTATGGACTCAACCTGTTTTATTTATTCATCAGATAATGGACATTTAGGTTGTTAACACCGGCTATTATGATAAATGCTATGAAAATTCATGCACAAGTTTTTCGTGTGCATATGTTTTTAATTCTTTTGGGGCATATAATTAGAAGTGGAATTGCTGCATAATATCATAACTATATGTTTAACTTTTTGAGGAACTGCTAAACATTTTCTATAGTGCCATACGATTGAATTCTCACCAGCAAGTTTGAAGGCTCAAATTCACTCACATGCCAATGCTTCCTATTTTTTGGTTGTTTGACTATAGCCATCTTGGTAGATATGGAGTGATATCTCATTATGGTTTTGATCTGCATTTCCTAAAGACTGATGATATTGAACATCTTCTCATATGTTTATTGGCCATTCCTGATTTTTCTTTGGTGAAACCCTATTTTAAATCCATACTTTTTTTTTAAAGATTTATTTATTTATGCATACAAGAGCTGGGGTACAGGCCAAAAGTGTGGGGGATGAGAGATTCACCAGAGACAGAGCGGGGAACAGAATAGGTAGATTGGCAGAAGTACACTGCTGAGGGGAGCAGCATGCGAGGGAGGAGAGGTCTGCTGCACCGTGTGGGTAGCTCCCTGGCCAGCCGGGGGATCGAACTCCTACTGCAGTGGGTGTGGAAAGCTTCATAGGTTGTGTCTTAACACCTTGCACCACCAGGGAGGCCCCTCAAAACCATACTTTTTTTTATTGAGTGATTCTTCCTTTTCTTATCGAGTTCTAAGAGTTCCTTATTATTACTATCAGCCGCTTATCAGATACAAGATTTACAAATATTTTCACTTTCTGTGGGCTGTATTTTCACTTTCTTGATGGTATTTTTTTTTTCTTTTTTTAAAGATTTATTTATTTTTATACAAGAACCGAGGTATAGGCCAGATCCACAGGGGGTTAGAGGATTCACCGGAGGCAGAGCGGGGAACAGAACAGGCAGACTGACAAAATACACTGCTGAGGAGAGCAGCGGGTGAGACAGGAGAGGTCTGCTTCACCATGTGGGAACTTGCTGGCTGGCCGGGATCGAACCCACACTGCAGATGCTGCAGACAGCTTCAACAGTGTGGCGCTCAACAGCCTGCACCACCAGGGAGGCCCTTTCTTGACGGTATTCTTTGAAGCACGAATGTTTTTATTTTTTATCAAGTCCAACTGATTGGTTTGGTTGGTTGGTTTTTGTCACTTATGCTTTTGATTTCATATCTGACAAACCATTTCCTAATCCAAAGTCATGAAGAATTTCTTCTTTGTTCTTTGCTAGGGTTGTGAAGCTTTTGCTCTTACATTTAAGTCTTTAATCCATTTTGAGTTTATTTGGGTATAAATGTAAGGTAAAAGAATCTAAATTAATTCTCTTGCATGTGGATATCCGGTTGTACCTTATTTAATAGACTGTTTCTCTCCACTGAATTGCGTTGGCACCCTTCTCAAAAATCAATTGACTATAATTACGAAGTTTTATTTCTGTACCCTCTGTTCTTTTCCATTAATCTATATGTCTGTCTTCATGCCAATCCAGCCTGTCTGGATTACTGGAGCTTTGAGTGAGTTTTGAAATCAGGAAGCGTGAGTCTTCCAACTTTGTCCCTCAAGAACAATTAGTTTGAATGCTAGCATATCTTTATCATATTGAAACTATTACAGAACGTCTTCCTCTTAGATAAGGTGGAGAAACACTAACAAATCTTTCCTACTTTTATTTTTTTATGAGGAAATCTCTTACCCCAAGACTGATTATCAATTCACTCACCAACTAGGCTTTTCTGACATTCAGCTATTTATAGGAGGCTACAAGTATACTTTTTGGTATTAACATGCATACAGACACCATAACTTTCTTGTAGTGGGATATATATATTGTTTGTCCTTGAGTCGTGGCATATTTTCTTAGTTCTCTGTCTTGGTAAAGGACAAACAATGGTGAGGCTAGCAGACTGGGCCTCAGGAAACCGGACTAGACTCTGTGGCCTAAGGTTTTGCATATTAGAGTGAGGAGTAGGTAAAGCAGTCCTACTTTATAGCATCTACTTTTAACAGATGTTTGAGGGAGGATGTGTAGTATGGGGGAAGAATGATGAAGTTGCCAAGAACACTTGGTTCAGGTCTCGGATTGACTTCATATAACTGTGATCCTCTTATATTCTATTTAATTCACAAAGTATAGCTGCTTTAGTTGTGATATCCCTAAACTTTAGTTATGGATTGGTGGTTTTTACAAGGTTGCTCCCTTGTACATGGGGGAAAATAGAAGTGAACAAGAAAGGCTGAGGCCATTCATTGGCATGTCACATGAAGGCAAATGAGATAAACACAGGAAACTGATACATAAGCGGCAGGCCTAGTTAATCCAGAGTCAGAGCACTGAGATCAGCCTCATCTCAGCAAGTGATCAAGGTTGCTTGCTTCCATAAGGTAGAAAATAAGGTGGTACCAAACATTTGGAGACAGGCTGGATACCAGAACAGTATTAACAGGGAATAGAAAGAGAAAAAAGAGCAAGAGTAGCTATTGTAGCTTTTGTTTTTTTTTTTTTTAGTTTTTACATCTTACCTTCATAATATTTACCTTTAAGCACGGCTTTATTCCTCTGAAAAAATCAGAGAACATGAAGACATAGTTTTTATATTTTTTTTGAAGATTTATTTATTTATGCATACAAGAATTGGAGTACAGGCCAAAGGTGCAGGGCTAAGAGGATTCACCAGAGACAGTGTGGGGAACAGAACAGGCAAATCTACTGAAATCTGCTGAGGGGAGCAGTGGGTGAGACAGGAGAGGTCTGCAGCACCATGTGGGTTAGTTCCCTGGCCAAGGATCAAATTTGTGCTGCAGTGGCTGCGGATAGCTTCATAGTGCTGCGTCTTAACCCCAGGAGGCCCCAAGACTTAGTTTTTAGATCAATATGAGGGAAATACATTTTTTTTTAAAGATTTATTTATTTATTTATACATACAAGCACTGGGTACAGTCAGAAGCATGGGAGGGTGAGAGAATTCACCAGAGCCAGAGCTGGGAGCAGAGCAGGCAGAAGGACCGAAGTACACTGCTGAGGGGAGCAGCAGGCGGCAGGAGAGGTCTGCGTGCCATGTGGGACCATCCTCCGGTGGGCGGGAAGCAGCCGGGGATCGAACCGGTGCTGCAGAGGCTGCGGGCAGCTCTACATCCCAGCGCTCAACAGCTGCACCACCAGGGAGGCCCGGGAAATACATTCTTTACCTTAAATAAAGTCCCAGCAATCTTGGCTAACAGCAATTATTCTTATTTGCAAAGTAATTATTGTATTTTTTTTTAAGTTAGGGCCTTGGTTTATTTTACTATTCTTTTTTTATTATTATTTTAATTTATATAAGGGACTAGTAAAAAGACTATAATAAAGTAAAAATTAAAATCAACAATTAACTATAAACCAGAGACACACTATGGGGGAGGGGAGAGAAGTGAGTAGGATCAAAACAACAGGGGTGAGAATTGTATGGGGACTATAACCAAGACGAAAATGCATACATTGTGCAAAAATGAAAAATGATGTAAATTATTGTATTTTTTTAACTTTTCAAAATAGAGGTTCTCAAGGTAAAGATTGTTTTAGACATAAAGGAAGCATCTGTTTTGGGTGCTATTTAAAAATACTACCAGTGTTGGAATATAATATGGAATTACTCATTTATCTTATTTGATCAACCTCTGGAAAAAAAATATTCATTTGATAATATTTCCACTGGCTAAAATAGCTTTAAAATGTAAAAAAAAATTCTTCAATTCTGTTATTTTTTTGTTCAAGTCCACTTTGTATCTTGGACAAGTTTTTGGACTGCTCAGAGCCCTTGTTTTCTCAACTCTAAAATGGGGAAAATATATTCATCCCCAGTGAGAAAGTGTTATGTGAGTGAAAACATCTTATAAATAGTAAAATCAATGAAATATGAAGCACTTTAATATTTTACAAATGCAACAGTGCAACCTAATGAGGAAAGTCTTCCAGACACAATGTTTTAAATTCATATGTGGTAAAAAAAAAAAAAACAAAAAAAAAACCTTTATTCCTTCCATCATACATAAAAATTACAGGGGGATCATGGCCATAATTTAAAGCTAAAAGTGCTAAGCTTCTAGAAGAAAACAACATTTTCACGGCTTGGGAGTAGGCAAAAGTTCATTGGAGCACTAACCATTAAAGAAACATTGATAAATTGAACGCCAAAAAAATTAAGTCTTTGTGCACCATGACACCATTAAGAATGTGAATAAACAAGCCACAGCCTGTGATAAAATTTTCACAGCACATATATCTGACAAGGAAATTATATCTAGTATATATTTAAAACAAAAACTCAGTAATAAAAGACAAGCAGATTACCTTACAAAGGAAAATATATGAATGGCCAATAAGTATATGCTGATAGATTCAACATCATTAGTCATGAATAAATGAAATAAACCTCATTGAGATACTACTGGGCTAGAATGATTAAAATTAAAATGACAATACAAAATGGAGAGGATGTGAAACCACATTGTTAATGGAAATGCAAAATGGAAGAACAACATTGGAAAAAGGGTTCTAAGTTTCTAATTAAATTAAGCACACCTAATTTTGATCCAGCCATTCAGGTCCTGGAAGTGAAGGTGTAAGTCTGCAGAAAGAGTTGTATTAGGGCCTCCCTAATTAAGGAAACAGTAAAAAGTTCAGTAATTTAGTCAGAGGTTAGTCAGTGAAGGTGGGACATACAGACTATGCAGGGGTTAAAGACAGCACTATCAAACTATTGCCAGCCACTGCAGCACGAGTTTGATTCCCCAGCCAACCAGGGAGTTGACCCACATGGCACAGCAGACCTTTCCTGGGTTAAGTCTCAGCGCTGTCACCCCCATGGCCTGAGTTCTATCCCCTGCCAGGGAGCTGACCCACAAGGCACAGCAGACCTCTCCTGTCTTGCCCGCTGCTCCCCTCAGCAGTGTATTTCAGTAGATCTGCCTGTTCTGTTCCCCACTTTGTCTCTGGTGAATTCTCTCACCACCACACCCCAACTCCCATACCTCTGGCGTATACCCCAGCTCTTGTATGCATAAACAAATAAATCTTAAAAAAGAAAAGTTGTATTAGACATTTTATAGCAGTTTTGTTCATTGCCAAAGACTGGACACAGATCAATTGTTCATCAGCTAGAGAATAAAGACCCAAGTATTCAACCAATGGAAAAGTACTCAATAAAAGAAAGAAATTAATCTACTGAAGAGATCAATTTCTTTTTTTAAAGATTTATTTTTATTTATTTATACAAGCACTGGGTACAGTCAGAAGCGCGGGAGGGTGAGAGAATTCACCAGAGCCAGAGCGGAGAGCAGAGCAGGCAGAAGGACTGAAGTACACTGCTGAGGGGAGCAGCGGGCGGCAAGAGAGGTCTGCAAGCCATGTGGGACCCGCCTCCGGTGGCCGGGGAGCTGCTGGGGATCGAACCGGTGCTGCAGAGGCTGCGAGCAGCTTCGCAACCCAGCGCTCAACCGCTGCACCACCGGGGAGGCCCTAAAGAGATCAATTTAAATTCATATCAAAAATACGTGTAAGTCATTTGGGAATTACAGATTAAAACACACCTCACACCTATTACACTGACCAAAATCCAGAAGAATGAAGCAACAGGAACTCTCATTCCTAACTGGTAGGAATGCAAATTGGTATAGCCACTTTGGACAGTTTGGCAGTTTCATACAAAACTAAATATACTCTTATCATGTGATCCAGTAATCATGCTCCTTGTTTTTTACCCAAACAACTTGAAAATTTGTGTCCACACAAAAACCTACACATTAGTGTTTATAGCCATTTTATTCAAAATTGCCCAAATTTGGAAGGAACCAAGATGTCCTTCCATAGGTCAAGAGATAAATAAACTGGGGCCTACCTGGTAGCCCAAGGGGTTAAGCACCACACTATGGAGTGGTCTGCAGCCTCTGCAACATGAATTTGATATCCGGCCAGCCAGGGAGTGGCCCACATGGCGCAGCAGACCTCTGCTGTCTCTCCCGCTGCTCCCCTCAGCAGTGCATTTCAGTAGATCCACTTGTTCTGCTCCCCACTCTGTCTCTGATGAATCCTCTCACCCCCCATGTCTCTGGCCTGTGCCCCAGCTCTTGTATGCATAAATTGATAGATCTTAAAAATATAAATAAAATAAAAGTAAATAAATAAAAATAGAGATAAATAAACTGTGGCACATTCAGACAATGGAAATTATTGGGCACTGAAAAAAAATAAGGTATCAATATGACATTTTGGGAAAGACAAAATTAAGGAAACAGTAAAAAGTTCAGTAATTTAGTCAGAGGTTAGTCAGTGAAGGTGGGACATATAGACCATGCATAGAAGATTTTCAGGACAGCGAAACTACTTTGTATGATACTATAATTGTGGATGTATATCATTATAAATTTGTCTGAACTCATACAATGTACACCACCAAGGGTGAACACTAATGTAAAATATGAACTTAGACCAATATTGGTATGTCAGTGTATGTTCATCAACTGTAATAATAGACCATTCTGGTATAGCACAGTGGAGAAACCTGTGTGTAAAAGGGAGGTAGGGAATATGTGCTAATTCCCTATACTGTGCATTCTATTTTGCTGTGAACCTAAAACTTCTCTAAAAAATACTTTCTAATAAAAATTTTAAAATATGAGATAACACATTCAAAGTGTTGACAGGGAAAAAGTTAACGAAGACTCCAACATAAATACCCTTCAAAACTGAAGGTGAAATTGAGACATTTCCAGATAAGCAAAAAACTGACCAACCTTTCCTGAAAGATAGGCTAAACAGTGTCCTTCAGGTTGAATTGGAAGGCACTAGACAGTAACTAAAATCCACACAAAGAAATAAAGAACGCTAGTATGGATACCCACAGGTGTTTATAAAAAGAACTATATTGTTGATTATAAGATGAAGAATGTATTTTTATTGCAAATTTTCTTTGTCCTACCAAACTTAAAAAATGCATACAATGCATACATAAAGCAATAATTATGTGTTGAGCTGCACGCAATGTATAAAGATGTAATTTGTAACAATAATAACAAAGAGGAGAGGATGAACTAAAGATGTGGCCTAGGATTGAAATTTAGTTGGCAATAATCTGAATCACAGAAACAAAGTAGATTGGTGGTTTCCAGAAACTGGGAGAATGGGGGGAATGGGGAATGATTGCTAATGGTGTGCAGTTTCTTCTTGGATGGTGGAAACTCTCTAGCATTGGATAGTAGCGGTTACACAACCTGAATTTATTAAAGCCATTGAATTGTATACTTTAAAGTGTGAGTTTTATGATACACTAATTATATCTCAATAAAAATTATTTTGTAACAAACAAAAAGAGGAAACTAATTCCCCTCTATATAATTAATTTAATTTGTTGTCATATTCTAATAGTAAAAAGAAATAAAAAGTAAAATGCTATAACAGTAGCATCAAAAATGAAATAGAGAAATCTGCTTATATATATTAATGTCCTTTACACTGGAAACAACTGAAAGGAATTCAAGAAGACCTAAATAAGTAGATAAACCTTTTTCATGGGTCAGGAGACTCAACAATGTTAAGATAGCTGTTGTCCTCAAATTGATCTGTAGATGCTATGCAATCATAATCAAAATTTCAGCAGCTTTTTTGGTGAAAACTAACTAGTTGATTCTAAAATTCATATGAAAGTGCACAGACTCTGGAATAACCAAAACAACTTTGAACAAGAAGAGCAAAATCAGATGATTTACATTATCTGATTCAAGACATGTTATAAATCACAGTAATCAAAACAGTGGGACATTGCAATAAAGATAGACAAATAGATTCATAAAATAGAATAAAAAGCCCCAAAGACTAAGTAAACACACACATAAACATTTACACACAGTGATTCTTTAACAGCTTTATGAAATATAATTCACCAATCACATTATTTAAAATCTACAATATTCTCTAGTAGGTTCACACCGTTGTGCAACGAACACCACAGTCTAAAGAACATTTTGTCCACCGAAAAAGAAAATCCCAGTCATTCCCCATATTACGTACCACGTCACCTCAGGCCTAACTAACCACTAATCGACTTTCTGCCTCTACCAGTTTGTTTATTCTGGACATATCCTCTGAACTTAATTGTACAATATTTGATTTTCTAAAACTAGCCTCTTTTGCATAGCATTATTTTTTCAAGGCTCATCTACATTGTATGCATGTATCGCTACATTTTTTTCCAATTGCCAAATAATATTACATTGCAAGACTATATTACATGTTGTGTACAGTTTTCATTTTTCTTGGATAGATATGTAGGGATGGAAGTGTTGGCTCATATGTAAACTCTGTGTTTCACTTTTTAAAGAACTGCAAGTTATTTTCCACGGCAGCCACAAAAATTTACATTCCCACAGAAGAGCATTAAGGCTCCAATTTATCCATGTCCTTGCCAACACTTGTTATTGCTTGTCTTTTTGATTATAGCCATCCCAGCAAATGTGGTTTCTCATTTTTTTTATTATGGTAAAACATCTAACATAAAATATGCTATTTTAATCATTTTATGTATATGATTTAGTGTCACTAATTACATTCACACTGTCAAGCAGCCACCAGCACTATTTCCAAAACTATTCCATCACCCCAAGCACAAACGCCTTACCCATTAAGCAGTAACTACCCACTCCCCTCACTCTCTGTCCTTAAAAACCTCTAGTCTACTTTCTGTTATTACTAATTTGTCGGTTCTCAATATTTCACATAAGTGATATCATATAATATTTGTCTTTTGTGATATCATTTCATGTATATGTTATATAAGTGATATATATAAATATATATCATATATACCATATATCGTATAACTGATAGCATATATTTGTGATATGTGATAAGTGATATCATATAATATATAATATTTGTCTCTGACATTTCATTTAGCATAATGTTTTCAAAGTTGATCTGTGACATGGCATATCATGTCATTCCTTTTTATGAATGATACAATTCTACTGTATGTGTATACAACATTTTGTTTATCCATTCATTTGTTGATGGATACTAGAATTGTTTCCCCCTTCTGATTATTGGCTAGAGCTAGAATTATCATTATCATATAAGTATCTGTTTGAGTCTGTTCTCAGTTCTTTTGCACATCTCCCTAGAAGTGGAACTGTAGAATCATTTGCTTTTTCCTTCAGGAGGGTAGACCTTAATTAAGTCTTCTCACCACAAAGAAAAAAGTAACTATGTGAGTGATGAATATGTTACCTTGATTGTAGTGATTATTTCACAATGTGTAGGTCTATCAAATTATCAAGTTATGCATCTTAAATATTTACAGTTTTTAGTTGTCAATTCTACCTTGATGAGGCTGAGAAAATATTGTGAAATATTGCAGAAAACATGTTATAGCATTAAAAACAAAGCATGAGACATGTCATCATTCCTGGATGAGACAATATTATAAAGATGTCACTTATTCTCAGACTAATTTGTAAATGCACTGCAGGTCCCATTAAAATGCAAAGAGATTTTGGGTAAGTCAATGAATTTTTTAGAGAGAGATAGACAGATAATTTGCATAATTAAATACTAGAACCTATTAACAGAAAAAATAAAACAGTGAGATTAGGTATAAAAAATACAAATCACTAATATAAAATTTAAAACCTCGAAAAAAGATCCAAGCATATGCACCTATTTAATATATGATAAGAGTAGCATTTAAAATTAAAAGGGAGTGCCTCCCTTGTGGCGCAGGGATTAAAGACAGCTATATCAGGCTATCTCCAGACACTGCCCATGAGTTGGATTCCCCAGCTGGCCAGGGAGCAACTCACATGGCGCAGCAGACCTCTCCTGCCTTGCCCGTTTCTCCCCTCAGCAGTATATTTCAGTCAGTCTGCCTGTTCTGTTCCTCACTCTGTCTCTGGTGAATCCTCTCACCCACCGCATCTCCCTTCTGGCCAAGGAGATACCCACATGGCGCAGCAGACCTCTCCTGCCTTGCCTGCTGCTCCCAGCAGTGTATTTCAGTGGATCCACCTATTCTGCTCCCCAATGTCTCTAATGAATCCTCTCACCAACCCTTGCCCCCGCACCTCTGACTTACACCCCAGTTCTTGTATGTGTAAATAAATAAATCTTTTAAAAAATTAAATCAATAGGGAAAATATTAAAGCAAATAGTGTTATAATAGTTGGCTTAAAATTGGGAAAATTAAACTAGTGTTTCAAATGCATGCTAGTTCTCCAGGTAAAGCTCCAGATAAATGAGTTATTTTTAAAGATCCTTTAAACAAAATAACTAGTAAAAATACTGTGTTTTTATAATCTTGAGTCATAAAGATTTTTCCAAAGCTAAAATCAAACTTGATTTGATTTTAAAAAGATAGACAATGTGCTAATCTTAATTTAGAAAACACTGTTGCAAAGCAGAAGGGAAAAAAACGCATCCTCTTAGAAAAAAATAAACACAGGCAACCCATGAAAGAACACAAATGAAAAAAAAGAAATGTTTGTCCTCACTAATTAAACATGGAAGTACAAATCAAAATAAGAAGATATATATTTATACCTCCCCAATTGGTACTGATTTAAATAATAAATACTGGGAAGCAAGGACAGTATATACTTACTATAAAAAGCAATTAAAAAACTTTTAAAAATGACCTAGAGATGTATATCTAAAATATTTTCTGATGAAAAGATCAGCAACATTTTAGGTATAGATTTATATCCAAGGCTATTCATCACAGAATTCCTTTAAACATTTTTAATGGAAATAATTAAGATGTTCTGCAATAGAAGGCTGCTTTGGTAAATTCTGGTCCATATATTGGAGGGAAAACCACAGAACCCTTAAAAATCATGTTGAAGAAACGTGTTCTAACATGCTAAAAATCGGTGTTCAAGCCGTTGGGCTCTGGAGTCAGACCTGGATGCAAAGCTTTCTCTTCCCAGCTGTATGTCACGGGGCAATCTTTTTAACCTCTGTAAACCTCAATTTCCATACCTACCTTTTAAAGTTGTTATAAGGATTAAATGAATCTTTTTTTATGAAGTGCTTATAAACACAGTGCCTGGCATTCAGGAATATTTATTGCTCTTATATGCACTATGATTGGATTCTAAATCCTGAAGTCAGTGATGCTGGCGTGCAATAGACATTAAATAAACATCTTTGAATAATAAAATATGATGAATACGATTGAGAATTTGACTGAGAAAGTTGCATTTAGTCCAAAAAGAATTTGGAACTACAAGGTAATGAGACTTAACTCAGGAGGATGTGCCAAAGAGAGCTTTCAAAGGATTTTTGAATAGTAGTAGTATAGTGAATTCTTTGGACAAGAGACTCACTTAGACGTTAATGTTCTGTCAAAGTGTATGTTGTTGGGTTTGTCTGTTGTTTTTTTCTTCTGTAATATAGCCATTCTCTACATGATCTACCTCCAAATATCCTTAGTATCCCATTAATTCAACAGATACTTTCTGAGCATCTAGCATGTGCTAAGCAATGCCACAGGCTCAAGGGCATTGTCCTGGGAGTGTTTTAGAATGGTTTTGTGAGGAACTCTCATCTCCCCATGGGTACTTAGGCAGGTGCCTGGTACCCTGGGGGGGGGGCTGTGTGGCTCCTGATCACCCAGGAAAACCCCAAACTTAGCTCCTAAAGAAAAAGGAGGTCTCTGGGCTCTGACACCCACTGAGTAACCCAGGCAACCACACTGTGACTCTGAACCTCAATTCCTTGACTATAAAATGAGAGTATTAGGCAGATGACTTTCTTTTTTTTCCCCCTTTTTACGCTTTAAGCAGAAAGTTAAGACCTACTATACACAAATACACTTACACACACACAACTGAAAGATATTTCAGGAAGGCCAAGGTCATTTCCCGCTCTGAAACTTGTTTTTCTAGTAGAAAAAGGTCCTACAAGGAAACAAAAGCCCTGGTTGTTGGTGGCTGCCAGCTTTATGGGATCATAGGCAAATTAGCCTCTGCAAACCCTTCTCTTTGAAATAAGGTTCTTGGCCTAGATGATCTCTGAAGCCCCTCCATTTTTAAAATTCTGTTTTGTAATCATTCAATTCTATTCAACAATCATAATTGAGTGCCCTATGCCAGGCACTTTCTAGACCCAGAGGAATAAGTCATAGACCCCACAATTTAAAGACCCCCACCTTATTGTGACAGGGTGGGCACATGAAGTTGAAAACACGTCTGTGCATGATTGTCTCAGAGTTGGGTTTTTTTTTTTTTTAAGATTTATTTATTAGTTAGTTTTTTTTTAAAGTTTTATTTATTTATCCACACAAGAACTGGGGTGTAGGCCAGGGGTGCAGGTGGTGAGAGGATTCACCAGAGACAGAGTGAGCAGCAGAACAGTCAGATGTACTGAAATACACTCCTGAGGGAAGCAGCAGGTGGGACAGCACAGGTCTGCTGCACCATGTGGGTTGCTCCCTGGCCAGCTGGACATCGAACTCAGCCGCAATGGCTGACAGTAGCTTGATAGCACTGTCCTTAATCCCTGCACCACCAGGGAGGCCCCCAGAGTTGGTTTATAATGTGCTTGAATGTCCTTAATGAAAGGCCATGATGATCTCTGCCCTGTCTCCCATCTGGGCCTCAGCCACTATTGCAGTACAGAAAATAGATAATAGGGCCTCCCCGGTGGCGCAGCGATTGAGCGCTGGGTTGCGAAGCTGCCTGCAGCCTCCACTGTGCCGGTTCGATCCCCGGCTGCTCCCCGGCCACCGGAGGAGGTCCCGCATGGCGCACAGACCTCTCCTGCCACCCGCTGCTCCCCTCAGCAGTGTACTTCGGTCCTTCTGCCTGCTCTGCTCCCCGCTCTGGCTCTGGTGAATTCTCTCACCCTCCCGCGTTTCTGACTGTACCCGGTGCTTGTATAAATAAATAAATAAATCTTTAAAAAAAAAAAAAGATAATAAATATACAAGAAACACATACTTTTACCACATTTCCATCTCCCATCCTGAAGAAAAGGGGCTTCGAGGGGGAGCCTCTGTCCATTCTCTATGGCCAGAGTCAGCGCTAATGACAAGGATGAGCTGTGCCTATCCTGCACATGATGAAGGACAAACATAGCCTAGTCTACAGCTGATGACTGAGTTCATTATTTTCCCAAAGCCCAATGTTTTTCAGTCCTATTCCCCACCCTGTAGTTGTCTCCTTTTATCAGTTAGATTTTTCCCATCAATGTCTTGCAAAAACATAGCATAGTAATCCAAAAATGTTCTCTCCTTTAAGACCAAAAGTAGGATCCCTTTGACCACTTTCCATTTAAAGATACTTTTTGAAATGTCAGCTGAAAGGGCCTCCCTGGTGGCACAAGGGGTTAAGCACAGCACTGAGAAGCTATCCACAGCCTCTGCAGCGCAAGTTTGATCCCCGGCCAGGGAGCTACCCACGTGGCGCAGCAGACCTCTCCTGTCTCGCCTGCTGCTCCCCTCAGCAGTGTATTTCGGTCAATCTGCCTGTTCTGTTCCCCACTCTGTCTCTGATGAATCCTCTCACCCCCCACACCTCTGGCCTGTATCCCAGTTCTTGTATGCATAAATAAATCAATCTTAAAAAAAAAAAAAAAAGAAATGTCAGCTGAAAAGTTCCCACTGCCCAACCACAAATACCAACACCAGAAAAGACCCTCCAAGCAAATCGAGTTTCTTACTAGTGCCAAACACAGCATTGAAACATAGGTTTGGCAGCACATGATCCGCTGGTACATAATGGCTTCAACAGAGTCAATCCTTCTAGGGCCAAAGGAGTAAACGTGATCTTCCATGTGAATAAAGAGCAAGCGTGTTCAGATAAGGCATATTAAAGGTTTACCTTCAGCTGCACAACCAGTGGACTCTTTCCTTGATCGAGTGTGAAAGCTCAGCTATAAACAGCTTTAATAGCTCCATGGGCCAGACAATTGGACCATCGAAAGACAGGACTGGTAAGTGCTACCCACTTCCAGGCATTATTTTACAAGGCTCGGTAGAAGTGGGGTGCTTTGTCCTGCTTCCCCTCCACGTGAGTAAATGTCTTAATTCTTCTTGCTCCTGCTCACAGTC
This sequence comes from Talpa europaea, assembly GCF_964194135.1. Taxonomy (NCBI): domain Eukaryota; kingdom Metazoa; phylum Chordata; class Mammalia; order Eulipotyphla; family Talpidae; genus Talpa; species Talpa europaea. Next base: position 40,041,741 of record NC_140077.1, on the reverse strand, counting down.
TCCTGCTGTTATTGTTTAACTTTATCAGTAGCAGGGGAGCAAAAGGGAAGAAACCAGCAGCAGCAAAGAGGCCATTCCAGTGGCAGCGGGTAGCACTCTCTCTCGGGGAATTGCTATGTGACTGCAGACCCATTGCGCAGAGTGAATCTGGATAGCTTCAGGTATAGCTTTTCTGGGAAGCAGTGAAGCCGTCCAGAAATCTACTAGAAAGCCACACATTCCAAAAATGTTCATTGAGACCTAACATAGGCCAACAAGCCCCACTACCTGGGGAAAGAGCTCTATTTCTATCCAACTCGTGCTCTCATGGAGCACACACTCAATGAGGCCAAAAAAGATAATAAGTACATCTTATGTGAGGTGGTGTTAAGGCAAGGAAGATGCATCAGGACGAGGGGGAGAGGCTGCTCAGGGGAGTTTCCTGACAAGGAAATATTTGAATGAAGAGGTTGTGTCATGTACTTATCTGTGGCCAAGAGAATTTTAGGCAGAAGAAATGGCAAGCAAAAAAGGCCCTGGTAGGGTGTTCTTGGCATGTTTGGGGACCTGCAGGAGGCACTGCCCTAGTTGCTGGTGACAGAAATTCCTCCTGGGGAGCCTCTTACAGGAGCTACTGAGCTTCATAGTGAGTAAAGGTTTTCCTTTTCAAATTGCTAATGGCGGTCTTTCCGTGTGATTGGTGGGTGGATCCTTCCCATAATTGGAGCTCAGATCTTCTAATCCTTCACCCCATCTCCTCAATACCTGGTTGTTGTTGTTTTCAAGGGCCAAAGCTGCTGAAACTGAAGCAGCCTCACAGGCAGTGCCACAAACAAAATGGAAACAAGAAAAATGAGTCTGGTCTTAGATTTGTGAGGAAAAATAGGGCTTTGATTATTTTCTGCTGAACATCTACTAAGTTCAAAGATAGATGTGATTATCCTCACTTTACACATGAGTAACCTGAATCAGGATTTGAATCCAGGTTGTCTAATGTTCTCCAGGGCCCATGTTCTTGCTTCCTGTGTGTGGCAATTATGTGCTGCAGAACCATTGTGCTGTCAGGGAATAGACTCAAGATTTGGTTTGAGACTGCACAGGCACCCCAATAACTGGCAAATTGTTAGTATATGGTAGTTGCCACTTAATTCCTCAAAGTCTATGTTTCTCCTAATGTGTGCCTCCTCTCCATCGCAAGTTTGACCACACCACAAGTCGAGGAGGTAGAGCAAAATGCAATCTACAGCCCAGCCCTCATCTGAAGTGCTGGTGGACCCTCGGATGATGAGCCCTGAGGCAGGGTGTCCTCTCAGGATGTCCTTCAGGATGCCATGCACTTTCACACTTAACCAGTGCCCTTGTATTACTCTCACACATGACAGGGCACAAAGGGATGAATACTTGTTCTTCAAAGATATTTCTAGTACACGGAATCATGGAACATGGAGATCAAAACAAAGCTGAAGTTCCTTGAGGCCAATCATCTGCTGATGTCCCCTCACTATTCCACCCTTCTGCTAACTGGTCATCTTCACTATAGAATTTCCCAGTTTCATTGCATGTACTAACTCCTGAGCAGCTATTCTGTCTCTGGGCAGCTCTGGGTGTCCAATATCTATCTTCCCTATCTCTACCGTGTGAAGTTAATTCATACTTTTCCTGCAAGGCTGGTGCAGTATATGTCTAATCCCTTCTACGTGGAAGTCAAATGTCCGCTGTCCACTTCTATGAATGTAGCCTAAAGTCACAGCATTCTACTCATTTCTATTGAGGTTTTCATCAATAAAAACATGTAGGGGTTTTTGATTTGTTTATTACTATTAAGCCATAGCCCTGTGTCTCCACTTTTATAGTTGACTTAATGGACAATTATAAGCCTTTATTTATCTCTATTCATCTTTCATTAGATGCACATCTGTTGACTGGTTCTTTACGGATCTTGGTATTGTTATCCATTCTCTCGCTATTCCTCCCATTTTACTTCACTTGTGATTATTTGGGGAAGCATCTGTCAACAAGGTCTCAAAACCAAATACCTATAGAGATGTTGGAGATAAGATAAATGGATCCATGGGGCTGGCTATAAATGCACACTCTGTAAGTAGCTTGTCTGTGACTAGGGCAGTAGAAACCCTTAAGCAGGAGGCAACTGCCACTTAGTCCAGTTTTTGCTCTGCTGAAATGAAAACATGCTATTGCTGCATCTCCAGCTGCTAGAAGGGAATCTGGAATTTGGGATTTTTTTTTAAGTTTCCTGATTTTAAAATATTGACTCTACATAAAATACATAGAAGGAAATATAGGCGAAACACTACGTGATTTGCATATCAAAGACATCTTTACAGACACATCACCCAAAGCAGTGATAGTGAAGGCAAAGATCAACAGCTGGGACTACATCAAATTAAAGAGCTTCTGCACAGCAAAAGAGACAATAACAAAAACAAAGAGAAACCCCACCAACTGGGAGAAAATTTTTGCACACAACACTAATAATAAAGGACTGATCACAAAATCTGCAAAGAGCTGATGAGACTCAACAACAACAAAGAAAATAATCCAGTCAAAAAATGGACAGAGGAACTAAAAAGAAACTTCTCTAAAGAGGAAATGCGAATGGCCAACAGGCATATGAAAAAATGTTCAACATCACTTGCAATCAGGGAAATGCAAATCAAAACTACCATGAGATACCATCTTACACCAGTGAGAATGGCACATATTAAAAAAAATAGCAACAACAAATGTTGGCGAGGTTGTGGAGAAAAAGGAACTCTTCTGCACTGTTGGTGGGAGTGCAAACTGGTCCAACCACTATGGAGAGCTGTGTGGAGATTTCTGGACCTACTAAACATAGAGCTTCCACAGGATCCAGCAATTCCACTCCTAGGTATTTACCCAAAGAACACAGAAACATCAATTCCAAAGAACACCTGCACCCCTATGTTTATAGCAGCACTGTTTACAATAGCTAAGCTTTGGAAACAGCCCAAATGCCCAAAAATAGATGACTGGATCAAGAAGATGTGGTACATATATACCATGGAATATTACTCAGCCTTCAAAAAAGATAAACACATGCAATTTGCAGCAACATGGATGACGCTGGAAGGGATCATGCTCAGTGAAATAAGCCAAAAAGAAAAAGAAAAATACCGGATGGTCTCACTCATAGCAGGAATCTAGAAAACTTAAATAAGGGACCAGGAAAATGAATAACTATAAGAAAGTGAAAATCAAAATCAACAAAAACTATGAACCAGAGACACTTTTTGGGGGGTGGGGGGCGGGAGGGGAGGGATTGGGTTCAGAATGGGGGGATTGCAATTGTATGGGGAATATAAAAATAAAATTTATTAAAAAAAAATAAATAAATAAAATATTGACTCTATATTTTCTCAGTAGCATGTGGGACAAACAAAAGTGTCTGTAGAAGAGTTGTCCTGTGGGCCACCAGTTAGCAATTAATTAATTCATGTCATCACAAAACTAATTGAATTGTAAGGAGGGTAGTCAGAGTCTGTGACATATACTAGAAGCTGCTATCCAGTCGGAATCATCCTCCAGCATCCCCAGGATTTGACCCTTCAAACCACTTACTAAACTACCTACTTGGGTTGACATCTAACATCCGATTCACCATACTGCTCCAGAGAAAAAGCTCCTCATCTCACAAATGGGTGTCTATAGTGTAGAGGCATAGAGCTCAAGCTCTGCAGTGAGCACTCTCGCCTTCCCTCTGCCACTTCCTGGCTGTGTGACCTTAGACAAACCCCTTTACTTCTTTGTGCCTTAGTTTTCTCACCTATAAAATGGGCATAATAATAGTATTTACTTCATAAAGTAGATCCAAATATTTTACCAAATCATACCTATGGAGTGCTTAATTCAGGGCCTAGCACATAGGAATGAGTCAACACAATTTACCTATACTTTTTGTGGTTATTATTATCATCATTAACCACATAATCTCGGACATCTACTGTCTAAGGTGACTGGACAAAGAGAACAGCCCAGTGAGCACAGGAAAGATGGTCCCATAAACACTTCCAACCTTGTCCTCCACTCCTCACTACCTCAGCCAGGTGACCTCAGAACATTGCTAAAGCTCTTCTTGGAGAAAATATATCCATAGAGGAGGATAGAAATTCCAGTTTTGCCTCCATACCATGCAGACCAGTTCATGCCACTCCTCTCCCTAAAAAACTTCCAATGAGGATTCCTGTTTCTTACAGAAGGTCATTTGAGATCCTCTCTCACTTAGACTCTGCCTACATCTTCCGCTCATCTCTCGGGAGACCTGCTGCAAGGGCCCCTCTTGGGCAGTCTACACCCATGTCTCACCTCTCCCTGGACACGTGCCGGACCCAGTTATTCCCATCCTGTGAGCTCCTCTCCCAGTAAGGTGCCCTCTCCTTTCTCTTCACTAACTAAAGCCCAGTCAAACCCTTGTGAAATTCAAGGCCACTGTAAGTTCTTCCTTTCAAACTCTTGGTATTTTCTGTTCCTACTACTTCTATCATATTTAGCTTATTTTTTTTTTTATTGTGCTTTCTGTTGACACTTGACTGGTAAGTAAGGGCAGAGGGGACCAGGTCTTGGTCTTGTTTGTGACTCTCTCATACACACACACACACACACACACACACACACACACACACACACACCCTAAATAGCACAAGGCTGAGAACACCAAGAATGCTCAATAAAGAAACATTTTTGGCCTGCATGAATGGCCTGAAGGACTATTCCTTTCAACAATTATGGCCCAATAAATTATACTGGCATTGCCTCCTGGAGAGAAAGGCCACACCAAGGCTCCCACAGATGGGGAAATAGCCCTGTCTGCCAAAACCCAGATGCAGGCAGCCTTGGCCCTGTTTGGCTGTCTACCTGAATCTGGGTTTAACAACTTGGCCTGCAGTTTTACAGCCTGAGTCACCAGGCTCAGCACAACAGCATGAGTTCTTTGTCCGCATGCTGGTGCCAGGTGTTAAGGAAACTGGCTGCCATGGCTCACCCGGCTTGAGGAGACCTGCACCCCAAACTGTGAGGTCAGGGGACTTGTCTGCAAAAGGAGGCTTTGTCTAGACCCTAAAAAGGAAAAAAATAAAAGTGAGGGAAGTTTATATATAGCCCGAGGATCCAGGATTCGATGCTACGGAGGGACGTGGACTGGGTTGGAGGTTGGGAGGAGGCGGGACAAAGAATGACCGTGAAGATCATGACTGAACTGGACAGAGCTGAGAGAGGGGACTGAAGTCAGCCAGCTTTTATTTCCATGCTTGGAAGTCTTGTGTGGTCCTAGGAAAGAATGCAGGAATCCATCAAATTTAAATCTTTAGAGCTGAGGTTACATATCTTAAGAGCCAAAGTAATTCAGTATCCAAACAAATGATACAAGGGTTAGGGACCTCTGTGAGTAGAGGCTGAAGGGTCTCTGGCTATCTGAACATTCATTCTTGGGGTTATATAGTCAGTGGTACAGCAACTCTAAATAAGTTTCATGGCAGTGGTGTCTCTCCTTTAGGTTTAACAACAAACCTTCAAAAACAGCCCGAATTTGTAGTATGCAAGTTTCCATGGCATAAAGATACCCACCATGGTCAAGTTCAAACTACTAGCATGAGCCCTAAAATGTGGAGGTGGGAAGAGAATGCACAGACGGCTCTTCTGATGTGGTGTGAGCAACTCTGGCTCACAGTTTCCCCCAAATTTTGTCAAGGTCACCAGTAAGAATCCCATCAACACCCCATTTCTCTGGCAGTTTTGCAACCTTAAGTAAATCAGTGAAGCAATCTCAAAAATTTTATGAGAAGATTACTCCAAAAAGTATGTGAAATAGTAATTCCTTTAAAAAATAAGTATTTTTCAAACCTGATAAGCTTTAGAAGTACACATGGAAACATCTAAAAGAAAACACAGCATTAATATTTTGGTGTGAAGATGTTTGCACATATTTGGTATTTTCTGTACTTAAAGCTAAAAGAATTTGGTGTGTTAGTATAATTTCAAATGTGCAATCAAACTCTTTCTCTCTTTCCTTTCCTTTTCCCTCTCAGCCCAAAAGCCTTTAAGTAAGGCAGAGTAAAGAAGATACAATTGATCCTCATTATTAATGGATCCCATATTTACAAATTTGTCTACTCATTAAAATTTATTTGTAATCCCAAAATTAATTCAAAATGCTTTTTTGATCATTTACAGACCCAGAGTGGCAGAAGACGTGATTCACCCCAAATGTACCTTCCCAGTTGAAGTGGAACAGGTAACGCTCTGCCTTTTAGTTTTAACTCTTATACTGTAAGCAAGTGTCCTTTTCTTGGTCAATCTAGTTCCATGTTTTTCATATTTTTTGTCCTTTTTTGTTACTGTCTGTGCTGTTTGAAACGACTCCCCAAGTGCAGGCCTGACGAGCTAGCCACTATCCCTGTGCAAGAAGGCTGAGGCGTGCGTTACAGAGAAAATATTTGTCAGATAGGCTTCATTCAGGACTGTGTTGTAGGGCTATTGCTGTGAGTTCAATGTTACATAAAACAAGGAAGGTATTGGTTGGCAAAATGTGTGATTGTGTTCACTAATTCACTATTTACAGTGATCTATAGAACACAATTGCCACAAATGAGAATCCACTGTATCTTCAGAAAGAGCAAGGAGCTACATTGGCCCAGGTCAGTGTCCGATAGCCCAGCTGGATGAGGGAGGGATCTATGCAGGGCAAGGCTTGAAGCAGAGGGTCAGAGTCCAAATGGAGAAGAGGTTGGCAGCCCACGTGGGAGACTCATTTGTAGGGATTGCTGAAGTAAGTAAACTCATGAAGGGTAATGAATGAAAGCTAGGTTTCTCTGTTTCCACCCATAGGGAGCAGCATCACCTTAATAGCAATGAGCACACTTAAAGGCCAGATCTGGATTCTAAATACTATTTTCCATGGCTTGGGGAAATGAGTCCAGAGCAGAGAAGGTGCAATCTCAACTTCCTTGGTAGTTTATTAAACATCTTGTTCCAGAAAGCAAATGAGTGCTCAAAAAATTACGGAAGCAAGTTGTAATAACAAACTAGATTGACTAGAGATAATATGAAAATCAAAATAAAGAGAATGTTTGAGAATGACAGTAATGGGTGATAACCCATAGAATAAAATTGGAAAATACCAACATAAAAAATAATTGAAATTTATTAGAACTTTTACAAAAATAGGATATTTACATAGCTTCAAAATATCTCTGCAAAATACTACTTAGTTATAAAGGGAATAAAAAGTTACATTTACAGTGAAGACTGGAAGATACCACATTAATCAAGTGATCAAAGTGAATATGACCAGTGATGAGAAAAACTGAAATCCCTATTAATGGAATGCAGGAAGAACACAACATTGTCTCTGTGACATTTCTGCACAACCTGAACCTAATCATGAGGATTTATGCAATGTATGATTTATCAGAAATATACATATTTCATCATTCTGATTATCAAAATATGTTTCTCTTCATAACTGGGCTTCAACCATAGTTCCTGTCTCCCTTTCCCTTAGAATTTCTTTAAAAAAAAAGATTTATTTATTTATGCATACAAGAATTAGGGTACAAGCCAGAGGTGTGGGGGGTGAGACAGAGTGGGGAGCATTATAGGCGGATTGATTGAAATACACTGCTGAAGGGAGCAGCGGGAAAGTCAGGAGAGGTCTGCTGCACCATGTGGGTCAGCTCCCTGGCTAGGGATCGAACTGGAGCTCATGCAGGGCAGTGTGAGACTTAATCCCTTGTGCCACCAGGGAGCCCCCCCCTTTGGAATTTCTTAAGTCTTGAAAGTGTTAAGAGTATCTCTTGTTGGGCCTCCCTGGTGGCACAGCAGTTGAGTGCTGGGTTGTGAAGCTGCCCCTGCCGCTCTGCAGGCACCGGTTCCCAGGCTGCTCCCCCGCCACTGGAGGAGGGTCCCACATGGCGCCCAGACCTCTCCTGCCGCCTGCTGCTCCTCTCAGCAGTGTACTTTGGTCCTTCTGCCTGCTCTGCTCCCCGCTCTGGCTCTGGTGAATTCTCTCACCCTCCCACACTTCTGACTGTACCCAGTGCATGTATAAACAAAACAAACAAACAAACAAATAAATAAATAACATGCCTCTATTAAAAAAAAAAAATTAGGCTAATGAAGGTAAATTTTGGAAAACACCAGAGGATGGAGGATGGTTGCCTGGGAAACCGACCTGAATGAAGGGTTGGAACTTCTGGTCTCGCTCCCCAGATCTCCAGGGAAGAGGGACTGGAAGTTGTGTTCAATTGCTAATGGCCAATGAATTAATCAATCTATCCTGTGTAATGATACATCCATAAAAGCCCCAGGGGAGGGGCTTTGAAGATCTTTCTGGTTGGTGAACCTGTGAATTTGGGGAAAATGATGTGTCCACAGAGGACATGAAGCTCCATGCTTTTCCCCACTGTGCATATCTTCCATGTAGCTGTTGACGCTTACCCTTTAGTATCCTTTGTAACAAATCAGTGATCTTGTGGATAAACGGATTTCCTGAGTCCTATGAGGCACTCTAGCAAATTAATTGAATGTGTCCTGGGACACTGATTGATAGTCAGTTGGTCAGAAGCATAGATAATAATCTGGGCTTGTGGGTATTCCTGAAGTGTGAGGAACAGTCTTTGGAATTTCACATTTGTAGCTGATTGGTTAAAAGTCCAGGTCTGGGGCCTATGTGGAGTTTTTGACCAGAATCTAAAATGTAGGGTGGTTTTGGGAAACTGAGCCTTTTACCCATGGTATGTGATTTTATCTCTAGATAGATAGTGTTAGCATTTAGTTGAATTCTCAGACACCCTCCTGACGTTTGAGAATTGCATACAGGTGTGGTGGGGAAGTCTCTACACACCTATTGAAATTAGGTCCAGGAGCTCACAAGGCAATCCAATATATACAAGCCTGGGAATAATTTGCAAAATAATTGACCTGTAACTATTAAAAAATATCAAACACATGAAAGCACATCACAGCTGAGGAACTGTTCCAGATTAATAGAAAATAAAAAGACATGGCAACTAAATGAACATGTGATTCTGAACTTGATCTACTTGTAGTGGTAGTCTATACCACAAGAACAATTTTGAACTCTCAGAGTCTTACCACATAAAAATTTGTATTTTGTTCATGCAAATTTAAATGCAGACCAGCATAGTCATTTGCCATGTATTGACATAAAAAACATCAATAGGAATCTAGGCAAAACTGAGGAGGAGTCTGAGGTGTTAGTGGGAGAAAAGTATCAGTGTGAATCTTGCAATTTTAATAACTATGTTGTGATTATATCAGAATGTTCTTATTCGTAAGAAATCACACGAGCATATTCAGAAGTGATGAGGCATTAGGTTTGCAACTTACTCCCAAATAGTTCAGAAAATAGTTCTTCCCACTGTGCTTTCAACTTTTCTGTAACTTTGTGTTTGTAACAAAAATGTTTACAGGTAATTGGTTTAGATTTATGATTTTTTTAAGTAGAAATTTTATCAAATGGTGAAACATTTAAGAGAAATTTGGTCTCCAATAGCTATATGTTTAACTGACTAGATTTATAAAAATGACTTAGGTACTTGTCAGGCTTGTCAAACAACAGAAGTACTTTGAAGGGGAAATGGCTTATATTACATTTTAAATGCATTTTTATTGGTTGACATATTTGTTTGTTTTAATTTTATGTACAAAGTGTTAGTGTTGTTTCTTCCCTAAAGTATATGTCTTGGATGACCAGTTCAAGGAAGTTCACTTAGCCCAGATATGCACACTGGTGGTGCATATTGAAGCCATCTTTCCAGATCAGATTCTGTTGGTTTAAGCAGATGCAGCAAGAGTGAAAACCCTGGCTGAATTTTCTTTCTTGGTCCCAATAATAAAGCTGCTAGTGACCCATGCTTTCTTGGCTGCAAAGAGGAAAAAAACTATCAATGAAATTTTAAGTGGCTGATGGTATTTAACTAAATCTGTAAATGGGACCAAATTATTATTTTAAAAATCTTTAAAAGCAATTGCTAAAATTTTCTCGAAAATAGAAGAGTTTTCAACTAAAGTTAAAGAGCTAATGAATATTAACTTTTAAAAACCAGAGTTAATACAAATTGTATTTTTTCTGGGTGCTATAGATTCACCAATGAGCTGTCATTACTTCAGCATTAATTTTGGGATTAGCGCCCTCAGATAAAAAAGAAATACAAAACATGCTCTCTGACTTGCTTAGAAGATCATAACTGATCAATGCCATGAGAGCAACACACAGTAAACAATAACAAATCAAACAATAAAACCAAAATGGCAAGCATCAGAAACAGATTACGTGGCATATCTTTTCGTTCTTGTGGCATAACCCTACAGGCAGAATTCCAATCAAGAGCAAATTAAGTGGAGGCAATAATAATATTCAGCTTTAATACTCAGGATTGGACAGTCAAACTACCTTGAACTCTCAGAGGTTTAACACAAAAAAAGTGTGTCTCTTACTCCCACAAAGCTAAATGCAGGCAGGACAGCTATTGGCCACGTGGTAACTGTCACACATCTCTTGTAGCTTTCATCTTAAAGTGTGGCCATTCTTGCCAGGATGCCTACAAAAGGACAAATAGAGAGTGGGGAACTCATACCTGCTCTTTAATGCTTCAACCTGGAAGCTTCATGTACAGCCCACTGGCTAGAAATAGTCCCACCTAATCACAAGAATGCTGGGAAATTAGACTTCCTGTTGCTTGGGAAGGAGAATAGAACCAAATCTGTTCTCTACCACAGAAGCCTATTTAGAAAGGGTTTAGTCATTCAAAACACAGGCGTGGAGTCAGGTGGACCTGCTTTGAACTTAGATCCACTTAGTTAAAATATCAATGTGACACTGAACAAATAACTCTGTCTCTATAAAATATAAAAAATTAGTCTCTATAAAATAAATTAATAACAACCTAGAGGGTTGTCATAAGAACTAAAAGATTATATCTATTGCCACAATATAGGGCTCAAGAAATAACCTTTGTTGTTATCATTATTACTACTAAACCATCTACTAATTCAACTTATTACTTAGAAAGTAATGCTTACAGACATAGAAAACAGATTGGTGGTTGCCAGAGAGGAGGTTTGGAGGTGAGGAGAGGGAAAAATGGGTGAAGCAGGTTAAAAGTGACAAAGTTCCAGTAATAATAAGTAAATGACATGGGAATGTAATATATGGCATGGTGCCTATAGTTAATAATACTGTACTAAATAAATGAAAGTTGCTAAGAGAGGTAACTTAGTCTTTATCATAAGAAAAAAATAAATGTAACTCTATGGTTATAGATATTAACTAGGTTATTATGATGATCATTTCACAATGCATACAAATATTAAATCATGTTGAACTCCTGAAACTAATATAATATTTCATCTCAAGTATACCTCAGTATAAAAAAACCAGAAAATAATGACTTTTCTCTTGTTTGATGGTATCTAAAGAGATACAGGTCAATGATTTATCTTATGGGAAAGATTCAAGCTTTTGGAAGCTGGGCATTTCCTCAAAAAGTTAAACATAATGTTACCATACATCACCCACCAATTACACTCCTAGTTATATATCCAAAAGAAATGAAAACATGTCCACACAAAAACATATGTGCAACATTATTTGTAAAAACCAAAAAGTATAAACTCAAAAGTTCATCAAATGGTACGTGAATACACAGTATATGGTACACACATACAATAGAATATTATTCAGCCATAAAAGAAAATACTGATAATAACTACAACATCCATGAGCCTTGAAAATGAAATAACCCAGTCACAAGAGAACACATGTTCTATGATTCCATTTTATGTAATGTCTGGAATGGGCAAATCAATGGAAACAGAAAGTAAATTGGTGGTTGCCCAGAGCTAGAGGTGTTGGGGGAAATGAGAACTGACTGCTAATAGCACTGGTTTCTTTTTTAGGTGATAAAAATGTTCTAAAATTGATTGTGGTTACATTTGCAAAACTCTGCATGTACTAAACATTGTTGAATTATACACAAGCAGTTTCATTGTTTTAAACATTGTAAAATACCTGATAAGAGACATATCAAAATATACACAGAAGTCTTAAATGTAACAGTAAGAAAACAAATAGCCCAATAAAAAGGAAACCCCCCCCCAAAAAAAAGAGAAAGAGATGAGATAAGGCATTCAAGAAGAAACAGAAAAAGGAGCAGAAGAAACTCAAGAGGTAAAAGCAAAGGTCACCAGAAAGGGCCCTCTGGCCACAGGTGGAATTACAAAATCTTGCAAAAAGTAGGCTGTTCCTTGTGCCTGAAGCAATAGTGATCTTTTATGCCATTCTGTTTAAATATCCGGTTTCAGTGCTATAACATCTGTTGCCACCAGTGGCTAGGATAAAGTGTCTTGGGCATTTAAGCATAAATTTTGTAAAGAAAAAAAAAAGGAGGGCCTCCCTGGTGGCGCAAGGAGTTAAGCACAACACTATGAAGCAATCCACAGCCTCTGCAGCACGAGTTCGATCCCCAGGCAGGGAGAAATCCACATGGCACAGCAGACCTCTCCTGTCTCGCCCGCTGCTCTATTCAGCAGTGTATTTCAGTGGATCTACCTGTTCTGTTCCCCACTCTGTCTCTGGTGAATCCTCTCACCCTCCACACCTCTGGCCTGACCCCAGTTCTTGCATGCATAAATAAATAAATCTTTAAAAAAAGAAAAGAAAAAAAAAGGAAGGAGGGGGAGCAAAAGACCTGGAGGGCCTTCCCCAAATTAGCGTATGAAAAGAATTTCAGTTTCATAGGTAATTAGAATTACTAAATAACCACACACAACTATAAAAATGGCCAAAAATCCAAAGAATAGACAATACCAAATGCTAGTAAGATTCTAGAGCAACCTTACTCTGATTCATGGCTGGTGGGAATGTAAAATGGTACAGCCACCTCAGAATGTGATAGTTCAGTGATTTTTTACAAAGCTAAATACAGTCTTAATGTATAATCCAGCATGGCACTAGGTTTTGACTCAAATAAGCGGAGAACTTATATCCACACACAAGCCTACACATAAATGAGTATAGCTGTTTTACTCATACTTGCTAAAAACCAGAAAGAACCAAAATGTCTTTCAAAAACTGCATAGACAAACAAATTGTAGTATATCCAGACAATGGAATATTATTCAACAATAAAAAGTAATGAGGTATCGCATCATGAAAAGATACGGAGGAACCTTAAATACACATTGCTTAGTAAAAGAAGCCAGTTGGAGAAAGCTATATATAGTCTACTTTTCCAACTATATGACATTCTGGGAAAGGCATAACTATACAGACACTAAAAAAATCAGTTTGCCAGGAGTTCAGGGTTGAAAAGGAGAGACAAATAGGTGGAGCACAGAGGATTTTTAGGGCATTGAAACTATTCTGTATGATACTGTAGTTGTGTTACATGACATTACAGATTTGTCAAAATCCATAGAAACTCTACAACACAAAGAGTGAACCCTAATATAGACTCCTGACCTTAGTTAATAACAATGTATTAATATATATCAGTTTTACTAAACACATCACACTAATACTGTATAATTATGTGAATAATAGGGCAAACTGTATTAGGAGGGAATATATGGAACTATCTGCTCAGTTTAGTGTAAACTTAAAACTATTATAAAAAGCAGTCTATTAGAGGTCTCCTGCCAACCTGTGACTATGCAGGTGCCTCTCTTTTTTCTACTTTTCCTTATAAACCTATCCTTTTAAAATGTAAAAAAAAATAATCAATTGATTAAAAAATTTTAAACTAAGGAAAAGAAAATGGCAAAAAGAAGTCAGATTAAAAATACACACAAGGGGCCTCCCCGGTGGCGCAGCGGTTGAGCACTGGATTGCAAAGCTGCCCGCAGCCTCTGCAGCGCCGGTTCGATCCCAAGCCACTGGGGGAGGGTCCCACATGGCGCGCAGACCTCTCCTGCCATCTCCTGCTCCCCTGCCATCTCCTGCTCCCATCAGCAGTGTATTTCCTCAGTCTGTCTGTTCTGCTCCCTGCTCTGGCTCTGGTGAATTCTCTCACCCTCCCACACTTCTGACTGTACCCAGTATAAATAAATAAATAAAGTTGAAGAAATAAATAAATAAAAATCTTAAAAAAAAAAAATACACACAAGACTATAACACAAATTAGGCCAAAAATGTGTGTGTGGGAGGGAATGATAAGTCAAAAGAATTTGTTAAAGTTTTTTTTTTTTAATTCTATGTGTTTGTCAACATGCTTGTCAATGATGGCATTTCCTTGCTTGCAAAGCACAACTGTGGCTCACCTCTTCGTCTCCCTGTTGCTTCTCCAACATCGATAAGAAAACCAAGGCCACCACATGCATCAGAGGTTTTGCTGACAGCCACAGGGAGCCAGAGAGACCTCTGTTCCAAGTATTTAATTAGGGGGACAAATATGTCATCCACTCCCACTCCAAATTTTATAGTCACTTAAAAATATTCTTTATCACCAAGATTTGTGTTCTTTTTTTGAGTGTGTGGGCGCTTAGAGAAGCAGCCAGAGTGGGCTCATAGAGAACCAACTCCATCTCCTAGCTCTGCCAAGGCCTTGGGAGAGGTCCTGTCCCTGAGAGGCAGGAATAAACCAAAACATGCTTGACCACTTAGCCTACACACATTACCAGTGAACTAGGGGCTGTGGGGCAGGGGCTCTCCCCCTGCCAGCTAGCACTCACTCAGGGAGCCTGTCTGGCCCCACCCTACTCATTCATTCCGCAAATATTAGCATCTCTTTTGTGACAGGCATTGTTCTGTTTACTTGGGATACAAGACTAAATTCCCTGCTTTTGTGGAACTCCTGCTCTAGTGGCAAGAGAGAAACAATAAACACAGTAACTTAGTAAATGATGTAGGAGCTATGAGGAGTTAAGTGCAATGCAGGAAAGATGTCAGGAGAGGAAGGTGGAGAGTATTAAGGAAGGTGGGAGGAACTGGTTACAATTCTAAATCTAAGGGTGGGGAGGCCTGGTTGAAGGCTACATCTGAGCAGAGACCTGGAGGTGGAGGAGGTACCACCCCACTTCAGGGAGAGGGAGCAGCACTTGAGGGAGGGAGACCTGGTCTGGTGTAGGATCTGCAAGGAATGACCTTGACTGGGACAGAGGTGTCTGTCCTCTGCCAGTGACAGATGACCCCACCTGCTTTCTCTTTCTCTATCCTGAAGTTCAAGGAGTAAACCCCACTCCTCTTGAAACTTGGCAGATTGGAACAGGAATGATCAGAGGGGTTGACACCAATGGAGACGCTTCTAACTTGTCAAGTGAGGATGGGAGGGAGGGAGCCGCCACCCGCTGGGTGCTGAGGACACTCAGCACTCAGCAGTGGATGGCATGCTATGATGGCAGAGGCAGCCTTAATTTACAGCTGAAGTTTGGTTCCAGCTCACTTATTCACTCACTAAGTGTGGCACACACTCTATGTGAGCATAAACCGGTGTGAACATATTACGTTCGTTAAATTTGTGTAAAATGTGTGTTATTAAGACTTATGTATTTTCAACCATTACTTAAAGAGAAACCTATTGCTTAGGGGAAGTTCCTTTACAAAGTTCAAGGACATGTGAACCATTTCTTTAGAAAAACAAATGTACACGTGAAATATAAAAGGGGCTAAGTATGACTGCACTTCACACTAGTGGGGTGCTAGTCAAAGAACCAAATCTTAGTGGTTTATAACCGCCAACAGAGGATTATTTCTCACTGGCCACCAGTCTATCTGAGCCAGCAGGGGGCCCAGGGTGGGGACGCAGCTGTCCACGCAAACATTGCCACTCAGCAGGGCAAAGGGAGAGGCTCTGGTCCTGCACAGCCATGAAAGGTCTTAGTCGAGGCAGGGTACTTCCGCTGAAGGCTAAGGAGGCCCCAACATGCAATTATACCACATCCGGGCAAAGCTGGAAGTAGTTGATGAATAGTGGGAATGTCCTCCCTGAACTATCAGAGCTCGGATATTCAGATAAGCTGCTACTTGCACACCAGACAACCAGAGCCCACCCACTGCGCCGTGAGGTTGCTGTGCGGCGCCTCAACCAGTGTCCTTCTTCATGTAGCTGTACATCAAGAGCAATTACCCAAGAATAGTGACAGGTTTTGTTTTGTTTTTTATATGTTTAACAGTGTCACAAAAGAATGTGTCTAAGCAGGAGGGGACAGGACAAGTATAGACTTTGCAGTCAGTTATGAAAGAAGACTAGAGTGCAATGGCAGCCTGCCTCCTCCACAGTTTCAGTCTAAGACTGCTGGGGGATAAAGAGCTGAATGTCTTGGGAGCAGGAACAAAGAAAAGCATATTCTGTTCCTCATGTGCTGAAATGTGAGGGGAGAGCAGAACATCTGTAGAAGGCTGGATCCAGCAGGTTGACAGAATGTACCTCAATCCAGAGGAGAGAACTTAAAGACACACATTGAAAAGTCATCTACATAAAGGTGAGAGAACCAGGAAGAAGGAAGAGAAGGTCAAGGAGAAAATCCTATCAAGGATATTGGAAGCTGAAAAAGAGACCCGGGTGTCAAAAGATCAAAAGGGCAACTGTCCTGAAAACTGATAAGACTGCATCTGGGAGCAGGGCAGTCATCTGAAATTGGTCCAGGACTTGAAGGGGGTTCATCTAGACAGAGAGACTGCATGACAAATGCCATGCTTAAACATGGCAGCCATGGGCACCCTCCTCTGACTTCCCTAAACAGCATCAGCAGCCCCTCTCCCCCATGCAAGAGCCCCTTCCAACTTGCCTGGACCTCCTACAGGCAACTAGTTTCTGAAACAGTCTTACTGTGACCCCCAGTGCCTAGTCCAGTGCCTGACTCTTGGAAGACACATAATAAATGTGCAAGGAATAAAGAAATGCATGAATAGAAAAAGAAGATATATCTATAAGCCAGTGAAGACTGAAGCTAAGAGTTAAAATGGTGTGGGAGAGGGATTAGAAAATAAGGAAACAAAGATAGGTAGATACAGTTTGGTTTAATTCAACAAGTAATGTACTCACCTCTCTGGGGGTTGGGGTGGATACAGGATGTCAGCTGACACAGGTCCTGTCTTCACTGTGCACCCAGCCCAGTGGCTAGAGACCACAGGCCACACATAACTCTAATAACCATAGAGTGAGGGAAGCATTAGAAGAAACACTGTCCATAGTTTTCTTCTAGAAAAGCTAGCCCTTCTTCTAGAAGGGCTGTCCATATTTAAAATAGGGAGGCAAAGAAAAGCAACCTGGATGAGCTAGGTTTTGAGATGGACACTTGAAAATGGGGATTGTTGTTCCAGGTGTTCATCCAGGCAGCAGCCTGGGAGACTGTGGCCTCCCCAGCACACAGGGCATCAGCATTGGTTGCTGGGAGAAGTGGGAATTACTGGGGTATAACAAGTAGAGACTGAATTCTCTCTTTTTTTTTTTAAGATTTATTTATTTTTGTATACAAGAGCAGGGATGTAGGCAGAGGTGCAGGGTGATAAGAGAATTCACCAGAGACAGAGTGGGGAGCAGAACAGGCAGACTGACTGAAATATATTACTGAGGGGAGCAACAGGTGAAACAGGAGAGGTCTGCTGTGCCATAGGGGTCACCTCCCTAGCTGGGAATAGAACCTGTGCTGCAGTGGCTGCCAATAGCTTCATAGTGCTGAGACTTGACCCCTTGCACCACCAGGGAGGCCCTGGAGACTAAATTCTTCGTAGGAATTATTCTGTGTGAACATGAAAATATAAGGACATGGAATGACTCAGATGGATGGCAGAGGCTCTTCGATCCTTTGTATGGTCACTGAGCAGCTGTCATGAGAAACAAAAATGCTGCAGAGGATAAATGCAACAGAAGGTGTCAAGAGGTGCCTTCCTTCCTCTTCACACCCACTTCAGGAGACCTACAGGAAGGAAGCAGAAAACCACTTATTGACTTCCCTGGAGCCCTAACAGAGAAATGTCTGGCCAATATTTCTTCAAAGAGTCTGATGGCATTTTTAGACTTTGTATTTCAAAATGAGTGACTGTGATTTATTTGCCACAGTCACTTGTCAGTTTGGGACACTGGCAAAGTAACCACCACATTGACCAGAGGATTTGTCCCTCACATAGGGTCTCTAAAATTTTTCTTACCAGGGAGCAAAGAACAAAAATGTGGGAGGCTGGGGGTCTGTCCAGCTCTGCTGACATTCATGGCCATTTAATGCGAGAACTGAACTGTGATGACCACAGCGGGTGGGGGCAAGCTGAGGACAGGACTCAAGTCTCACTTGCAGATGGAAGACACACCTGAAGGCAGGCTTTGCTCTCTCTTAGTAAGGCATAGGAGGACTGGTACCCAGTGCCTTCTCACCTGGCAGTTCTGCCCCTCAGCAACCAAGAGGGAGAAGGGTCTTGTGATCAAAGTCAAATCTCCTCAGTTTCTCCTTGCAAAACTGCCTTCCATAGTTATGGGACGTGGCAGAATCAAACTATCTATATACCCTCTCCAAAAACACATTAAAAATCCCTCTTTGATATAAGTAAAGTGACTTCACAAGTTTTCACTTAATTGAGAGAGAAAATCTGTATCCAATTCAACAATCTACCTGCCAAAAAGGCGCTTTATGGCAGCAAATTTATGAACCTCTTGACAAAGTTATTTTTATTTATTTATTTATTTATTTTTATAGAGGCATGTTTTATTTATTTATTTATTTGTTTGTTTGTTTTGTTTATACATGCACTGGGTACAGTCAGAAGCGCGGGAGGGTGAGAGAATTCACCAGAGCCAGAGCGGGGAGCAGAGCAGGCAGAAGGACCGAAGTACACTGCTGAGGGGAGCAGCGGGCGGCAGGAGAGGTCTGCGCGCCATGTGGGACCCTCCTCTGGTGGCCGGGGAGCAGCCGGGGATCGAACCGGCGCCGCAGAGGTCGCGGGCAGCTTCGCAACCCTGAGCTCAACCGCTGTGCCACCGGGGAGGCCCGACAAACTTATTTTTAATGGAAATTATCAATTGGCAGTAATTACATTACTATGGTGTGTATTTTACAAGAAAAAGTTTTCCGAGAATGTTGAGATATTTTATGTTCCATAACACAAAGTAGTAATGGTGGATTAATTGGAAATGACATGGTATATATAATAATGGCATTGTTTTGATTTTTTCTCTGGTGGGTCTAAATATTCATCAGTAATCAGATTTATAAACTCTAAAAATCTAATTCCTTATGCTGAGAGACAGGTCATGATGGCCTCACCCTGGGATAGGCACCAAAGGGATACAATGGCATAAGAACAAGGAAGGACCAAGCCCCAAAGGCAGCAGGGGGCATACATACCTAAGCATCAAAGCCTCAAAGCCTGATGAGCTTGGCTGAACCATCCTGAGTTGACCCCAAATAAATTAAAATAAAGTAAAAGCAAAGAAATGTACTTTTCCATCAAACATAGTATCTCAGCCCTTGGAAAAGGAGAGAATATGGAAAAAATTAAAAATTCGCACAGCCAAGTAAATGACCAGTGTATTAGATTAGGAAAGTACTGACTGAAAAGTAAGGTTTCCCAAAATGTGATATCTGGTATCATTTGAGGAATAGGCAAAGAAATATTTTTTTTTTAATTTGGAAGATTAATTTGTGTAATTTAATGAATAAAGGCAAATGATACTGATTTTCTACTTAAGCTATTAATATAAATCGTTCCTTTTGACTACATTGCACTAAAGCAGCAAGTTCCTTTCAATAAAACTTTTAATTAATAATAGCACAGTTGGTCCTCAGCTAATAGTAAAACTGACACCCGATCATGAAGTGTGGAAACACTGAATAGAGCCAGATATTTGGGTGAACACTAAGATGTGGACACTTCTTTATGTTCCAAGGTAAGAGGCAGTTTATTTATTCATTCACTTGACTTTTAGTAAATGTTTATTGAGTTCCTGTCATGTGCCATGTAAAAAAAGATCCTCAACATCATTAGCCATCATGGAATTGTCCAAGGCCCTGGAATCTAACAGTGAACAAGATAATTCATTGCCCTTGAGGAGCTACACATTAGCAGGGATAAAGACAATTAAACAGACAGGTACCATATGCCTTGGTAAATGAAAAAAAAAAAAAAAAAAGAAGTAGCAGCAAGACATAACATTATAAAAGATAGAGATGCCTTAAAACATTGAAAGGCAAATTATACAAATTTTAACAATAAAGAAAAATGAAATAAAATTGATAATATAGCAGAAAAATGACATTGTCTTTATTGATAAATACATTTTCAATGATTGAACATTTACCATGTATCAATATTTGCATATATTTCCATTTAGTCCTCCTCATAACACTGCAAGTTAACTGTTATTAAATCCATTTTACTGGTGAGCAATCAGAGGGTACTGCCCAAACTCACACAGCAATATGGGGAGTCGATCTCAGATTTGAATAAAATTACGATAAAGGAATAATTCTTTTGTTTTTAGGTTTTTATTTCATTTATTTGTGCATATAAGAACTGGGGTGTAAGCCAGAGGTGTGGGCCGCAGCGAGAAGATTCAGAGACAGAGTGGGGAGCAGAACAGGCAGATGGACTGAAATATACTGCTGAGGGGAGCAGTGAGCAAAACAGGAGAGATCTGCAGTACCATGTGGGTCAGTTCCTTGGCTGGGGATCAAGCTCTGTGCTGCAGTGGCTGTGGATAGCTTCATGGTGCTTTGACTTAACCACTTGAGCTACCAGGGAGGCCCCTAAAGGAATTATTCTTTAAAAAAATAAAAAATAATATGATCCAACTATGTGCTGTCTATAAAAGAAATATTTTAGATTCAAAGACACAGATATGTTAAAAGAAAAGAGATGGAAAGAGATATTAAAAGACATGCAAATCATAACCAAAAGATCTGGAATGTCTGTATAAATAATAGACAAAATGGATTTTATAATAAAAACTGTTACTAGGGACTAAGAAGAAAATTATATAAGGATAAAATAGTCACTATATCAAGATGATAGAATTATAAACATCAGCTCTGTAGTAGGTAACCAAAATGTATGAAACAAGAAAATCATAAGTGAAGGGAGAAATAAAAAATTCAACAGAGGTAGTTGAAGACTTTATTATCTTATTTTCAATAGTGGATATAATAATTAGTTAGGAGGTCAACAGGAAATGGATGAACAGCACTATAAACTAACTGAAACCTATAGAAAACTCTACAATAGGAGAATAAACATTCTTCTCAAATACAGATGGAATATTTTCCAGGATAGACCATGTTAGGCCATAATTTTTTTCAATAAAGTTTAAAGGATTGAAATTATATAAATATGCTTCTGAATACAATAAAAAGAAAGGTGAAATCTATAACACAAGAAAATTTGGGACAGTCACAAATATATGGAAGTTATACAATATACTTTTTTTTTTAAGATTTATTTATTTATGCATACAAGAGCTGGAGTACAGGCCAGAGGAGTGGAGGGTGAAAGGATTCACCAGAGACAGAGCAGGGAGCAGAATAGGCAGAATGACCAAAATACACTGCTGAGGGGAGCAGCAAGTGAGACAGGAGAGGTCTGCTGCGCCATGTGGGTTGCTCCGTGGCTAGCGGGGATCTAATCGGCACTGCCCTATACAATATACTCTTAAATAACCAGTGGGTGAAAGAAACCACAAGATGGGGCCTCCCCTGGTGGTGCAGGCAGTTGAGCACAGGGCTGTGAAGCTGTCTGCAGCCTCTGCAGCGCAGGTTCCATCCTAGTGAGAATCCCACATGGCGAGGCAGACCTCTCCTGTCTCGCCCACTGCTCCCCTCAGCAGTGTATTTCAGTCAGTCTGCCTGTTCTGCTCCTCGCTCTGTCTCTGGTGAATCCTCTCACCCTCCCGCACATCTGGCCTGTACCCTGGTTCTTGTATGCATGAATAAATAAATCTTTAAAAAAAAAAAGAAGTCACAAGAGAAATTAAAAAATCACTTTGATATGGATGAAAATCAAAATCCAACGTACCAAAACTTGTGGACTCCAGTTGAAAAGTCATTCTTAGATGAAAATGTATTACTTTGAGTACCTATATTTTAAAAAAAGGAGCTCAAATTAATGAACTTTCACCTTAAGAAACTAGATAAAGAAGAGCAAACTGAACTCTAAACAAGCAGAAGGAAAGAAATAATAAAAATTAGAGCAGAAATCAATGATGTTTTTGCTTTTTTATTATAGTAGAGCAGAAATCAATTAGAGAATAGAAAAACAATAAAGAAAATTAATAGCCCAAAAGTTGAAAAGATCAACAAAATTAACATTTAGCTATGTTTCTAGAAAAAAGAAATGATACTCAAATTATTAAAATCAGAAATGTAAAAAAGGCTATCATTAATTGTACAAAAAAAAGATATTCTGTGAACAAGTATATGCCAGCAAATTAGACAATATAGATGTAATCTACAATTTTCTAGAGTCAACTACTGAAATTGATTCAAGAAGAAATAGAAAATCTGAGTCCACCTATAACAAGTAAAGAGACTGATTCAGGGCCTCCCCGGTGGCGCAGCGGTTGAGCGCTGGGTTGCGAAACTGTGCGCGGCCTCTGTGGCGCTGGTTCGATCCCCGGCTGCTCCCCGGCCACCAGAGGAGGGTCCCACATGGCGCGCAGACCTCTCCTGCCGCCCGCTGCTCCCCTCAGCAGTGTACTTCGGTCCTTCTGCCTGCTCTGCTCCCCGCTCTGGCTCTGGTGAATTCTCTCACCCTCCCGCGCTTCTGACTGTACCCAGTGCTTGTATAAACAAAACAAACAAACAAACCAGCAAACAAATAAATAAAGCATGCCTCTATTAAAAAAAAAAAAAAAAAGGAAAAAAAAAAAAAAAAAGGAAAAAAAAAAAAAAAAGAGACTGATTCAGTCATCAAAAACATTCCAACAACAAAAATACCAGGACGAGATGTCTTCCCTGGTGAATTCTACCACATATTTAAAAGAAGAATTAGCACCAATTCTTCACAAAGTCTTCCAAGAAATAGCAGAGACATTATTTGTGAGCTCATTCTGAGACTAGTATTATCCTTATACCAAACCAGACAGAAATATAAGAAAACTATGGACTAATATCCCTTAAGAATATAGATGTTGCAATTTGCAGCAACATGGATGGTGCTGGAAGGGATCATGCTCAGTGAAATAAGCCAGAAAGGAAAAGAAAAATACCGGATGGTCTCACTCATTGCAGTTATCTAGAAAACCTAAATAAGGGACCAGGAAAAAGAATAACTATAAGAAAGAAAAAATCAAAATCAACAAACAACTATGAACCAGAGACATACTGTGGGAGGGGTGGGTGGCGGGGAAAGAAGGGATTGGGGTCAAAATAAGGGGGTTGCAATTGTATGGGGAATATAAAAATAAAATTAAAAAAAAGAATATAGATGCAAAAATCAACAGAATACTAGCAAACTGAACTTAGCAAAATATCATAAGGTTCACACTTTTTCTGGATTTATCCCAGATATTCAAGGTTAACTTGACATAGAAAAATCAGTCAGTGTAATTCACCATATCTACAGAATAAAGGACAAAAAACAAATAATAGTCTCAATAGAGTCAGAAAAAGTATTTGACACTATCCACCATCCTTCATGATATGAGCACTCACCAAACTTCCTTCTTGTGATAAAGGACATGAAAATGTCATAACTAACATTGCACTTACTGGTGACAAATTGAAAGCTTTTTGTCTTACATCAGGAGCAAGACAAAGATGCCCATTGTTGCCACTTATTTCAACATTCTAGTAGAGATTTTAACCAGAGAAATTAGGTAAGAAATGAAAGAGAAAGGCATCCAGGTTTCGAAGGGAAGAAATAGCTTTCACAAATGATAAAATCTTTTATATAGAAAAATCCTATGGAATTCACAAAAAAAAAAAAAAATACTAGACTAAATAAATAAATAAGGGCTTCCCTGGTGGTGCAGGGGTTAAAGTCTCAGCACTATCAAGCTTTCACCAGCCAAGACACTGTGATTTGGATCCCCAGCCAGGGAGCTGACCCACATGATGGAGCAGACCTCTCCTGTCTCCCTCTCTGCTTCCCTCAGCAGTGTATTTCAGTACATCCACCTGTTCTTCTCCCCACTGTCTCTGGTGAATCCACTCACCACCTCCCCACCCCAGCACTTGTATGCATAAATAAATTTTTAAAAATCTTTTTAAAAAAAGAATAAACAAGTTCAAAAAGATTGCAGGCTATAAAATCACTATACTAAAATCAATTGTATTTCTCTATACTGGACTGGACCATTCTGACAATGAATTTTTTTTTTAAATTAAATTTAACTTCTATTCAAAAAGAATAAAGCACTAAGAAATAGTTAATTTTTAAAAAGTGCAAAGTCATACACTGGAAACTACAAAATTATTCACTTAATAATAATAAGACAAATATCCTAGTTAAAAACGAGCAAAGGAGGTGGCGCAGCGATTGAGCGCTGGGTGGCAAGGCTGCCCGCAGCCTCTGCAGCACCAGTTCGATCCCCGGCCACTGGCGAGGGTCCTATAAAAAGAAAAAAAATGAGCAAAGGATCTGAATAGATATTTCTCCAAAGAAAATATATAAATGGGCAATAAGGGTGGGAAAAAATGCTCCCACCCTCATGCATCCCTGTGTCATGTACCCAACAAATATAAAACTGTTAGGAGTCCAGAAGAAAAAAAAGTATGCAAATTGTCATTTCTTGTGTTATATACAAAATATTTTTTAAAGATACATATATTTCAAAAAGATGTTCAACATCACTAGCCATCATGGAAATGTGAGTCAAAGCCACAATGAAATACCACTTCACACACGTGAATGAATTTAATCAAAAGGACAGATAATAACAAATGTTGGCAAGAATATGGAGAAAATGGAACTTTTGTTCATTGGTGCTAGAAATGTAAATGGTGCAGGTGTTTTATAAAACAGCCTGGCAGATCAAACAACCTTTGATCAAAAGGTTAAACATAGAGTTACCATATGACTCCATCACTCCTAGGCAGATACCAAGAGAAAATGAGAACATATGTTCACAAAAATCTTGTACACCAAATATGGCATTATTCATCATAGTCAAAAGACTATGTATTATGTATTTAATGTATAAAATGGTGCCCCTTTTTGGTGTTTCATTAGCACTGTGGTTGTCATAGAGTCTAATTATACAAATCTAGTTGGCATAGACCCCTGCACACTGAGTCTACGTGGTATAGCCTCTTGGGAGCACCACTGGTTCCATTGTAAAGTTCATTAGTTAAGGCATGATTATACTGCAGCTTATGTATCTGTTCTCTTGGTGGACATTTGGGTTGTTTGCATTTGGGGGCTATTATGAATAATGCTACTGTAAATGTTCTTATACTTGTCTTTTGAGGTCTTGCATATGCATCTATTAGTTGTATACCTAATTGTGGAATTGCTGCATCACAGGGCATGATCGGTTCAGCTTTAATAATAATGACAGTTTTCCGGCATGTGTGTGAATACCAATCATCTTTACCAGCATTTTGTGGACTCCAGTAACCAATATCTTTTTCAGAAAAAGATGATCTTACCTAAAGGAACTTTGATGATTTCTGTGGTGGGAGAGCTCCTCTCTTGCGCTTGCCCTTGTATACATTAGCACGGCCCATCTAACTTCCTTTTAAGCCATTTATTATTTCTTTCTTCTAAAATTAGGAAATATTTCAAGGTACACAAAAAATAAAAATCAGTAGAACTGATACTACATTTCGCCTCTTGGCTTTGTCAAGTTTTAAGTTAAAACATTACAAATCCAGTGCAATCCCTCCCCCTTCACCCAAAACTAGAGATAATTTCTATCCTAAATTTACTGTTCACTATTCCCTGAAGTTTTTAGACTTTTACTACATATGTATGTAGCTGTAAACCATACATAGTATCATTTTACACGTTTTAAAATTTTATAGATTAGCTCATGCTGTAAGTATCCTTCTGGATCATGATTTTATGATTTTGAGATTTAGCCATGTTTGTTCATTCTTGGTGTTTGGGATACATCAGTAAACAAAACTGACAAAGATCTCTGCTCTTCTGGGATGCATAGTCTAGCAGAGGAAGACAGAAAGTAAACACTAAATATTACATGTGAATGATATTGTATATTTGAAAGGGGATCTTTTTGTGGTTCAAGTTGCATTTCCCCTTCCCTGGTAAAGATGAACACCTTTTCATGAGTTAGTTTGTGGTTTGAGCGTTTCGTGGAATTGCCAATTCGTGTGCTTTGATCATTATTCTATGGAGGTAATTCTCCCTTTTTCTGAAATTGATTTTTTAGAAGTTCTTTATATATTCTAGATAGTGATCTTTTATTGATTAAACACAATCTGTTGTTGATTAAATGTAATGCAAATTTCTTTTTCCCTTTTATAGCTTGTCTTCACTTTTTTTATGATATCTTTTGTTGTACAGAAGTTTTAATTTTTACATGGTTGAATATTTGAATCCTTTTAAGGCTTGTGCTTTTTTTTTTTTTTTTTTAAGACTTGTGCTTTTTATGTCTTGTTTAAGAAATGCTCCTTTATGCCAAGGTCAGAACATTTCCTCCTACTCATCTTTCCTTTATATTTGTTTATATGATCAATCTGGTTAGTGTTAAGAGGTTAAGGAGAGACTGATCTGTCCCTTTAGAGGTGACTTTGCATATCTTGCTGGGATTTTTAAAACTGGTTTTATGGTTTAAATCTCTGTGGTCAGTTGCATTCCCCTTATTTCCTGGTTTCAGGAAAAGCTTTATTTATTTTTTTATTTAAACACCCAAATCCTAGGCAGATTCTGACTTAATAGGCTTGGAATGGGGCCCAAGAATCTGCATTATGATATGTAACTCAGGTGATCCTGATACAACAATTGTATTTTTAAATGACAAGGTAGTATTTAACCCATCCTTCTAATTTGTCTGAAGACTTGAGAATAAACACACTTTCTGGTAGTGGATGATTTAACCTTACTCAACCTCCACTTTCTCTTTAAATTTCCTTTCTTCTGCTTCACATCCATTAAGTTGGTTACTATCAGAAAACAAACCACATGATAAATGTTGATGAGGATGTGAAGAAAGTTCAACCCTTGGAGTGCATTACTGGTGGAAATATAAAAATAGTACAGTCTCTATGGAAAATATTATGGTGGTTCTTCAGAAAATTAAAAACAGAATTACCATATGATGTAGCAATTCTGCTTCTGAGTATGTATATACCCAAAAGATTTGAAAGCAGAGATTCAAAGAGATAATTTTACTCCCATTACCATAACAGCTTTATTCATAATAGTCAACAGGAAGAAGGAACCCAAGTGTTCATTAATAAATGAAAGAATACACAATGTGGTCTATACAAAAATGCAATCCTATTTAGTCTCAAAAAGAACGAAAATTCTGACATATATTCTAACAGGGATGAAACTTGAGGACAATGTACTTTCTGAGACAGAAAGTAGAAGTGGTTGACAGGAGCTGGGAAGAGGGATGGATAAGATGTTATTATTTAATAGATAGAATTTCATTCTAGAGATCTCTATAGATGGAGGATAGTGAGGATAGCACAATGTGGAAACTGGTAATGGAAGGAATAAGTAGGAAAAAGCAGAATCAAGGTAGAGGCCTGTTTTCAGCCCCTCTTGAGACACACAGGCATGAGTTGGCTAAAAAGCATCTGTAAAGCCAAAGGTTTCTTTGAGGAGGGTGCATGTAGATCACTATGGGGCTGTCTGAGTCTGATGATGGTCTTGTAACCTCCAGGAGCCTCTGATGAAGGACTGAGATGTTACCTGGGCTCCTGTCTCATCTCCTTGCTCCCCAGTCATTAACCATGACTTTCCTGGGCTTTCCTGCTATTGGACTAAAGCAAAATATCTTCTACTTGTATCCTCATCTTTAATCCTTCTCTCTTCTACCCAAATAATACAAAGTAATCTTTCAGCAATTCGTTGATAAACCTCAGTCTCTACCCACTAACATCTAAATTTATGTTATGCAGAACTCTATTCTTTTGAAACTAACACATGGATTGTGCTTCTTCTACATGTCCCAAGCTTGTTTTTACTTTTCATTATGAAAATTTCTAATGACAAAAGTAGAGGATACAAAGAACCCGGCTGTACTCCTGTGTCCCTTCTGCAATTGTCTACAAATGATCCGTCTTGTTACATCTGCCACCTCTTCCTGTTATTCCACATGCTACCATTTTTTGGATTCATGGACTTTTTAAATTTTTGCTTTTTTTTCATTTTCAAATATTATTTCTTTTAAACATTTCAAAGATCATAAATGTACAGAAGAATGTGAATGCCTCCCATAGCTCCACATTCCTGAGGTAATCATTGTGCAAACTTAAGTATAGGTTTTTTCAGATTTTTTACAGTGTGCAGATTAACACATAAACTAATTAGTATTTTCACATGTTAGCAACTATATTTAATCTGTTTTGCAAATTTCTTTTTCATTTAACAATATATCTTGGACAAGTTCTAGACTATCAAAAGTTCATGATCATTTTACACTGTATACTGTGCCATAATCTATTTAGCCATTTTCTACTGGTGGGGTGAGTAATTTTTATCTTTTCATTGTTTCAAAAAATGTTACAGTGAACCTGCTTTTACATGTTACTTTCTGCATGTAGGCAAGTATACAGGAAGAGGAAAGAGTCTCAGATGTGGAATTGAATTGCATGGTCCATAGGTAAAGGCATCTTAAGTTTAAACATATACTGTAAAATTTGTAAGGATATAAAAGTACATATTTCTTTCATAATTGTGAGTATAGTCAACAATTATAATCTTCTCCAATATGATAAACTTGAAGTGACATTTCACTATAAAAATTTAAATTTAAATTGGTTTAATTCTCTGTGAATTTGAAATTCTTTCCATGTATCAACCAAACATTATCTAACATTGGCCTCCTGGTGGCACAAGGATTAAAGTCTCAATGCTAATAAGCTATTGCCAGGCACTTCGGCATGAGTTCAATCCCAGGCCAGGGAGACACCCACATGGCACAGCAGACTTCTCCTGTCTCACCCGCTGCTCCCCTCAGCAGTGTATTTCAGTCAGTCTGCCTGTTCTGCTCCCCACTCTGTCTCTGGTGAATCGTCCCCCCCTCCACATACCCCAGTTCTTATATGTATAGATAAATACAATAAATCTTTAAAACAACAACAACAAACAAACCACACATTGGAACACCAGGGAGGAGTGAGGAAAGCAGTGTCCCAGGTAGAGGAAAAGAGGGAGGGAGGGTTCGAACCTGGAGAGGTGAGCTCTGGCTCTGCGTGGTTAAGTGACTGGCCCGGCTGGCTCACTCTGCAGCATACAGCAAGTTAGAAGATGCAAACCAAGAAATGACACGATCAAATTCTCTGCATTCAGACTCCTTCAGTAGAGAGCCTGAAATTCCCATCCTGTTTCTACCTTCATATCTGAAAGGAGATTTCCCTTAGGGAAGCATAACCTCCCACCAATCTCCTCCCTACTCTCCCAACCTTCCTCCTCCAAATGCACCATTGCTCAAGTAGTGTTTCGGTCAAAGATGGAGAATTTTGGGCACACCAGAAGACTGAGACATTAAAATCACTAGTGGAAGATATTTTTTAAAGACTGTACTACCTGAATTTCTGTATTTCTCATTGTGCACATAATTCATGATAACCGAAATTATTTTCTGTATAAGACCTGAATTGAGAAAATTCAGTGTAGCTACTAAATTTATTCAGAGTCAACCAATGTTTCCTGAGTGTTGCTGGGTAGTGCTACTAGAGGCAGGAATGCCTTGACCTCAAGGCAGTTATTCCAACAGCAAATAGCGTGGATTCGGAAACAAAAGACAGAAGAGGGCAGAATGGAGGGTGTATTGATGCCACGTGCACTTCTTGGAATCCAAGGCTAACAACCCCCTAGACAACTCTAAAGGGCCTCACCCCCCATCAATTCTGCTGGAGGGCATAACACCATAATCTCTCATTGAAGATGCAAGGTGTGGTGGGTCTGGTAGTTTGCTAATTTACAAACTCACAGACATCTTTCTAGCTTCCCAACCTCATTTAAATAGTTTTCTAAATATCAATAGGCAGAGACTCTCTGGGAGGAAATGTCTTTTTAATTTCAAAATGAATTGTCAATATCCAAATATTTTAAAAAGATGTAAAAACAACTGACAGAAAGCGAGCAAGGCAGTAAGAGAAACAGTTTGATCGATGTTCAAAAGAATGAACACACACAAAGTTATTTCATCATGTTTAAAGATTATCACAGGAGATAGCAAAAAATGTAGAAAAATCATGTATTAGAAAGTAAGCTGCAGGGGCCTCCCTGGTGGTGCAGGGGTTAAAGAAAGAGCTGTCAAGCTCTCACCAGCCACGCAGCATGAATTCCATTGGCCAGGGAGCAACCCACAAGGTGCAGCAGACCTCTCCTGTCTCACCTGCTGCTCCCCTCAGCAGTGTATTTCAGTAGATCCGCCTGTTCTGCTCCGCACTCTTTCTGGTGAATCTTCTCACCCTCCGCACCTCTGGCTTACACCCCAGTTCTTGTATGCATAAATACATCTTTAAAAAAAAGTAAGATGCAAATTAATATGAGCAGGAGTAACAAACTTGTTTTAAAATATAACTCATCTGATAATTTGGTTATAATATACAAGGATCATGGGCAATTAAAAGTATCTTTTATCAAAAATGCATAATCTGAATATAATCAGGAGGAAACATCAGAGGAACCTGAACTAAAGGAAACACAACTGGCATGTCATTTTTAAAAACATTAAGGTCATAAAGACAAGATTGAGGAACTCTCCAGATTAAAAGAAGAGAAAAAGCAACTAAAATGCAATCAGGATTAGATCCAGGTCTGGATAAGACAAAGTAGCAAAGAGTTTTATTGGAGCAAGTAAGTGAAATTTGAATATAAAGTGCAGATTCAATATGTCACTTAACAACATTAACTTTTGTGCATTTGATCATTGTACTGTGATTAAGCATCTGTATTTATACTTAGCAGTTAAGAGGGAAATATTTAGAAACAACTCTACAACTAGTTCTCAGATTGTTTTTTAGAAAGGTAATAATAATAATAGTATATATTACAGAGAAAGTGACAAAGCAAATGTAGCAAAAATAAGAACAATTAACGAATCTAGGTGAGAGGCATGGAAGTTGATTTGTTTTTGCAAATTATGTGTAAACTTGATATATTTTTTTAAATAATATATATTTTTTTAAATAATATATATTTTTTTAAGATATGTAAAGCTATCTCCAATATGTGTGCTATGGTAGGATTCATTTTTGGAGTAGTTCCCTGTTGCTTTCTGGGAAGTAGAGCAAGTAGAGCCGCATGGGATATCTGAACACAGACCCTAGTGTCACATCGATGACACTGGCTTATGGAATGCAGCTCCTAGAAAAAAATGATACCGATGATGATCAGTCTCCATAATTAAATTGGCCTTGAGGCAAGCAATATGTGAGACCCTGGCAGCAGTGCTTAGCCTGGTCTAGAACCTATTCTATACTTGCTTCTTTTTACTTCTTTACTAAATTTGAATTTTTTTTTGTTTTTCCTGTTGAGGCCAGAATGCTCAGAGTTAATCATTTGCATAACACAATCTAGACCACCCTGTTCTTTGCTTTTAGAAAGTGTTACAGGACAGGAAGAGGGGCACCCCAAAACCCCCAAAACTGCCTGCCCTAAATAGTTTCTACCATCTGCCGCATTAAGACAAAACATACTCTAGTGCGTAAGACCTTCAATGGAAAGGAACTTTAATACAATTTGTGTGCAATACAGAAAAGGGGAAGAATGAGGAAGAATAAAGTTTCCAAATTAAGCACTCGAAATTACCCATCCCCTCATGGGTAAATGTCCAGTTAAACAGGGTTGGCTCAAAGCAAGGCCACTGAGATCCAAAAGCCTGCCACAAATCTAAAGCCCCTTCTGGTGGGGACCCATAAGAAAGGGGCAGAAAGAGCCCAGTACATCTGAGAGAGGAGAAAAATTAAGATAAACGTTGCCATTATTAACCTCCCCACAGGTTTCTCACCCACGTCTGTTTCAACCAGTCCAGGACCTAGAAGCAGGCGCAGCTTCTTCACATGACTCTCTGCTCCATGTGCCTCCTCCAGGTCTCTTTCTGGTTCTCCATCCTGCTTCCTTCCTTGTCCAGTCTCCTCTCCAGCTTCTTCTCTTCCCTGCTCAGCTCCACCCTCTTTTGGGTGGGACGGCGAACCTGGAACCTTCCCTTTTCCTGGGAACCACCCTGTTATAAAAGAACATTTCCTATTTCCTTCTGGTCCCTGAGAGGACGAGTTGAGACTCTTCCGAAGCTTTGCCAGGCCCTGTGGATGGGAGTTTTTCCTTCATCCTGCATCGTGGGGAGCCACAGCACAGTAAGTCTTCAAGAGGTTGGGAGAGTGCTTTTGCATGGGGCTGGATATGGCTGAGCCAGATAATAGGCTGTGGTTGAACTTGTCCATTCTCATTATGTCCTTGAATGTTGAAGCTGCTGACCACTGAGGTTGGGGGTGGTACCTTGAAAGTTCACATAATTTTGTCACAAGTTTAACATGACTGTTTTGTGATAGAGGCTGATAGAACAGGAAGATGTTTTTGCCTTGTGCACTAAGCATATTTGCCTAGAAGACCACAGATACTTGGCATTCGCTATAGTGGAACTATAGTCACTGAACAATATTTATTGGGTACTTACTAGGGGTTCAAGTAGTGAACTAGCTAGACAGGGTCCCTGTCTTCATGGAATGTTGAGCACTGAGAAAAGTCAATGGTTTGGGAAAACAGTGTGTCACAGCACAGAAAGAGCAATTGCCTAGAACCTAGACCATTTTTTAAGCTGAATGGTAAAAACACCAAAAAAAGTTAAAGGACAGGTGATAAAATGAAGGAAAAAAACAATTTGCATATGTGTTAGCTGAAGGGCAAAATCAATACAAAAAAAAAAAAAAAAAGATCTATTACCCAATAGAAACCGAGGCCAAAGCTACTTGAGCTGACAATTCAATGAAAAAGAAACAGGAATGGCTCTTAAACATATGAAAAGGTGCTCAACCTCACTTGCAATAAGAGAAATGCAAATTGAAATTTCAATGGGATACTACTTTCACCTTGGACAAGAACAAAAGTTGACAGCACCTTTGTGGAGAGCTGGGGAAACTGGCTCTCAGTATTTCTTCCAATATGTGTTGAAACAACCTCCCAGTGGGGCAAGTTGGTCATAGCTGTCAAAATTAAAAGTGCACATCTTTTGACCGGACTCCAATACCAGAAATCTGAAAGCTTAAGACAAAATATCTCACTGTTAAGCAAAAAAAGCCAGTACAGAACGATACATAATAGATGCTACTGATTAAATGAATACATAAAGCCATGTGGCTGCCCCAACATTTTTTTAACCTTTCCTCTAATGCTGGGTGCTTTGTTCCTATGTTTTTATGATTATCAGTAATGCTGGATAGACATCTTTTGTGCACAAATCTTTGGCTTCCTCCCATCCTCTCAGATTCTTTCCATGGGATGGTCCAGGGTACTGGACCAAAAAGAAAGATAAATGAATTTAAAACAATTGTATCTACCTTTATTTTTTTCTCTTAACCTCCAGCCCTGTGAAGTAGGGAAAAGCACCGCTGCCCCCCTTTTTTCTCATACTTGAGGGAAAGGATTTAAAGAAGGGATGAAGTGCCTTGTCCTGAGGCACGCAGCTGAATGGTGGGATCAGAACTCACATCTGCTTGACTCTCTAGGCCTTGTTTTAGATGCCACTCACCTGCTGGGGCATTTTCAAGGTTCTGGATAAACATTGTCAAATTACTTTCCAGAAACCTCACATCAGTTTACACTCCCACTGAGAGTGACAAATTTGCCACACCCAGGCCAATGTAAGATTATAGTATTTTCATTTTGCTAATTTGGAAGGGAAAAAATAGCTTCACACAGTTCTTCCAAAACTGGTGAATCCGAGCATTTCTCATGTTTATTAGCGACTGTACCTTTCCTCTTTTGGTCAGTATTAATATTGGACTATACCTGTCTACCTACCTACCTATCTTTTTTTCTTTTAAAAAAGTTACATGTCCGTTCTTACCCAAGACACTGGCTAATGTGGGCAGAAGCAGCAGCTGAGGCAATTGCATGATTGTAGCTGTTCTAGCCCTTGGCGTGAGGTCCCAGTTCAGGAAACTGGGGGACTAGGGACTGACTCCTGGATGGAGAAAGGTAGCAGCCATGGGTTAGGGCTGACGGTTTAAAGAAAAGCAACACCAAGGTGATCATCTGTTTTGCTTTCTTTTTGAGCAGCTAACATCTTGGGTCATCTTTATTAGAAAGGCTCTATCCTTTTGTTACATGGTTGATGTCCTAAGTTCCCACACTATTTATCCCAGAGGACTCCATAGCTGAAAAGCCAGGGGGTGGGCACATTTTCAGCAAGTGCAGAGCGAGCCTAGGTGCAAATTTGTCAATTTCCAGATCCTTCTGCCCAATTTTCTTGCACTGGCCGCTGGGGTTTTGCATGCCAGCAGGAGAAATACTGGGCTTGGGCTCCCTGACTGAGGGTGGCGCAGAAGCCATACCAGGCCCCTGCACCCGCCCACCCTTGCCCTGTTTACCTTCCTGTCCCAGGCCAGAGGGGAGAGGGCATGTGGGCCTCACCAAGCAGGGGAGATGGTGGTCCCTATGTGTGGTGGTCTGGAAAGCAGAGCCTCGAGGGAAAAGGAGGCAGAGTAACCCCGGCCCTGGGAGGGCAAGTAGAAGGCTCTGTCCCAGCCTGCTGCTCATTGGAGTTTTGTGCATCTGACAGGGGCCCTTCAGCAAGGTGAATTCTTTCAGAACAATCTCATTCACTCGCTGCCAAGACGTCCGTGACTATCCTTGAATTCACACAAAAATTAAAAGCAAAACAATAGCTCAGCTAATTTAGCAACTTGCTAGATGCAGCTGGTGCTCCATTTGCTGGCCTAAAAGGCCTGGCCTTCCGGCCCCCCAGGCCCCTCTTCAGGGAGGTCTCCCCAGAGTTATTTTGTATCCTGCAGTTCCAGGCCCGATTGTGACAGCTGAGTGACTTAGCTGGCACCATAGGATGCAGAATAAATGACTAAGGCAGAGCATGACCCTGTGGTGGAGGGTGTCGAAATGCAGGGGAGGGCACTGTGGGTGCAGGCCTTGCGCCCAGGAACCCCTGAGCCAGCACTTTCACCGGAGAAGCAGTCATGTCCTCACTCCTTGTCTCTCTATAAAAATGGTTTTTGGGGCCTCCCCGGTGGCGCAGTGGTTGAGCGCTGGGTTGCGAAGCTGCCCACAGCCTCTGCGGCACCGGTTCAATCCCCGGCTGCTCCCCGGCCACCAGAGGAGGGTCCCACGTGGCGCGCAGACCTCTCCTGCCGCCCGCTGCTCCCCTCAGCAGTGTACTTCGGTCCTTCTGCCTGCTCTGCTCCCCGCTCTGGCTCTGGTGAATTCTCTCACCCTCCCGTGCTTCTGACTGTACCCAGTGCTTGAATAAATAAATAAATATTTTTTTTTTTTAAAAAAAGGTTTTTGTAGGATCTAAATGAGAGGCTTTTGCAAGCCAAAAAGTGGTCCTTCTACTGACATCAGGGCTTGAAAACAGTGGGGATCAGGTCTTCCTAAGTCCTGGCCTGGGCCCGTTATTTCCTCTGGCTACTAGTAACACCACCTCTTGCTCTCTTCCATCAAGTGCCAGGATGCCTTCCTTTTGCCCCAGAAGCTGCTTCACCTCCGAGGTAGCTTCACCTTCCTTTGTCTCCAACCCTGGTGACTTCCAGTCCCTCAGTGGCATCAGCTACCTCTCTGGCCAAGGGTAACAGGCCTGGATGCATGGGAGTGGTGTGGGGGTTGCCACTGGTGCCTAGGGGCATTGGGACAATGTCAGGAGGGGCATTACTTGGTACCTGCTTGGACTACTGAACAGTCTAACAAACCTAGCCACCCTCCTTGAGCAGGCCCCAGGCCTGGAATTTGAGTTCAGAGCTCATCAAGGGGCAGGTAAGGTGTAATGGTAAAAGAGTTTGCGTGGAAGTTCTGACATCCTGCCAACTGCTTAAAACCTCAGGACCACAGTTTCCTTGTCTGTAAAATGGGGGATAATAGCAGCGATTAAAAAAGATATTTTGTGAGGATCAAATGAGCCAATTCAGGGAAATCACTTAGTGCTATAAGTGTTCTGTAAGTGGCAGCTATTATTAATAAGATTGTTACACCAAGCACTCTAAAGCCGTGTTCAGCAAACATGCTGCCTCAGTCCACTTCAACATCCTGAGTTCCCACACTATTTATCCTTAGAGGTTTCAAGTGGAGCCACAGAATTATACAACACCATGCCCAACATAAGTCCCCCTACTCCTTTAATTGACAGGAATAAAATGCACTTCCAGCCACCTTGCAAATCAGCTTCTAGGTCATTGTTATTTTTTAGAGCTCTATGACTAGGCTGAGAAGCTGCAAAGAAGGAACTGAATGGATTAGGACAGAATTTCTCTTAAGAAGCATCCATATTTCAAAAAAAACTCAACTTGCAATGTTGAAAAAATTAATTATTTGGAAGCTAACAAAGCCACACTGAACTACTAGGGTGATTCTGACTTGCTTTTCTCTCCTTTAAGGACAATGCACAGTAGATTCTAGCCTGATAATGACCTGCTGCTGCCACAGGTTTTATTTCCATGAAGAAGCTAACCCCCCTTTTAATTCTCTCAATTGCATCAATAGTTTTATTAAAGTACTATGAGGAATGTCCAGCA
Source organism: Talpa europaea (assembly GCF_964194135.1). NCBI lineage: Eukaryota > Metazoa > Chordata > Mammalia > Eulipotyphla > Talpidae > Talpa > Talpa europaea. The sequence goes on along the minus strand of NC_140077.1, from coordinate 40,004,964 downwards.
TAATATATCTCATATATCCACCATAACCATGGTCAATGGGCAGTCAGGTGAGGGTGCTTGGAGAAAATAATTAATGGGGAAGGGAAATGCTTTTCTCTCAATGATAAGACCCTTAGGTTTAAGAAAAATATTTGTATTTAATTTAGGGAATATATTAATTTAGATTATACAATGAGCACAACCTAATTTAGGTTATATTATGAGTTATAGTAGACAAGTTTCAACATCTCTTTGGCTTAACCCAACCAAATGTACTTCTCTTATTTGTCAAAGCAAGTTGGGAGGTGAGGAGTCTGCACAGTCACTCAGGGGTCTAGCTAATGGTGGCTCTGTCAACTTGTAGCACCTCATTTGGAATGCATGGCCGCTGAGGTGCTATGGAAGAGAAAGAGAGGAATGGAGAATGACAGCCTGGTTCTTTACTCCTTGACCCAGGCAGAAGATAGTTGTGTGCTGTGGTCAACAAACAATATGCTGGGGTGTGTGTGTGCGTGTGTGTGATCTAGGTGATACCATTTAGGTTTGTGTAATTGTACTCTATGATGCTAGCACAACAAGGAAATGTCCTAACCATGCATTTCTTAGAATGCAGCCCTGTTGTACATCAAGGGAGGCTTGACTTTAATACATACCACTTCTGGTTACTGTCCACTGACTGAAACTAGCCACATGGTTCTAACCTAACTGAAAGGAAGACTAATGTAGGAGCACACACAGTGTTTGGTAACACTAATCTCTGCCACAAAGAGAGTGACTACAAACTACCAACAAGCTGAACTTGGAGCTATTTCAGGCCATCAGTTATGATTCAGGAAACAAAATAGAGGAGCTATTATAGCTACTAAAGGTTGTTGTTCAATGTGTGGCATTGTAATTGATAGAAAACAGCAGATCTCAGACCCAGCTAGTACATAGGCAAATTAATAGGCTGAAAACTCCAAAGTGGGCAGCTAAACCAGTTGTGGAACTAGAGAGAAGCTCCTCAATATATGGTACTCTTCACCTCAGGAAGAAAATCTGAGTTGGGAGCCATTCCAATCTATGTATGTACATACATACACAATAGAAAAAAAATAGTAAATGTACTATATGTAACAAAAATAGAACACACCCACTGGCCAAATGTTAAAATGTTAGGTGTTTAAAGAAAACACCACTTACAAAAAGTAGTTTTAAATTGGGTAACAGGAAGTACTATTTTACAGTGATTAGGAAATATATTTATCCAACCTTCATATATTAAATTAATGATTATGGGGCCTCCCCGGTGGCGCAGCGGTTGAGCGCTGGGTTGCGAAGCTGCTCGCGGCCTCTGCGGCGCCGGTTCGATCCCCGGCTGCTCCCCGGCCACCAGAGGAGGGTCCCGCATGGCGCGCAGACCTCTCCTGCCGCCCGCTGCTCCCCTCAGCAGTGTACTTCGGTCCTTCTGCCTGCTCTGCTCCCCGCTCTGGCTCTGGTGAATTCTCTCACCCTCCCGCGCTTCTGACTGTACCCAGTGCATGTATTAACAAAAAAAAAAAAAAACAAACAAATAAATAAATAAAACATGCCTCTATTAAAAAAAAAAATAAATTAATGATTATGATGTGTAAGACACTATAGAAGAAATTTTTTTTTAAAGATTTCTTTTTTTATTTTATTTATACAAGAGCCAGGGTACAGGCCAGATGCGCAGGAGGGTGAGAGGATTCACCAGAGACAGAGCGGGGAGCAGAACAGGCAGACTGACGAAATACTCTGCTGAGGGGAGCAACAGAGGAGACAGGAGAGGTCTGCTCGCCATGTGGGTTGCTCCGAGGCCTGCGGGGATCGAACAGGCACTGCAGAGGCTGTGGACAGCTTCACAGCGCTGCTCTCAACCACCTGCGCCACCAGGGAGGCCCCTATAAAAGAAATCTTTAAGCTTAGGAGGTTTACCTTCGAATTTCTGAATTTAAACAGATGGGCTTCAGATAAGCAGATAGCTAATAAATCCTTAACCTTTTATTTTACTCAACATCATTGATTACGCCCATGTGCAAGGCAGTATGGGGAATATAAAGATGAACCCAACCCAGTCTGAATGCTGAAGGAGTTTCTAGATGAGGTTGTTATGTTCTCCCACAATAGTCTTTTTATTGCTATCAGGGAAAGTTACCAAGCTGGTAAAATGACTCTCTAGGTCTCCTTTGGGATGTTTTGGACTTGCTAACCTACATGACAGCATGTTGACCACACAGAGCACCTTACAGCTGGAAAGGCAAACCCAGGCCCTCTGTTTGCAACTCTGTTAAAAAACTGGAGTATTTCCAGACATAGAATGATTATAATATATTCAAACCTTCTGAGAAGGCCCAACATTCTATTAAGCTATAGTGAAAGGTTACTTTTTACTACCCATATTTCCTTACCTAGAAATTTTATCTTAACCTTCATACAAGTCTGACTGAGTTTAAAAACAAAACAAATCTAGAAGAGACCGTGCCAAAATAATCTTTCAGTGTCAGTACCTGCAATTGATTTTTCTCCTTTTTTCCTTCTTTTGTCTTTATTATCACCCATTCTATGACAAATCTGTATAACAATTTTGTAATTTAAAAAATAGGGTAGGAAAAAAGAAAGTTATTCAAAAGTTTTACTCTTTCATCCGTTCTTTTGGTACTTTACAAACTTCTTGGACGATAGTGTCAGTTATTAATAAATTACTCAGGGCAGGAATTCATAGTGCCATTTAAATAAGTTGTAGAATTTGGGACTTGGCTGAGACTTTTATTTCATCAATTCATTAATTTAATATTTATTGAGCATCTAGAATGTATTAGGTACTGTACCGAGGCTGACTCTCAGAAAACTCAAAAGATTTTAGACAGTGCCTGCCACTCAGTGACACATTTTAGTTGTTGACAGAGATGGGTAAAAATCTGGCCTAGGGGTTGTAGCGCCAGGATGACCACTAAGCAGGTTTTCTATGATCTGAGCAGATTGGGTAAAGGAGAGTCCTGGAGGCCTCGGTGGGCTTCTCAGGCTTTTATTAAGCTTTTACATGTAGTGCAGCAACCAGGTACACAGCAGGCAGGGTGCCCGGAGACCTCCAAGGCCCAGGCAAGTCTTCACTCTGGGCTGCTCTGGCATCTTTTCTCCCCTTATTTCTTCTGCCTCTCTTCCTGCTTCTCTCCTGCTTCTCTTGGTGACTATCTCAATACTCCTCCCATGGCCCACAGAAGTGAACAACACAACAATGTGTAACAACTGCAGGTGCCCCATCAGGCACGGCAGTCCTAATGTGGAAGGGCAGAAAAGCCTAAAAACCATTTTCCCTACAGGGGTTAAATCTCAGCTCTATCACTGCAATCACAGCATCACAGCAGCCTGAGTTCCATCCTGCCCAGGGAGCTAATTCACATAGAGCAGCAGACCTCTCCTGTCTTGCTGCTGCTCCCCCCTTAGCAGTATATTTCAGTAGATCCATCTGTTCTGCTCCCCACTCTGTCTCTGGTGAATCCTCTCCCCACCCCCAGCTCTGGCCTGGACCCCAGTTCTTCTATGCAAAAATAAATGAATAAATCTCAAAAAAAAAAATCCAGAGTTCTCTTTTAATGTGGTGCTTTCTTCCATATTCTTTGCCCCTGACCCTCTGAGCTATGCATTTTCTTTCTGTAATGAGGATAGAATAAAAGAATAGCATCTTCAATTAGTTGAGCATATTGGGCTGGACATACTAGAGAAAATTGTTAGTGGTTATATTGAATGTAATCTGTTTCCTTATCCTGAAAAACTATGAAATAGCTCAGTGATTCCTAAACGTACTCTGGTCGATTAGCCAGCCTCAGAGATAAAGTTTCACAACGTGTACATTGAAATGAGAAAAAAAAAAAAAAAAAGGCGTAAAGGGCAATACTAGGACAGTGTATGGTGAAGGAGTGAGATTAGACTTTTAGTGTTTATAGATGTGATTTATAAATAGATATGTTCCAACACCTATAAGCCAATATCACTTCAATAAAAAATTATAAAAATAGGGCCTCCCCGGTGGCGCAGCGGTTGAGCGCTGGGTTGCGAGGCTGCCCCGCAGCCTCTGCAGCGCCGGTTCGATCCCTGGCTGCTCCCCGGCCACTGGAGGAGGGTCCCACATGGCGCGCAGACCTCTCCTGCCACCTGCTGCTCCCCTCAGCAGTGTACTTTGGTCCTTCTGCCTGCTCTGCTCCCCGCTCTGGCTCTGGTGAATTCTCTCACCCTCCCGCGCTTCTGACTGTACCCAGTGCTTGTATAAATAAATAAATAAATGTTTAAAAAAATTATAAAAATATATACATGTTGATGTGAAGTAACCTATTTTCCTTTTATGGGAGAGGCTATCCTTTTTTTTTTTTTTTTTTTTTTAAAGGTAGAATTGGTCTACATAAATGACTATTAGGGGATTAAACTTTTTTTTTTTTAAAGATTTATTTATTTATTTATACAAGCACTGGGTACAGTCAGAAGCGCGGGAGGGTGAGAGAATTCACCAGAGCCAGAGCAGGGAGCAGAGCAGGCAGAAGGACCGAGGTACCGAAAGACTGAGGGGAGCAGCGGGTGGCAGGAGAGGTCTCCGCCTCATGTGGGACCCTCCTCCAGTGGCCGGGGAGCAGCCGGGGATCGAACTGGTGCTGCAGAGGCTGCGGGCAGCTTCGCAACCCAGCGCTCAACCGCTGCGCCACCGGGGAGGCCCGAGAGGCTATCCTTTATTCAGAAAGTATGTTTTTACTATTTGGGGGCACTAAAATGCCCTTCTATGAAACAATGCAGGTAGTGGATGACAGTACTTTTTAAAGATGTCCTAATTATCAAAATTTAAAGTTCTAACTCTGTAGCTTCCCCCAAATTTCAAAATCCAAATGACTGGTTGTAGGGTAAGGTAAGAAGTATCAGGCTTTTCTGCCCTCCCACCGTTAGGACTTATGATGATTCTGTGGTCCTGAATGCATGCCTGATGGCAGACACCTGAAGTAGGGTGTGGGCATATGTAAATAGGTACACCTGGGGTGAGAGACTGGGCTTATAAGGGTGGCCTCAAGGGGATGCAAAAGAGAGGGAGAGAGAGAAAGAGAGATGAGAAGAGAGAAAACAAGGCCACAAGAGAACACCGGAGAGCCCAGAAAGAGTGAAGACTTGCTGGGGGCTGGGAGGCCTGCCAGCCTCCTGGACTTCCAGCACCCCTGTCTGCTGTGTACCTCGCAAACCCAATAAAATCCTGAAAAAGCCCCTGAGGGATCCAGGACTCTCCTCCTTTACCCCGTCTGCTCAAGTCATAGAAATTCTGCACTGGGCCTTCCTGCCCCTACACTGGGAATCACAAAATAATGCAAAACCTTCAAATTTCCTTTGGTATAACTTGGTGCTAAAAAATGAATCTTTATTAGGCCATTAAATTAGGCCTAGGGTGATTAGTGAAAGGCTACTGCACCTTTGCGTTCTCAATCAAAAACTTGTTAGAAGTTTTGACAACTCTATTCTTGACAACTCCTCTCAAAAACATTGAGCTAATTTTGCAATCTTTTACCGTTAGTCTTCAGAATTTCTCACTTGATGATGAGGCATATTCCTGGTTTATGTAAATCAATGATTCTCAATTCTGACTACACAAGGTAGTGTAAAAAATACTAAAGGAGTGACCCTAGCTCCAGAGAGTCTTATGTAAGTGGCCTCAGGTGGGACTTAAGTGTAGGCTGGTTCAAAAGTTCCTCAGGTGATTTAAATGTGCGGTCAGGGATGAAAACCACGGATATCGGTTGAGTTTCTTTATTAAGTAGCTTCTATTTGTCAGACAGGCAGTGACACAGATGAATAAGCTAGCATATGCAGTAGAAAAGCGAATCAGGAAAACAGCAAATTGTGAACAACAGAACGTGGTAAGTGTTTTATTTATTCTGTAGTTCAACAGATAATAACTGTACACGTAAAAAGTGCCAGGGCTGCAATAAAGTTATGTTCCAAGTCCTGTTGGCTACCTGCAATGACCAGAAACGCTTCACAGAGGAGGCAGCAGCCAAGCAGGGATTTGGTGACATACTTCACGCTCTTCATCAGATAAAGTAGGGAAGGCAGACATGGTTGCAGAGGGGAACAACGTGTCCTGAGCATGGAGGAGTGTGTTGGCCTGGGAAAGCTAGAGATGAGTTAATGGTTGAGTATAGATGTGCATAACCTTAGAGGTAGACTAAGGAGTTTGGACTTGATTCAGAATGCATTTAAAAGAAAGATTTTTAAGCAAGCATATACAAAAGGGGCGTGGGTGCAGAATACCAATATTTAAAGTAATCAGACTATTTTATACACAAACTTAAATGTGAATTTTCTAGTCCATTTAAAACTATTTTATCATTCCTTATCCTCTCTCCTCTCTGCTCTTGACTGATGTAACTAGACAGTGGGGATAGACACAGTTTCCAGAGGAGTTTCATGAAGAGAGCATTCCATGTGGCAGTTGCAAAGGGGGTGTAGACCAATGCTTTTTTTTTTTTTTTAAAGATTTATTTATTTATTTTTACAAGCACTGAGTACAGTCAGAAGCACGGGAGGGTGAGAGAATTCACCAGAGCGGGGAGCAGAGCAGGCAGAAGGAGCGAAGTACACTGCTGAGGGGAGCAGGAGTGGGTGGCAGGAGAGGTCTGCGCGCCATGTGGGACCCTCCTCCGGTGGCCGGGGAGCAGCCGGGGATCGAACTGGCGCTGCAGAGGCCGCGGGCAGCTTCGCAACCTAGCGCCCAACCGCTGCGCCACCGGGGAGACCCAGACCAATGCTTTTTAAGTAACTAATTGAACAAAAATACCATTTATCATGTGGACTAATCAGTTCAGGGTCCCTGCTTGTTGCCTCCTTACTCAATTTCCATTAGAAGGACTTCTTAGTGTGTCAGTGAATATATTTCTTATCAAAATGTTCATTGAACTTGTATCGGAGCAAGTAAGCAAACCCAAAATATCAAACCCTATAGGTTCCCTTCAGCTGCTCTGCATTCTTTTTTTATCCTTACTGAGGGCTCAAGGACAAATAGGTCAGACCACGGAATTACCTCAGTACTAGTGTTATAGGGCAGCCCCGATATTGAACGGGTTGCCTGGCTGTGGGTCTTCACCCGCGCGCTTAAAAGGGACTTATTAATACTCCACTACAGGCACACACAAAAGGTTAATAAAAGGTTTATTTACAAGGGAAAAGGAAAGAAGGAAAATGTACAACTCAGGGAGAAAATAGGGAAATAAAGTCTTTAATGCGTCTGACCCCATCCGACAACCTGGAAACCCAAAGGCACTCTCCGAGCTGGCCCGAGCTGCGAGCTGGGGGAACCCCTCCAAAGCCCACGTGTCTGGCTTTATACCAGCCTGGCTGCTTAACCCCACCCTCAGGTCCCAGCCACCTTCCCTTTGGTGGTGATGGGATTTGGAGTTCCCAGTGTCTTTGGCTTTGGCCTGGGGTGGGGGTGGAGTCCACAAAGCCTGTGTGGAATTAGCTTTAGGACATCCTTTTCCCCCCTAACACCAGGAACTATAATATACCCTTATGAATAAGACACTCACCAGAGAAAAGATTCCTTTTTAGTTGGGGAAGAAAGAGAATTCAACCCAGGTTGCATTAGTGGCTCTCAAATTCAGTAATCGTATAGCTTCCAGGTGTAGATTTGGGATCCCTACTCCAGAGCTACTGAATCAGACTCTCTGGGGTTAGGCCAAGGGGGCTGTGTTTTAGCACTCATTCCCAGATCTTTCTGATGCCAGTGGGTGAACATTGGGTAGCATAACCATAGTTGTCAGTAGTGCTGGCAGTGGTGGACAGTAGGCAGCTGTTCTGGAGGAGGGAGGAAGACTGGTCCAATGAGTTCCTGGATTCATAATCCTTCAGCTCAGTTTGCAAATTTTGCACCACGGTTGGTTTTCAGTTCAAGCTCTTTCTAGGTTAACTTTTTAATTGAGCTGTTTAGCTCAGCAGAGCATTTGAGATACCACAGATAAGAGAGAGGTTTAGGAGTAAGCATTAAGTATCTCTGGCTGTGTCTCAGTTATCCTTTCCAGTTCCACATATCTGAAGAGCCAGGTTTTCTCAAAGGACAAGTAACCTTAGAGGAGAGTATCGATGGCAAAACAACACGTTCCTTTTCATGCCATGCCCCTGTTTGAGAACTATGTTAAGAAAAGAACCCAAAAAACACATCAAGATGTTGGATAAAGATATTTCTCTTCTGTGTTTGCCAGCTCCTAAGGTTACAGAAGCACAAATTTAGGCAAACAAGACCCATCTCTCTCTCAGTTGTCTCTTCTCGATGCACTGAAAATCCATGCTGGTAACTCAGTGATAACGGGTATTAGATGTTCAGAAATACACCGCAGTTCATGGTTGAAGACATTTAAATATGTACTTTCTTGGATTTTATTGTATTTGGTAGCTTCTTTAGCATTTTTAGTTGGAGTAGTTTGAGTTTTGAATTTTGTTTTTAATTGAGGCATAGTTTATTTTTATTGCTTGAGATAAAATGCATTGTGGGGGGACGCAAATCTAATTTATAAAATAAAGTGCATGTGGGCAGAACATAGGGGGAAAATACAACACAAAGGCTAAAGTATCTGCTGGTATTCTTAAATTTACTTAGTAGCTGCCTGGAGAATAAAACCCCATCACCTACACTCTTTTTTTTAAAGCCCACCTTATAAATGTCCTTCTCTCTGAAAGAGCTAAATGAAGGAGACTGAATTATGAACTAATGGCTTGTAAAAAGTTAACTTGATCAAGCTACTGAAGACACTAACCAAGGGGTTGACAGAGACTCTGAGGAAACCCAACCTGCAGTTTGTTTGTTTTATCTGAAATATAACTCAAAAGTAACAAACTTGATGGCGGAAGGTGCAGCAGCTTTCCCTGTGTTTTGTTTCCTGGGCTGAGCCTGGGAATGCCAAGATTTAATCTGAAGAGGTTTGTGTTTTAAAAACTAACAACAAAGTAATAAAACACCTATAAAAAGGGTTTATAATGGAACAAGTGACAGTTTTGAGTGCAGTATTTACAACGCATCTGCTCCCCCTCCTCCCTTTTTCTATCCTTTCATCCAGCTCTGTGCCTTTTGTCTTAACTCCTTTCTCACCTTGCTGCCAAGAAGCATAGAAGTCGGGGGAGATCACACCCCAAAAGAACAGACAATCTTTAAAAAGCGAAGTGTGTATGTGGTCTGCATTTGAGGACAGGGCTATGCTGCTTGTTTTGTTTGTCTGAGATAAGAACTGAGATAAGTTGCGCTAACAAAGTGCTACCTATTTGTACAGTGGTTTCTAATGGTGAGTTGAGGATGCTGCCCTTAAAGTGTCAGTGGCATGAGGATGCTGGAGTCAACCAGGGCAGGAAGCCTGAGGCCTCCTCTTCCTTGTGTCATCCCACCGGGGCCCAAACTCTCCCTGACTCCAGGGACAGACTTCAGTCAACAGGTGGCTTCCCACCCAGGCCACCAAGCCTGAAATTTGGTTCTATTACAAAGTCATAGTTCTCTCCCTCCCGAAGAAATGGCACCTCAAAGGGAAACTTTGTAGTCAAACTCTGTAGGAGCCATTTCTCCAGCCTACTTTTCCTGTTTTCTGAAGTCTCTTCTCCCAGCATCCCACCATTCTCCTGGAAGAAGGGGAGACACTCTCCTCAGAGTTCGGGGAGGCATGTGGGCAGCACCAGAGTGGCCTCCTCTGAGCGGCGAGAGGAGCCCCTAGCTTTCCTCATGTGGGCCTCAGGAACTCGGGGGGCCCAGGGGAAGCCTGGAAAACCGAACTTCGCCATCAGCCTTCCTTCCAGCGCTGGCTAGCGGAGAGGGGGGAAGGGCCCCCCAGCGGTCTTCCCCCAACTCTCCCCGCCCCCCAGCACCTCTGCTTGGGCTGTACCGCCCAAGAAAGCACTCAGAACGCAGCTCGGCGCTCGCCAGCTCCTTGCAGGACGCGAGAGGGCATCTCGAGGGGCAGCCTCCCCCTCCGGCCCCCGTCTGACATCCCCACTCCCGCCCAAGGATGCCGCCGCCGTGCCCTGTCCGCAGTCGCTGAATGTCACTGCTCCCTCTTCCTCCCGAGCAGGGTAGACACCGCTCTCGAGGCGTCCCCCGCCCCAAAACTGCCGAGATCGCCCGAGGGTGCAAGGCCCGGGCGCAGGACGAAGTTTGGGGCCCACAGCGGCGGGAGGGGGGCGCGCTGGCGAGGACCGCACCTCAGTCCCAGTCCTGGCGGGCACACTCCCCGCCCCAAACGGCCCAGGCGTCCCCATCCTCCCGCGGACACCGGCATCCCGGCCCTCCCCCGAGGGCCGCGAGCGGAGCCCCCCAGGGCGGAGGCAGGTACCCCCGGGGCGGGGACTGGGGCGGGCGGGGTCCGGGCTGCGCCCCCGGCCGGGCCGGGCGGGCGAGCTGGCGGCGCGGGGGGAGCGGGGCTGGGCGGCGCTGCCTCGGGCTCTGTGCGCTGCAGCCCGGAGCCGAGGAGGAGGAGGCGGAGGAGGAGAGGAGGCGGCGGCGGTGGGTCCCGGGCGGGGGGAGCGCGGCGCTGCGGACCCGGGCGGCTGGCAAAGGACGAGGCGGAGGCTGAGGAAGGCAGCGGGGAGACCCGGGCTGCAGCAACAAAGGGCAGCAGGCGATTGGCCGGGCTGCAGGCGAGGTTAGCCGGGGACCCGGGTGGCTGGAGGCGGCGGCGAGCGGTGCACGTGCTTGCAGACACGGGCGAGTGTGGCGCCGGGGGGGTGCACGCCCGGCGGGCAGGGGCTTGGTCCCCTTTGGCACGGGATGGCGAGGCGGCTGCAGCGACTTCGCTCCGCTTGCACCGGCCCGAGGCTTCGCCGGGTAGGGGTGTGCGGGGGTAAGGATGCGAGCCAGGGGGCGGGCGAGTAGTCGCCCGGGACGGGACGCGAGAGGGTGGAGGAGGGGGCGGGCTGGAACGCTCCGGGCGGCGCGCCCGTCCGCGCGCTCCTCCGTGGGAGCTGTAGATGGAGAACCTCGAATTTTAACTTCGCGTGCCCGCCCGCGCGCGCCCGCCCGCGCCCACCCTAAATCCTGCGGCCGCCGCCAGCGATCAGCTCTCACACAAACTTTAGCTGCGGGCTAGGGGGTTTGGGGCTGAGTGGGGGAGGGGAGAAGGAAAAGGTCCTCTGATTGGCGTTGTCTGCAGCCAATACGGCTACGCTTCTCTCCTGCGCGTACGCCCAATCCATTCCTAGCGGCGGAGGGGGCGGGTAGGTGGAAGTAGAGGTGGCGCGGTGTCTCGGAGAGAGAAAAAGGGCTGGACCAATAGGTGCCTGCAAGGGGCGGGCCCAGCGCTCTGTTGATTGGTACTGGCAGTGGGCCCTCCC
>NC_140077.1:39577462-39993451 GCF_964194135.1 Talpa europaea | reverse complement strand
CCCAGCGCTCTGTTGATTGGTACTGGCAGTGGGCCCTCCCCCGGGGTGGTGCCGGAGGGGGGATGATGGGTCGAGAGGTGTGTCTATGCGGAGGCGAGATGACCGGCAGGCACCTTCCCCAATGGGCTGCAGAGTGGTTAGTGTGTGTGTGACGGACAGACCTGCGGGCCAACGGGTAGCCTTAAGTGTCTGCGGTCTCGTCCAATGGGGCAGCGCCGGGGCGGGGCCGCGGCTCGGGTTTAATGAGACTCCATTGGGCTGTAATCAGTGTCATGTCGGATTCATGTCAACGACAACAACAGGGGGACACAAAATGGCGGCGGCTTAGCTCCTATCCCTGGCGGCGGCGGCAGCGGTGGCGGAGGCGACGGCACCTCCTCCAGGCGGCAGCCGCGGCTTCTTTCTCAGGCAGCGGCAGCGCCCCCGGCAGGCGTGGTGGCGGTGGTGCGCGACAGGTCTGTCACCCACCCCGCGCGTTCCCAGGGGGAGGAGACTGGGCGGGAGGGGGGCGGAAGGCGGGGTGGGGGTCGGGGGGCTTGTGACGCCCCTCCCACAGGCCTCTGCGCGAGGGTCACCGCGGGGCCGCTCGGGGTCAGGCTGCCCCTGAGCGTGATGGTAGGGGGCGGGGGAAAGGGGAGGAGGGACAGGCCCCGCCTCTTAGAAGGGCCTCCAGGGCAAGGGGCGGGGCTCGAGGGTGGAGGGGGCGGGGCGGTATCAGGGTGGGGGCGGGGCTCGGTGGTCCGAAGGCGGGGGCTTGGAGGGTTTTTTCTGAGTGGTAGTGAAATGGAAGCGGTGGGGGTTGGGGGGGCAGCGACTCTCTGGGAAGGTCTAATGAGGGGGTAGTTGGGAGGAGAAACTGAAGGTGTGCAAGCAGGTACAAAAGCTATAGTAGGGAGAAGTAAAATTTTGGACATGTGGAAGGGGCTCCTAGAGGTATGCAAGGTAGGTGCGAGGATGTGGGATGGGCAGAGCAAGTAAGAATCCGTTTGGATATGGTGGATGTTAAGTAGAGTTGAGAAAACAATGTAGAGTAGATGTTGTATTGAGGAAATTATTGGGAGGAGGTGAGAAGCAGTTGCTGTGTGGGAAGGAGGTACTTGGGTGGATTGGCATGTAATAGAAAGGAGGTTTGCTAGGTTGGGGGGGTATATGAAGTATTAAGAAAACATGGAAGAATGGGATCAATATGCTTGGGAGATCCTCTGAAAGATACGACAGCAGAACTGACTTAAATGTAAGCAAAGGAGGCTACTTAGAGCTTGGAAAATGTATTTGTAGCAGGAATTCTCATGTTGATGAGAAATTTTGGAGGTAGGAAGAGGTGACTGGTGTGAAGAAAGAAGACAGGACTGGACAATAGGTTTGGGTGAATGGAATTTGGTCGACTGCACCAGGAGTGAGAATGGACAAAGAAAGGTATTAGTTTGGGAGACACTGTTGTTTGATCAAGTGAATTTCTTTGGGGAGATTTGAACTAGAGTCATGATGGTGGGGCAGGAGAGGCGGAGCAGAGGATCTCTTTTAGGAAGAGGTTCCTGTACAACCTTGCGAAGAAACATTGTATATTTTTGAATTTGTGAGTAGTTGGGTATGGGCGGAGGGTGAGAAATGGTTGGAGATGAGGACAAAGATAGGAGAAGCTAGATTTCAAATTATGGGGCAGAAGAAGCCACATAAGAGGTGTAAGCCCTGCACTTAGAGGATATTGAGAGGTGATGAAGAGAATGTTGGACAGAGGTTGTGGAGGCAGTGATAAAGAATTATGAATGTGGAAAATAGTAAAAAAGAACCAATGGAATAAAGGTAAAGAGGAAATTTAAGGTGAAGAGTATATGAAGATTCTGCCATGTATGGACAAGAAGTAGCAAATGGGAATTAGTTGTGTTCATTACACAGTTCCATGATGTTTCAAAAAAAGGTGTGCTTTTGGGGGTCTGGGAGGTTATGATGGAGTAAAATACATTATTCTCTATTTTTCTTGTGTGCCCTAGATTTCCAGTGACATCTTTAAAGCCAGACATTCCATTCTTTTATTCAGAAACACATACATGTATCAAAATGAGTTGGGGCAATCTTTTTATGTTTTTAAGAAGGAAAGGATAATGATAACTGTTTCAGAACGGGTAAGATTCTTACCTGAGAACAACTACGTAGGGTTGAAGGTTGGGGTGGTGAGTGATGGTTAAAAAAGAGAGAAAGGAAGGAGGCAAAGGAAGACTTGTACAAGGGTAGGAACTTAGAGGAATGACTGATGGTGATGACAGGGTCAGTAGAAGTTTTGCCTACCAGCTGGCTCTGAGTTCAGTGAGAGCCACTTTAGTGCCATTATACCAAGTGTTTATCTCTCTCACTATTTGTGAAGAAGACAGAAACTGTCATATAAGGTATAATGTGTATGAAATATAAATAAATAGGGTGAGTATTGAGTACTGAGTATTGAGTAGGGTGAGGTAGTTGAGGATGTTTGATAAAATAATTTTATTGCACTTCAGAAACTTTAATGGACTTTCACATACTAGTCAGTAAAGAAAACTGGGCCAACTGAACTGGCTTTATTAAATGATAGGATTCCTAACATGACTTTACAGTGCCTTAGTATATATACACCTTCAGTTTCCACTTGTATGTATATGTGCCTGCATTTGTATAAAGTGAGAAAAAAGGAAATTGTTTCATGAAAGTGGAGCTGTGCAAGCTATAGTGATCTGTCTTTGCTTGTAGAATGGTAAATGATTCATGGATGGCATAAGTGTGATGGGGGAATATTTCTTCCATATAATGCTTGAATTTTCATTTCCAAAGTATCTTTGAGCACCATTTGACAACTACTCCACAATTTTTGTATCATCCATTCCACTGTTGCTGGATATTTGAGTTGTTTGCAGTTTGGGGCAGTTGAGAATAAAGCTGCTCTGAGCCTTCCTGCACCTATAGTTTGATGCACAAGTACAAAAGTTTCTCTCAGGTGTACACCCAGGAATGGCTTTGCTGGCTCACAGGCAGAGTAACTTTTTATTACTATTATTATTATTATTGTTTTATTTTTATTTAATATCATGATAATTTAAATATTTTTTATTTTATTAATGCATAGAAGAACTGGGGCGTAGGCCAGAGGTGCAGGGGGTGAGAGGATTCACCGGAGACAAAGTGGGGAGAGAACAGGCAGGTCTACTGAAATACACTGCTGAAGGAAGTAGTGGGCCAGACAGGAGACGTCTGCTGTGCCATGTGGGTTAACTCCTTGACCTGGAATTGAACTCAGGCCATAGCAGTGATAGCACTGAGACTTAACCCCTAGGCCACCAGCCAGCCCTCCAGAGTGACCTTTTGTCCCAGCTTGTGCTAGTTGTCTCAGTATAATATTAATAATAACATCTCAAATTCTCAAAAGCATCTGGTTTTGGAGGATGAAGTGTGTGCTCACCCTGGTCATAGGGCATGTTTGTCTTTAACTTTCCTAGGTACCATCAAACTGTTTTCTAAAGTGTTCTACTAGGTTTCACCTCTCTAGGGATATGTATCAGTTCCCATTGCTTCTTGTCCTGTCTAGTTTTTATCTTACTAGCTTTTTAAGTTAACCAGTTGGGTGAACTTTTTATTTAACCAATTAGTAGTCATCAGGTTGAACAACTTTTCATGTATTGGCTCTTTGGATTTCCTCATTTGTAAAGTTCCTGTTTTCAGACTGCCCCTCTTTTTTTTTTTTTTTTTTAAATTTGATTCGTGTGTCTTTGTTACTATTTATAAGTTCTTTACTCTGGATGTAAATTCTTTGTTGTATGTGTATGTGTTGAAAATGCCTCTTTTCATTTTGTGGCTTTCTTTTCATCTCTTTATGGTGTCTTTTAATGAACAGAACATCTTAATTTTAATGGAGTTAAATTTATTAGTCTTTAGGTTAGTGATTTTTGTGTCTTGTTTTTAAGTCTTTTCCTACCCTCAGGTCAAGAAGATAAGCTCCTGTGTAGTATTACTTTCTATGAACTTTATTGACCTTCAAAGATGTGATTATGAGTAATGTATACTCTTCTTGACCCCATCCTTACCATAACAAATCAGTTTTTGCTTTTTCACTTTCTTCTGTTCTTTCTCTTGAATTTTGACTCTCCAACTATAACTAAGAGCTGATTCTGGCTTCCCCGTCTCTTAGGTGAAAAATGGTCATATCGACTGTTCAGCTAGATTAGGTTTTTACATATCTCCACCTAACTGTATTGCCCTTTTTCCTTTTATGAGATTTTGTTTTCCTGATGTTGTTTGTCACCATTCTTGTTTTTTTCCTTTTTGTTATGTCAGTTGTTCCTCTTAACGGTTCTGCAAAATGAGATGTATTCTCATTTTTTACAGATGAGAAAACTGAGAATTAGATTAAGTAACATGTCTAATATCCCGTGCTTAGGTAGCTGGCAAAGTGGGTACTTGGTCCCTGACTTGGTCCCTGAACTAATGTTCAGGGAATAATAATGTCCTGTGTCCTTGTTGAATAAGATTTTAGAAACCTATTCTTTGGAAATATCCAAAAGCAGTAAGGGAAGAATAACTTTCTCACTTTTAATGTAACATATACTATCTGAAGCATGTGTATAGATAATGATTCTGAAACTTAATGTTAAGTGATTAACCTCTCCGTATGTTAAAATAAGTTAAAATAGACAGTGTGCCTTAAGAAATCCTTGAATGGGCAGGAGGTTCTGTAAACCCTTGAAATTTTATGCAAGTATTTGTATATACATGCACTTATTTAAAAAAAAAACAGATCTATAGTTTTCTTGAGATTCTCTAAGGGAAACCCTAATTTCAGATTATATTGGATATTCTATTTGAAGACATTTGTAATAAAGTTAATACAGAACTGTGAAATAATCTGTATTTTCAGAATCATCTTTTAAGAATTCAGATGTCAGGTTTTTTTTCTTAATGTTCTCTGCCTTTGACATTATAACCTGGCTAAAGCTAATTTGTAATTAGAAAGAAATCTGGCGTTGAATAGGAATTTTTAAATACTAAAAAAAAAAAAAGACTAATTTAGCTGATTATTTTTTAAGTGAAAGTGCTTAGTTATAAGATCATTATTACTAATCAGTGTATCCTGGCTGCAAAGGCCTGATGACTTTAAATGACTTTTCATCTTGTCTGTAAAATCCTCTGTTTTACAAGGGATCAAATTTCCGGTGCAGTTCCTTACAGTGTGATTAAAGTTTAGAGTCTGAAACTATTCAGCACTTAAATGCAGGGATGACTACGCAAACCTCATTCATGGGCTTCACCAGGAGATTTGGGACATGTTTCTACTAATTTATGATGATGATGTTGAAACTAATCTTTGCGAGGGATTATGGAAGCCATAATAGTTTATTGATGGTTCAGTTATTGTTTGTTGAAGCAGATTTACACAATTATAGTTTAATGACATAACAAGGATATTGTCAACTAGGAGAGCATGACATGAAAAATTAAACTTCCAATTAATATAATATGTATTAGTTGAAATGATAATTTTCATGGTGATTTAGCCTCTTAGAAAATCCTTGGAAAACATTATTAGCTTATGAATTGAAAACTCTCTATGTTAATGAGTAGTGAGAAAGAACTTAGTGTTATTCTAAAAAGAAGGGGAATTAAATATTCAATTCAACTAGCATTTATTTAGTGTCTGGGCTGGGCTTGCTGCTAAGTTAGATTCATAAGTATAAGTTGAACAAGATCTATGTTTGGAGAGATGAAATATAGCTTGCTTTTGTTTGTTCCTTCAATCATCCTTCCCACTTATATTGGATGGAAACTATTGCCAGAGTGATTCAAACATTTAACAAGTGTGTGTGTGTGTGTGTGTGTGTGTGAGTGAGAGTATGTGTGTGTGTGTGTGTGTACAAGTACAAGCATGTACTCCACTGTGCCTTATTGTATCATTGCTCCTGCAGGGACTTCCTATTACTTCATCTGTCATGTTCTCACATCTCAGTCTGGCTTTTGTCACAGCCAACTTTATTTCTTATTTCTCTTAAATACATACTTCCTAGGCATGCACATCAACTTGGTGTCTTTTTGTTTGACAGTTCATTCTTAGCATCTGTGCACTCTCCTAGATTCCCTTCATTCATTCACTGATGCTTTTATTTTGCAAATGGGCATTGCACCCTTTCTGTGTTCAGGTTGTCCTGAGTAATCTTGCAGCACATAAAATTGACTCAAACATGAATCCTGTTTTTTAAAAATTTACAATCTAATAAGGGAAATGAGGGTAGTACATAAATAAGCATAATACAAAGAAGAAAATGTATGTCAAATAATAAGAACGCTAAAAACTTCTTGCCAGACAAAGAGATGTAGGACTTCTGTGGAAGTGTTTGCACTGGGCCAGGAAGGATCTGAATTTGGGTGGAATTGTTATAGGGCAGCCCTGATATTGAACGGGTTGCCTGGCTGTGGGTCCTCACCCACGCGCTTAAAAGGGACTTATTAATACTCCACTACAGGCATACACAAAAGGTTAAAAAAAGGTTTATTTACAAGGGAAAAGGAAATAAGGAAAATGTACAACTCAGGGAGAAAATAGAAATAAAGTCTTTAATGCGTACTACCCGATCCACCGACCTGGAAACCCAAAGGCACTCTCAGAGCTGGCCCGACACTGCGAGCTGGCGAAGAGCCAAAATGGGGGGGGTAACCCCTCCAAAGCCCACGTGTCTAGCTCTATACCAACCTGGCTGCTTAACCCCACCCTCAGGTCCCAGCTACCTTCCCTTTGGTGGTGATGGGATTTGGAGTTCCCAGTGTCTTTGGCTTTGGCCTAGGGTGGGGGTGGAGTCCACAAAGCCTGTATGGAATTAGCTTTAGGACATCCTTTTCCCCCTAACAGAATGACCAGGCAATTAGCTCAGTTCTACCTCCTCTTCGTGGTCTAACTTAAGTACTTTTCATCCTAGGGGTGTTCTGCCTGTCCACATTCAGCAAAGTGTAGTCACAATTGTTTTTCAGACTTTTTTCCTTCTGTAATTGGAGGAACCCTGTTTTTGAAATGAATCTTATGGAGACGCTAAAACATAGAGCAGTTAATGTGGGACAGCTTTGTTGGGTGTAAGGAGTTGTTAATGGTGATCTAGTGTTTAACCTGCAAAAGGCCACCTACAGTCGTTACCCAAGGCACGTTAGCACAAGAAATCCAAGGAGTCAGGTTTGAAAATGAATGGAGAGACTGGAAAGGTTAGATTTACCCTCTGAATTAAAATCTCTCATTATTTAATGATTTAGTGAAGTCTGTTTTCCTTACAGGATTGTTTTAAACTTTTACTGATAATCTGTATCAAGTGCCTGGCCCACAGTATGTGTCAGACAATGATTTTATTGTAGTTTAGTGCTCTATTAGAAAAATAACTTATTGAGGTGAAATTCACATGATTTAAAATTAAACATTATGAAGTGAACAGTTAAGTGACATTTAGTACATAAATGTGACCACAACCTCTGTCTAGTACTGAAACATTTTCTTCAGTCCAAAATAAAATCCCTTGAGCCTCCCCGGTGGCACAGTGGTTGAGCGCTGGGTTGCGAGGCAGCCCACAGCCTCTGCAGCATCAGTTCGATCCCCGGCCGCCGGGCGAGGGTCCCACGTGGCGCGCAGACCTCTCCTGCCGCCCGCTGCTCCCCTCAGCAGTGTACTTGGGTCCTTCTGCCTGTTCTGCTCCTGCTCTGGTGAATTCTCTCACCCTCCCGCACTTCTGACTGTACCCAGTGTACAGTATAAATAAATAAATAAATCTTTAAAAAAAAAAATCCCTTACCCATTAAGCAGTTTCTCCTCATTTGCTGCTCACCTCCTCCCCCAGCCTACCTTTCCCCCAGCCCCACCAATCTTTCTTCTGTCTATGGATTATTTATCTCTTCTGGATGTTTTTGTAGATGGATTATATGATATGTAACCTGGCCTCTTTTTCAACATGTTTTTGAGTTTTGTCCACATTGTAACATATAATATCTGTATGTTTTTGAGGTTTATCCCTGTTATATCAGTATGTCATTCCATTTTGTGACCAAATAGTATTCCAGTATTTGGACACACAACACTTTGTTATTCATGTTGATGGGCCGTTTCCACTTTTTGCCTGTTGTGAATAGTGATGTTATGAAGCTTTGTGTACATGGACTTATTTGAGCACTGATTTTCAGTTTTTTGGGGTATGCACCTTCCAGTGGAATTGCAGGGTCATGTAGTAATTTTATATTTGACTTTATGAAGACCGACCAAACAGTGCTTTGTTACTTCTTAGTAACTACACCATTGTGCTGGACACACAAAATAACATCTTACCAAATATTTTATGGTTGTTTTTGATTAGCGTTTATAGCCTCACCTCCCAATTGATGTTTTTTGGGGACCTTGAGCATTAATTTTAGAGGAAATAGATACATTCAGGTCTTGAAAGTTAACAAATATCACCATATGGATGATGTTTGATGTCAAATAGCAGATATTTGTTAATTGAAAATGCTGTTTGAGCAGCTGTGCCTATAAGTCTGCCTCTGTGGTTGTAGAAGAAAAGACAAAGTTCCTTTACTTATGCAGAGTATGTTCTGTTTTAGAAGATTCTGTTAAGTTTTGTGGCTCCTTACTCAGTTATATAATAGGCTATGAAAAAAATCTAGGTGCATATAAAAGTGAGAGAGCTAAAAATAAGTGTTAGCAAGTAAAACTCAGGATGATAAAAGAGTAAACGCTATTCTTTTTTTTAACCACCGTTTTTGGCTCATCCGTAATCTCATGACTCAAGTGTTATGACATTAATTTTGAGACAACACAGCTTTAGTAAAAGCTTAGAGGAGGCTTCACATATTATTTATGATTCAGGATATTTTGACTCTTATGCTGACATGAATATTTCTGAATAGTGTTGATATTTATATAATACGAATGAAGCCAAAAGCTCACTGTTGGGCTAAGCATTTCTGTAGATTTGTTTAGAGTGTTTGGAATAGTTTGTAATTAATGATATAAATAGTGTTTTATTATAAGGCTGTATGATACAACCATATAATTTAGTGATATTATTTTGTAGTTAAAACTGAAATGATTCAAAACTTTAGAAAATAGAATAATTTAATTTATTGTATGAGTCCTCAGAATTAATTTAGTATAATTCACTCCTTTTTTTGACAGACTTATAATCCAACTTTCAAGTTTTTATGGAAGAATTACAAGAGAATAGTGATTTTTAGGGTTGTACTTGAATAGAATGTCCTGTCTACATATGAAACAAATTCTAGTGCTCTGAGAAAGAGAAGTGGCATGGATAATTCTGAATCAGGGAAAAAAGCATTTCTATTTGGCTTTTGAATGAATTATGCATTTTTTCGTTTAGATTTGTGTTTCTAGTTAGATACTGCTTAAACTAAAATTAAGTTGGTTTTCAATCTATTCTCTCAGCATATACCAATTTACAGTGGGGCCAGTGGGATGTCAGAAACAAACCAGCCTGAGATTAAAAAATTTGCAGTGGATAATATACAAAGTGGATAATATACATGTATTTAGTGGAGAATTGGCTACAGATAAGAGACTTCTGATTTTGTTCCTTTCCTAGTTCTCAGTTCTGTGTGTGTGTGTGTGTGTATGTGTGTTTGTGTGTGTGTAACACTGATTCTGCTTATTGCAAAGAACTGCTGAGTTACATCTGCTTCTGCCTAATTAACTCGGTTGGTTGGTGTCAGATGAGAGCTAATTTTGAGATTAAAGTGAGGAGTGGGGTGTGTGGTTGGGGGAAGGGAGGAGTATATCTAAGGTGGCTTGGTGTTTTGTATAAGATCAAAACACAGTTACTTACTGCATTTTATTTTAAATTTATGTTTTGCCTTTATAGTACAAATGATCACTACTGACCTAAAATATGACCTGTGTTAACACATACTTATAGTTGTGGAAAACTGGTACATCCTCTTTTAGATGCAGTTATGGCTATATTCCAAGCAATACTTAGATGCCAGATGATCTTTAGGACAAAGTAGTGAATATTGTCTGGGAAAGTTAATACTGACATTTAAACAACTTTTGAGTGTGGGTTTTTTTTGGTTTGTTTTTTTTTTTTTGGCCATGAAAAATGTTACCTGCCTATTTGACTGATAGTGAATTTTTTCCCCCTGTAGTGTAATTATTTCCTAGACTCTGTTACAAACTTGATTTTTAAAGTTTGGTGAACATATCTGGCTTTAATAAGAGTGAAATTTACTTCTTCAGGCACTAGTTCAGGGCTTCATTTCCTGTCCCGAATTCCTTGTTCTTAAGTACCCTTTAGTGGTCTGAAAGAGTTAATATATTTTCAAATGTAGTATATTAGTAAATTCATTGTAGCTCTTGGTATTGAATAGTTGTGGTGATCTATAGGTGGTTGTGGAATTTAAGGGATGTTCTTATACCCAAATTAACATTCACTTTTTCCTTTCCTTTGGCAGATTTGCCTAAAGATCTGGACAATCCTCATTGCTGTCATGGACTGTTAAAACATTTGGAATCCCAATTCTGGTATTTTATTTTATTACATTTGTAAGATACAAAATGTCAGTGTTATTGAAATGTGTGTATGGATATAAATGATTCTTTTGATTGTGGGTGGCTTCTCATGAAAGTATATTTTGACTATTAGTTATGAAATGTGTTTTGTTTTAATGTATGTTCATTTGTTTGTGTAACCAAAAATGTCTGAAAACAACTTTGCAATATTGCATATTTTTCTGTGACCTCTTCTCCTGCTTCCTGCAGTTGTGTTTTGTGCAATCAAATTAAATTAGTTGATTCATCCTGAATAAATGATGAAAGATGAAATAATTGCTTGGACACAGTGAAATGTCTTCTAATGAAATTTTGCCCCAAACCATTTTACTTTGGAAAGATCAGTTTCCTGTTCTGAACTTAATGACAGAATGATTCCTGTGTTCTATCGTGAGAGTAGTTGCAGTATGAAAGCTGGTGATTTCATTCCTAAACACACTACGTTCCAAGTCTAACATTTTTGTTAATGATTTATAAAATGACACAAAGGGGAGTGCTTATTAGATTTGCAGATGACATCAATGACAGAATCAAGAATCAAAACAATCTTTAACAAATTGGAAGATAGACTCAAAGTAATAAGATGAACTTGAACTGTAATAAATTTTAAAGCCTAGCATTTAAGTTTGCACAAGGAAGGGAATGGAAAGACTCAGTTCCACAGCATTTTTGAAAGAGATCTGGGCTTTTTAGTTGGACCGCATGCTGGGCATGAGGCAGTTGTGTGGTAGGGCTGTTAAGAAAGTCCATGTAGCACAGATTGCATTGTGTAATCAATTGATGCCTGGACTGCCAGATTTTAAGATGTGCTTTAGTGCGTAACCAAGAAAAGGAGGTACTTGAAAACCACATGATACATCAAAGTGTTAAGGGTATGAATGGTTAAGGTAGCACTGAAGGTTGGATGGGATTTAATTGGTGGTGGTTTTCAAAAGATACTTCTTTTCAAGTAGTTGAAGGCCTGTCATATTAAAGAATTAGTAATAATTTGCTCAGATTGTTCCAGGACTAGTTGTTAGAAGTTTTGGGAAGGCAGATTGTGTCTCCGGGAGCAAGAAATATATTAGAGTTAGAGTTGTGGAGTGAGTTGCCTCAGAAAGTGACAAATTCTCAATCACTGGAAGTATTTTGAGACTTGATGGCCCATCTGTTGAGGATATTGAACAAGGGATCTTTCATTGGATAACTGGAGATTGGACTTGATGACTCTAAGGTCCCTTCAGCCCCAGGTTTCTGAATGTGATGGGGAAGAAAATGGAGTGAACCTGTAGTTTACTGATCACAAAGAGGACAGTTCTTTTTAAACTGCCTCTTCAAGATGACTGAACAAGTGTAGTTCAATGGTCCAATTATTTTTCAGTAACACTCCAGAATCTTTGAGAGCAGATGTTAGATTTTTTCAGAATATCTGGCTATAGATTTAGGGAAAGCCATTATTTTCCTCTTCTAGGTACATTAAATCTCAGTAAATAACCAGAGATAACTTTAATTTTGTAATTTATGAGACTTTTTTCAAAGTATATAGGTATTATGTCTGCTGGAATTGATGATAGCCATTGTATATTGAATATTAGATACTGGGTTCACTTAATTCTCCCAACAATTCTGTGAGGGGATGTACTCTACCAGGTAAAGTGCCTGAAACAGAAGTAACTTACCTAGGGTGTCTCTGCCAGACATTGGCAGAGCAGGCATTCATTCCACTAGTCTGATTGTAGTGCAGGTGGTTGTGGCTCAGCTGAATTTTAGAATGATGGTGTTTGAGCCTTAAATTCTACTATTGATCATTACCTCGAGTGAGTTTTGTTTTCACCTTAACTTTAGTTTACACATAGTTGCTGTAAACAATGCAGTTGTTCTGCAGATTAAATGACAAATTACATATGAGCATACTCTGTAAATCTTTAAAAAGATTTGAGATGTGGTTTTTATGTACCCCAGGAGGTTCTCAGAGAGCAACTGCCTACTTGGAACCAGATCTATAAAGAATCTTCTTTATACTGAGCAGTTTCAATACTTGGACACTAAGATACCTAGAATGCTACATTATTTAAAAGGTGAAGGGTTATGTTACTATATTAGTTTCAATTTTCCAACCTTTGTGTTAGAGTATCATAGACCTTTGCAAAAAGAGTGGGAGGATATGATTTGATAGCGGTGACTAGATGGGAAATTTTCTTATGTGTGAGACTTGGAAAATTTAATATCTAGCTGAAATAATCTGTGGCTAATTTTTTAAAATTTAAAATATCTTAATGTTTATCTTAAGTTTAATGTGCTTCCATTAGGTTTTTATGTATCATACTTATTTTTTGTTTTATGTTTTTGATGGACAATTATCTTGAACCATTTTCATATAATTCCAGTAAAGGTTATCAATTAAATATATAACGTAGATGTGTTCTCCTAAATGTCCCCCCCCAAGTGACTTCATATAAATAACAAGTGAAACATCTTAAAAAAAAAAATTCCTTCTCAAACTCTGACCCGTTTTCTGCTTGGAAAATGTAGTCACTATGACTTTGTTACAGAATTCCTGCCTATTATTACTTCTGTGGTCATTCTGCATCTGAAAAAGTAATATTAAAGAGTTTTTAAATTTGTATTTAGACGTTCCATTATTAAAAACCTTTCCCCCCTTTTTATCCTTTAAGGTCTTGATTTCCTAGTTAAAGATGTCCTTCACCTGAATGCAGTCTTTCATGTTGGTCAAATAAGACAACTATCAACATTGCCTGTTTGTTCTTTTTTAATCTCTTAAGGATGGATGTTTGTAAGAGGTTGCTTAATATGGTCTGGAATATTCTACCCATTTGTTAAATGACTTAAATGTGCAAGTTCTGTTAAATACAAGGAGAATCTCTATGGGTAACTTTTGTATTGAAGAAGTCATTTGTCAACCATGGTAAAACTTGCAAACCCACTTTATACAGAGTGGATTCTTGAAGCTATACAGAAAATAAAAAAGCAAAAGCAAAGGCCCTCTGAAGAGAGAATCTGCCATGCAGTCAGCACTTCCCATGGGTTGGATAAAAAGACAGTCTCTGAACAGCTGGAACTCAGTGTTCAGGATGGCTCAGTTCTCAAAGTCACCAACAAAGGCCTTGCCTCCTATAAGGACCCAGACAATCCTGGGCGCTTTTCATCAGTTAAACCAGGCACTTTCCCCAAGTCAACCAAGGGTTCTAGAGGATCATGTAATGATCTCCGCAATGTGGATTGGAATAAACTTTTAAGGAGAGCAATTGAAGGACTGGAGGAGCCAAATGGCTCTTCCTTGAAGAATATAGAGAAGTATCTCAGAAGTCAAAGTGATCTCACAAGCACCACCAACAACCCAGCCTTTCAGCAGCGGCTGCGACTGGGGGCCAAACGCGCAGTGAACAATGGGAGGTTACTGAAAGATGGACCGCAGTACAGGGTCAATTACGGAAGCTTAGATGGCAAAGGGGCTCCTAAATATCCCAGTGCTTTCCCATCCTCACTCCCACCTGTCAGCCTTCTACCCCATGAGAAAGACCAGGTAAGTGAAGGAAGAATGTTAACAGAGTCTAAATATTACCCATCTGACCTGTACAATTTCAGTTAAATTTTATGTGGACAAATGTTCTAAGTAAAGTTTTATAGGAATGGTCCCAGTCCCTGGGGTTTTCCCTGCTTCAGCTTGAGAAAATGAAATGTTTTCCCTTAGAGTTGGCTTTTACATTTTAAAATGTATATATTGTTTTACAATATAAATTATTCTTTTTTTTAAAGTGTATTGAGGTTTTTTCATTGGTTGACTAAGAATTTAACATGATAATGATGTGATTTGTATTTTATACTCTGATTGCTCTTACTGAGTGCTTTGAAGTGACAGGATAGATGACTTTAATCATCCTTCCTCAAGGCAAGCGAACTTATATTTAAAAAGTCCAAGAAAGGCCATTGTATATTTTTCTTTCTTTAAATTTTTTTTGTTTAAAGTGTTTACTACTTATTTTCATATTTATTGAAGTATAATTGATGTGCTTGTCCTCTTTATTATTTTCAAAGAATAGACTATTTTAATAATAGTCTGTGCATTCCTAAACTTATCTTAACATGTAACCTAAATCCTGCCTGTTTCAATTTAAAGTGATTTATTATTGTTCACTTCTCAATGGATAAAAGTGATTGTTTATTTCATAGCTTATCTTTTCTTACTCTTTGATGTCTCTGGGCCTTATGTTACTTCTGTACTATTTATAAATCTGTGGCAGATTTCTCCTTAAGTTACTACTATACTTTTAAGTTTTGATTGAGTGTGAGTTTCCTTTGTTTTATTCCACAGCTGCTGAAATTAACTCTCAAACTAAAACCAAACTAGAGCAACAGCCAGTGTTTATTATTCAGGTCCTCCAGTTTGGGACTTGTCTATCCTTTGGGCAACTGGGTACATTGATAACAGTTAATTTTACATCCTGTAAACCACTAACCACTGTTGATGGATGAGGGTGGGTGTATGTGTTAATTACATTTTAAAAGTGATTGAAACACAAATGTTAGGAAAAGTTGTGCTCATGATGGCTTTTTTCCCTCTTTGGAGACTGTCAATCTTGAAGTGGCTTTGTTTTCTCATTGCTGTAACTGATAGAGACCCGACTGTAGAAACTGGATAGGACCAGGTGTTTTGCCTTTCCACTGACTAAACTCTAGCATTTATTTCTTAGCCGTATTTTAATGTCATTAGTCTTCTGTAACATTTATCCTTCGGTGGCATTTGTGTTTGTGTAACCAGTTGCAAATCCTTTGTGAGAGAATGTGGGCATAAAGAAAGCAGTAAACGTATGAAATTTTTTCCTTAATGACACTTAAAAAAATACAGCATGTGACTCAAATTCTAATTCCTGTGTCTGACATAGCCACATGAAGCACCTGTGTTTCTCATTAAATATTTTAATAAAAATTTACACCATGAGGAAATTCCTTAAGGGACCATAGAGCCATTTATTGATGGATTTGGATCTTTGTTTTAAAAATGTGTATATTACCTTCAGATATATTAAGGTTTTATAATTATCTGGCACATAGACTACTACAGGCAGTTTGTGATAGTATGTTTCAATAATTTTGTGATGAGAGGAATCACTAGCATTTTTCTACAGTCTCTTTTCTAGCTTTCTCTTTAACCTTGTCTATCATTTCTTATATCTTTTTCATACAGTGTCAGTTAAGAAGTATTTTTCATCTAAAGGAAAATTTATTTCTGAAAGTATCTAGGATTAAGAACAGTAATTTATTGCTTACCATGTCAGTTATTACTGCTCTTTTTATGATGCTGATCTTCAAATTGTTCAGTTAGCATCGTCATATCACAAAGAAAGCTGGGAAAATGTGTCCTAGAATTTTTATTTGATGAAAACAGTTGTATTGAATAATCATAATTCTTAAAAAAGAACAGATAAAAATCAGGTCAAGTCAGTTTGGCCACAAAGAATTGTATTTTTGTACTGTATATTACCATAGCATTTTCCTTGAAAAAAATGTAATAAAAACTACATAATATATGATCCCTTAAGAATACAAATGATAAATAGCTTAAAATCCTGTAAAATTGCTAATTAAATGTCGTAGGACCTAGGATCCTATGAGTTAACTAAGGTAAGTTGCATTAAATCCCCTGAAATCAAATGTAAAGTCTTATGTAGCCACATGTTTTTTCACTATAGAGCTGATCTTCGGTGAAGCCAAGATTCTAAAGAGAGTCTGATTCCAGATCTCTTTATTGTTGAGTTGTGTACTGGTAGATAGTAAAAGTTTTCAGTTAAAAGTTTTCTCCCAGTTCCTCAAAGCTTAGAAGCAATTTTCCCACAACAAATATAATTTTTGCACTTTAAATTTGGGAGTTGCAATGAGCCTATTACAGTTTTTAAAGCAGATAC
Organism: Talpa europaea; assembly: GCF_964194135.1. Classification (NCBI taxonomy): domain Eukaryota; kingdom Metazoa; phylum Chordata; class Mammalia; order Eulipotyphla; family Talpidae; genus Talpa; species Talpa europaea. Next base: position 39,977,005 of record NC_140077.1, on the reverse strand, counting down.
TATTTATAATATTAGCAATATGGGAATGCAGTAGGGATGGTAGTAATTCTGTGTCTAATTAGATTTAACATCATCATCATTCCTATGCATGACTGCTAGGAGGAATACAATGTAAGTTAAAGTAGAAAGGCTCCTTCCTTTCTGAAAAGTAATTGCACATTTTCTGATAGTCTAGAATTCAAATTGGATATTACCACATTGGCTCCTTAGCATAACTTCTTTGTATTTATTTAAGAAAGCTCTCTTTGGTGAGGTGATATGGAAATGAATTAAACCACTGAAGATAAAACTTTTATCTTTGACTGGGTGATGGAACTCCTAAAGGATAGCATTAGTGTTTCTCATTAAAAGTGGTAAAGCTCAATTAGGTCAGATTATGAGGACTTTCGAAAGTCAAATATTCTTGGAGAGACTTTAGTTATCACTACACACTTTGTAGCATTAAGATTTCATTCGAACATTTGAGCTTTAGCATTTTCATAAAATCAGTTTAGTTCAATTTTAAGTAGGTTCCTTGGTATTTCACTTTATGGAGAATACCTTCCTAAATTTTATTAACTGTCAAATCTTGGTATTTCTCCAGTGTAGTATATAATATGGGAACTCTGATTCTAGGCAGCTATAGTTGGAAAGAGAGATGTTTCTAACAGATAGGGCTTTTGTTCTTCTAGAAGAAATGAGATAGCTCAATTACAAAAACTTTCAAACACAATTACTAAAGCAACCATGCTATTAATAAGAATGAAAAGGAAATAAATTTAAAAAGGACAGATGATCAGAAATGAGACTGAGAGACAAAAACTATGTTAAAAATTCCCTCTTGAGGTCTTGGCCTGTTTTGTTTGGGTTTCCCCTTCTATTCCTGATCCCTTTTAGAGAGGTATTTTATAAAGTGTTGGGGTAATGTTAAGTAGTGTGAAATATTTCTGTAAAGAGTAGACTAATAGGCATCTTACCCCAGCTTCTTGTGTTGTGTTAATGCCATGAATTAAAGAACTTCATTTTTTATTTTCCTTCAGTTATTCTCTACTCTCTGTTCGCTCTTCTTCAGTTCTATTATTCCTGTCCTAGAGAGACCTTCCTCATCTCTGTGGGGATTTTTCCAGTAGCCTGTACTTTGTAAAGGACTGTTCACTAGTCCATATTGTTCTTTGATGTGACTGACTTCCAGAAGTCTCTCAACCCTAGGGAATAGTCTAAAACAACTCTGTATCTTTTTGGCAGAGATGTTTGTCTTTTTTTATCTGCTAATTATAGAGTCCAAATGTCCCTCCTCTCTGTTGACCTTCTTTTCCTCTGTATTGATGTCTTTTGTATTGCAGATGCCATGTTACTCAGAGTACTTAGTTGTGTATTTTCAGCTGAAAGTTGGAAAAACCCTAAATATTGCAAAATATGCTCTTTTACATAACCTGAATTTTGGAATTGATATGGATGAAAATCAGTTTAGAAACCTATTATAATGTAGAAGACTCAATGGATCAAATAAATACTTGCTGTTACGTTGTTAGAGATGGAAAAAAGATTGTAGTTCGTGTTGTTCCTATAAATAAGCTTCGGAAGTTCTTCAAAATAGCAGAGTATCTGAGAACTCCTTTTGTGAGCAGATAGTACCAGTTGTTGAGGCATTATTGAGAGAGCACTTGGATTGTCTCAAACTAGTTAGTTGGGTCAAGGGAACAGATAAAATGAAAAGTGAATGAGTCTTTCTATTGCACTCTGAGGCATGACAGCTTGTTCCACTTTTGAGCTTTTATCAAGATGAGACTTGTCTAGACTTATAATGAAATAGGCTTCAGGTAAAGTACAAACATTATGTCAGAGGATTTTTGACTGTTAAAATGAGTGTTAAACATTCTTTTTTACTCTTCGGATCTAAATGTATTTGATATTCTAGCTGCTTTTTCTACAACTCATAATCCTGTTTGAATGTTATGTACATCACTATGATTTCTGATTTCCTAATGGTATTTCCTTTCAAGCATAAAGGATGTTAAGGTTGTGGTTTTCTGACACAAGTATTTTGGATACTTTTCAGCAGCTTTCAGGAATTTAATGTTGTATTCTGTATACCTAGTTGACTTACAACAGCTGCATTTGTTGTTGTTTTTATTTTTTCAAAAATAATTTTTATTTATTTATGTATACAAGAACTGGGGTGTAGCCAGAGCTGCGGGGAGTGAGAGCATTCACCAGAGACAGAATGGGGAGCAGAATAGGCAGATCTACTGGAATGCACTGCTGAGGGAGCAGCAGGCAAGACAGGAGAGGTCTGCTGTGCCATGTGGGTAGCTCGCTGGCCTGGATGGAACTCTTGCCATAGTGGCTGGCCATACCTTGATAACTCTGAGACTTTAACCCCTGCACCTGCAGGGAGACACTGCATTTGTTTTAATTTCAGTACTAAAAGTATATTTTATATAGCTTTGAAGTTATTTAACAGTTAAGTGATTGCTTATTTATTCTGATTATATCTTGCATGACAAAGATTTTGATCCTTTTCATGCAAACATTGTTTAGTAAGTAGTACATTTTAATGTTTCTCAGAATGAAGGTCTTCATTTTTAGATTTAGTCTTTGTACATGACAGTATGCAAAGGGGACACATAAGAAAATGTGTTATTTTTATCATTGCAGTAGCAAATTTTGATGTAAAATTCATTATTTTGTGTTTCATTTATAAACTTAATTTTTTTGACCCGTACACTAAACTACAGTAGATCTGATGAAACCGTTCTCTATTACACCAATATTTTAAATGTAAGTCTGTGTCTTCTCAGGTACTTTGATCTCTCCAATCTATTAATGTTTGTAAGTACATAAACATCAATTTGCTCACTAAATTAAAGTTAGCAAATGAGGCAGCCATATAATTTGTGACATTTTGACTTAGCAGGGCTAGGGAAAGTATGGTTTTATTTGTGTGTGGGTGCTCTAATCTGTCTTCAGGTGGTGATGGACAGTTTATACATGTAAGAAAAAGAGGTATAGCAATGTACATTGTGAAATGCTAATCACTATAGGAATGCTTCTGCTTGGCACTGGACTACTTTCCCAGGGAGGTGTCCAGAAGTTGCAAACTGAATACTATTGTTTTTCCTTATAAAAGTATATTAGCAGACTGTTAGTGTAAAATTTAGCTTGTTTTATGAAAGGTAATACTTTGAAAAATCTGCAAAGTGAATTATATAGACAAAATTCTAGAGTGAATGATACTAAATTTAAACTGTGCCGATCTCTACAAAGATACAAAATAAATACTAATCAGTGGTCTAAGCAAAATCCAGGAAGGATTTGTGTTAATTTGACAAGTGGGTTTAGAATTCTTTAGCCATTATTTTTTAGAAACCAGCTTTGTTCATACATCCTTTAGCTAATTTGCTTCACTTTTGATCTTTGATAAAAACAGCTGCAATTTTGTTTCATTAACAAACTTAACTGGTTAACAGATGTTTGCTTTGGCTTGATTGTGTCCTTTCTATTAGAAACAGCATAAGCATACATAGAAACCATGCTGGGCTTTTTCCTGTCTGTAGTTAGACAAGCGTTTCAGGAGAGCAACTAACTAATTTTATTTACAAGTTCAATTTTTGTTCCTCTGTACTATTATTGTAGGTATACAAACATTTAAGCTCTTGTTCCCCTGTCGGGGAGATCTTTTGTTCTTAATCCTCCATCTGTTAGTCCAGTACATTCCCTACCCCCACACCCCCACCGCTTTTTCTTTTTTCTTTTTTTTTATAGCATTGCAAAATCTTAGCATGCAGGGAAAAAGGTATTACAGAAGAGGTAATTGAGATATCAGTGACTCTTCTGTAGTTCAAGGGAGGTAATGGGACTAGCCTGGTAAATTTAGATAATTTCTTCCATCTTCTTTAATGTCAGTAAGCTGCCATATGGAAAGCAGTGAGGCCTGCAGGAAGGAGGTGAGCTTTGGTCTGGGCTTGTCTGGTACTGAGAGCCCTGCAGACTGGAAGCCAGAGGCAGCACTTGACTCTTCCTGTTTCTGATGCTGCCAGTCTTGCTTTTTGTCTATGGTTTGCTGCCATATGTGTGACCCTCCCAGATCATAAATGGGGATGACAAAGTTTCAAAAGAAAGAGTAAAGATTATAAGAATGCACTAGGCTACATTGTACAGTTCAATTTTAAGGATATCAAATGATTCCTACTTGATATTTCACCAACTTATTTCTAAAACTGGCATTTTAATATGTAGTAGCTTCTACTGTATAAGAAAGCCCAACTCTAGTGATGAGCCTTGGGATGTGAGTAAAGCAGCAGAAAACAGGATCTGCAGGTAGAGAGTGGGGACTGTTTGAAGAACATAAACAATTGTAGTTAGATGCCGGCAGAATGTGAATGTGAAGGGACTGGTAAAGGTGGGAGGTAGTAGAACTCAGGAAGGGAATTACTGAGGAATATAAAGTTGCAGTATTTCATATAAGTGGAAAGAGCAACATAAACAAAAAGAGATGTATTTCTTTCACCTGGGTTCACCATAGTTAACATTTTGCCACATTTCTCTCACTTTCCCCTGTTTGTTTGTTTATTTTAAGATTTTATTTATACATACAAGAGCTGGGGTACAGGCCAGGAATGTGGGGGGGGGGGAGGTGAGAGGATTCACCAAAGCCAGAGTGGGGAACAGAACAAGCAGACTGACTGAAATACACTGCTGAGGGGAGCAGGGGGCGAGACAAGAGAGGTCTGCCTTGCTGTGTGGGTTGCTCCCTGGCCGGCCAGGGATTGAATTCGTGTTGCAGAGGCTGCAGATTGCTTCATAGAGTAGTGCTTAACCCCTTGTGCCACCAGGGAGGCCCCTCCCCCTATATTTATATGTGTATAGATGACATTTTTTTAATGTGTGTATACATACCACCATATTTATAATTTTTGACTGAGTTATTGAAAAATAAATTGCAGATGTTATGCTATATCAGCCCTTAATAATTATATGTCAAGGAACATTCTCCTATATAACCTATTATCTCATGTAAGAACTTCAGTAGTGAAAAAGTGCTAATAATGGTCCATATTTCCCCAGATGACCCCAAAATATCATTTATAACTTTTGAGTTTTGATCTAGAATTCAGTTAAAGAACCACACACTGCATTTGGTTATCTCATTTAATAAAAAATGTTTTCTCCTCCCTTTTTTGCTTCTCCTGTCTGGAAGTCTATGCCAGTTGTATTATAGGGTATCCCACTGTGTTTGTTTGATTGAGTCCTCATAATTAGATTCAGGGTAAACATTTTTGGCAAGAATACCACATGGGTGATGTTGTATTTTTCCTATTGTGAGATGCCAGGATATGTATCTTTCAGGTTGTCTCATTCCTGGTGTAATCAGTTGATAAGTTGGTTAAGGTGACATCTGACAGATCTGTTTATTAAGGGACCTTTTCCTTTTTGTAGTAAGTAATCTGTACAGTGATGCTTTGAGACCATGTGAATAAACTCATTGACTGTGTATTTTCTATTGTTCCTGGGCTTAAACAATACATATATTGTATTACAGTTCTGTAGGGTCAGAAGTTCAACATGGATCTCATAGGGTTAAAGTCAAGGTGTCAGCTAGACTGTGTTCCTTTCTGAAGGCTCTAAGGGAGAATGTTTCTTCACCTTTTCCAGCTTCTACAGGCTGCCTATACCCCTTGGCTGATGACTTCCTCCATCTTCAATTCCAGCAACCTCACATCTGTCTAATCATTTTTCCCTGGTCACATCTCTCTTACTACAGCCTGGACAGGGCCTCAGCTTTTAAAGGATTCATGTGATTAGAGTGGTGGGGCCATTTAGCTAATCCAGGATTATCTTCCCATCTCAGAATCCTTAATTTATCACATCTGTAAGGTCATTTTGCAATGTAGGGTGACAGATTCCAAGGTTTCCGGTGTTGGAAGTGGACTCATTGGGAGAGCATTATTCTGCCTGCCACGCAGTGGTTTCAGTATCTTCACCTAAATTAGTTTTTGAATTGGAGGTTGCAGAAGGTTTGGGGGCTAAGTTTGCTTCGAGAGGAATGAATCACAGTTTATGGGAGAACTGCTAACCAAAGACTGTCAAGAGGCCACAGTTCTCTTGTCTGTTGGTACATCCTGAATCATTTCCGCAAGGGCAGAAACAGGGACTGCCTTCTGCTTCTAGTGTTCTTTGCTCGCAAGTTAAAGAACTGAACGATGGATTTGGCAGTAATGCTTGAGTTTTTTAACAGCAGGAGTTTGCATATCCAAAGTGTTTTCTGAAAAGTGCATTTAAAGTTATAGAGAGGATTTTACATTTAAATGCCATAGAGTGCATGAAAATATATAAGGCAGCTTAATAAGGTAGACTGGTGAAATGTTAAAAACAAACATCTGAAGAATTTTATATTTATTGTTTAAATTAGACTTCTCAATTGGAGAGCTGTAAAAGTCTGAAAAAGAAACTGACTTGTTTATCAAAGAGTAATATGTTCACAATTTTATCAATTTTATCTCAGTAAAATTGGAAAAAAAAGGAAAAATGTCAGTCAGGTAGATTCTTTTAGTTGTCAGTGGAAACAAAACAATAAATAAATAAATATCAAATCAAGATTCCAAAAGGCAAGAATTTCAAACCTCAAGAATTCTTTATTTCCTTTTAAACAGCATTTTGGTAGAATTATCTACAGTAGTTACAGTTAAAATGCTTTGGAAATACTGACTGTTCCAATTATTAAAGAGTAACTGTAGTTATCAGCCTATAAATGTGCTTTCTAGAGATGATAAAAAAAAAAAGATGATCTTCTCATCTGATGAGCTCTGACCCTCTGTAAACCTTCCAACTTATCTCATTTTCCACCAGCTACTGAAATATAACAAGATGCCAGCAATTACATTCTCACAAAGCATTTATACCAACTTATAAAATCACCCCTTTATTGAAAAATTGTGTAGTATCTTGATTTCAATTTAGCATGGCATGTTGGTTAGCAATAAATCTTGCTAAAGTATGAACACAAGCCTGCAGGCAGTTTACAGAACATTGATCAGGTGCAAATTATACTTATTTTTCTAGCTTCTAAAAATTTCCACAAAATGAAATAATTATCATCAAGACCACCACTTTTCAGGTCACTTTAAATCTGACATAATAGAATATCACCTTGTATTTTGTGGAAAGTCCCTCTCTTGAAATTCATGATTTGTGCCTGACCATTTAAGCTTCCATTTTGTCTATAATAGACAACAAAAACAAAATAACATACTTAAACATGTTTTTGTGCTGTGTAAAGTTGGCATAATAAACAGTTTTTATTAGATTTGAAAGCTCTACAGAAACCATGCAAGAAGATACTAATCTTTTTTTAAAAGATTTATTTATTTATGCAAAAAAGAACTGAGGTATAGGCCAGAAGTGTGGGGGACGGGGTGGTGGTGGTGGTGAGAAGATTCACTAGACACAGAGTGGGGAACAGAACATGCAGACTGACTGAAGTACACTGCTGAGGGGAGCAGTGGGTGAGACAGGAGAGGTCTGCTGAGCCATGTGGGTTAGCTCCCTGACTGGGGATCGAACTCATGTTACAGTGCCTGTGGATGGCTTCATAGTGCTGAGACTTAAACCCTTGCACCACCAGGGAGGCCTGAAGATATTAGTCTTAAACATTTAGTGCTTATACTATTTACCAATAATATTGTATTTAATACATACAAAATAATTTTACATGGTCCCCAAGAGATAAATACCATTACTGATAGAATTTTACAGATGATGAAACAGGCCAAAGAACATATCTTGCCAAGAGTACAAAGGAAGAGTTAGAGCTGGTGTTTCAGTCCTGGGACATAGGTCATAGTATAGCCACTTCACAGCTATCTATGCCTCTTATTCTTTGGGATAAAGTCAGCATATATCTGTTGAATTCTTATAACATATAAAGCAGGGTACTGGGCATTCTAGAAGTTACAAGAAGTAAACCATATTAAAATGGTAATTAAAATTACCACTTGAAGCATAACCAAGACATTCAGCTATGTGATTCTTTCTCAGATCACCAGTGGGGTGATCCTCATTTTCATAGCAATTGAAATTTCCTTCAGGAATGCATATAACAGGCCTCCCATGTGGCGCAAGGGGTTAAGACACAACCTATAAAGCCGCCCACAGCCACTGCAGCATGAGGTCCATCCCCAGGGAGATACCCACATGGCTCAGCATACCTCTCCTGTCTCACACGCTGTTCCCCTCAGCAGTGTATTTAAGTCAGTCTGCCTGTTCTGTTCTGTTCCCCACTCTGTCTCTGGTGAATCCTATCACCCCCCCCCCCCATGATGCCTCTGGCCTGTATGCCATTTCTTGTATGCATAAATGCATAAATCTTTAAATAAAAGGAATGAATAATAACAACTAACCTTTATATATTGCTTATTATGAAATAAGTACTATTTAAAATGCTTTAAATATAGTAACTTGCTTGTGAGGCAGTATTTGTTTTCAAAAGAGGGAACTGAGGCATATAAATTATAGCACGTGTCCAAGGTCTCATAGCTTTTGTGTAGGGGAGCCAGGATTCAAATCCAGGCATCCTGGCCCTATAATTTGTACTATTGAAAAGAATTACATATTAGACTCATCTGAGGAGTTTTTAAAATTTTCAAACACAGCTTATAGCTCAGATATAAATTAGAATGCTGAGAGTGATCACCAGGCATTTAAACTTCTGGAAGATCTCTGCAACAAAAGTTTGGTAATCACTACCTGAGGCTAACTTTCTCTTTCTAGAGTTGAGTGAAGAGGACCAAATGGGCTGCTTCTGTGATTGAGGAAAGTGTCTAGAAGTGTTAATTGGGTAGGGCCCTAATTCTTACTAAGAGAGATCTTAAAAGATCATTTGAAAGGAGTCTTGCGAATGCCTAGGTTCAAATCCCAACTTTTCCACTGGGCAACTGCAGTCTGTTTCTTGGTTTCCTCAGCTGACAAATGTAGGTAGTAATAACGCAGTCTCATTAGGGATAATTTGCTACAACTACACAGCCCTGAGATGGGGGGTAGTGAGCTTTTCTTGGACTGTGATAAGAATGGGCTATGAAGCAAGGTGTAAATTGATGTCCTTATCACCTTCTAATTTAGACCTCTTCTTGGAGGTCTGCCTCTAGTTATGTAGGCCGCAAGTGGCTAAAGTTCACTTTTTTGTGTTGCTTGTTTTCCATTTCTTGTTATTTAAGTAATCTGGAAAAGTTTGCTTTCAGAGTAATACATGCTCGTTGTATGGACTTTGAAAAATACAGAATGTTTCAGGGGTGATACCCTTGTGACTTCAGAGATAACGATTGTTAAAGTTGGTGTTTTCCTGTCGTCTTTTTTTCCCTTATGCATATATTGTTATATTCATTTTTTTTAATTTTTAAAATTTTTTTTAATAGAGGCATGTTTTATTTATTTATTTGTTTGTTTGTTTGTTTGTTTTGTTTATACATGCACTGGGTACAGTCAGAAGCGCGGGAGGGTGAGAGAATTCACCAGAGCCAGAGCGGGGAGCAGAGCAGGCAGAAGGACCAAAGTACACTGCTGAGGGGAGCAGCGGGCGGCAGGAGAGGTCTGCGCACCATGTGGGACCCTCCTCCGGGGAGCAGCCGGGGATCGAACCGGCACCGCAGAGGCCGCGGGCAGCTTCGCAACCCAGCGCTCAACCGCAGCGGCTGCGTCACCGGGGAGGCCCTATTGTTATATTTAAATAAAGAGAGGAGGAGCTATGTAATTTTGTATCTTGCTCTTTTCTACATTTAAAATACAGATCGTGCACATTTCCCCATATTCTTTTTTTTAAAGATTTATTTATTTATGCATACAAGAACTGGGGTACAAGCCAGAAGTGTGGGCATGAGAGGATTTACCAGAGACAGAGTGGGGAACAGAATAGGCAAATGGACTGAAATACACTGTTGAGGGAAGCAGCTGGCGAGTCAGGAGAGGTCTGCTGCACCATGTGGGCAGCTCCCTGGCCGGGGATGGAACTCGTGGTGCAGAGAGATTGTGGATAGCTTCATAGGTTGTGTCTTAACCCCTTGCGCCACCAAGGAGGGCACCCCCCCCCCATATTATTGATTATTCTTTGAAGTATGACTTTTAAATGCCTGGTAAAATTTCTTAATGTCTTTATTGTTCAACATTGAGGCTATGCTTAACCTTTTTTGCTATTGCAAGTAATATTGCTACTAAAAATGTGTTTTGCAGAGATAAATATTTTCATGGGATAGATTATTAGGGAGGTATATTGGGGCATAAACATGAATCTTTTGTCTAAAATTTAGAACATATTGTCTGTCAAAAAATGTTCCAAAAGGTAGAACCAGTTTATACTGTTGGACACTATACAAGGGGCCGTACGCATCTACTTGCTTTCTCATTCTTTTTTGTCTTGCTTAAGTGGTTGAAAAAGAGTGTACCCCTGTTACTTTAATTAGTATATCTTTGATTATGAATGCCTTGAGCATCTTTTATGTGTAATAGTCATGTGTAATGGTAGCCTTGTGGTTATCCTTCATTCTTAGGTCCCAAAGGCAGCCGTCTTCAACTCTTTCAGCCATATTTAGTCATTTCTTTGGGAAGTTAGTTCTGTATTTTTAAAACAACTTTCTTATAAATCTGTTTCTAGAATTTTAATTTTAAACATTTTCTGTTGACTTCTTGCCAGGGAAAATAAGGGTAGTTATCTTTTATGCATATACCTTTCTTTTTCCCATTTACCCTTCTGTGTAATTAAGTCGCTGCTTTTGCGTAGGTCAGTATTTGTTTTTTATGTTTTAATGAGTGTGGAAATACTATTTCGTCGAGCCAGTAGTTACTATTATCAATTTTTGCTTGGTATTTTCAGAAAGTTCTTCTCTATTCTAAATCCAGAGAGGGGCATTCACTAATATTTCCCTTTTTTTTTTCCTCTTTAGTGGTGTTATACTTAAAATCCTTTAAGTCATTTGCAGTTTTTATTTTGTAATTTTTTTCCCCAAATAGCTGTTCCAGGAGTGTATATTAAAATTATTACTTTCCTACTAAGTTTTGCCTTATAAAATCACATGATAACAATGTCAGTAATCAGATCTCTCCTAATCCTGTTTCACATTTGCCTTTGAAAATATTAAGTTCATTTTCCAAATTCATTTCACTTAACCTCATTTAACCTATGGACTTGTCTCCTGTTTTGCTTTGAAATGTAGAGGAGGAGAAAGGAGACAAGTGGTCTTCATGGTATATAGTATTTGCATTCCAATTTATGAAATATATAAGCCAATTGAACTCATTTTGCCCCTTAAATTCTATTGCTATCTAGAGGTCTTAGGTAGATGTCACCCTGTCTTCACTAACTTAGGTGATCATTTAGTGAAGGTGAGAATTCAGAAAAGGATTTTTTTTAGCCAATTAGCTATTAGCTTTAATGATACAGAATTGCATTTGTCAGAGGGCCTTGTTTTATTAAATTGACACATTGGGAAGAAGTGGGTGGGGCGTATCTTGAGTTGCTGTCTATCAGATTCTGTTGCCCACCCTGACATTTTTCCTTTCTGGTTATCTCATTCTCATTCAGTATTAACCATAGGTTTTCACTGGGCTGTGAATTTCCCTTATTTATGATCAATGATTTCTAATTTTATTCCATTGTGGTCTGAGAACATAGTTTGTATGATTTCAGTCTTTCACATTTACTGAAACTTGCTTTATGGCCTGACATATGGCCTATGCTGAAAAAATATTCCATGTGCATTTGCAAAAAATATGCTGTTGTTGGACAGAGACATAGGCAGATGCCTATGAAGTCTAGTTAATTTGTAGTGTTGAGTTTAAGAAATTGTTTCTTTGCTCATCTGATTTGTTATTCTATTATTAAAAGAATATTGGAGATTCCAGCTAATATTTTTGAATTGTTCGTTTCTTTAAATATTGTTATTTTTTTCTTAATGTATTTCAGACTCTTGTTAGGTACGTGTATTTTCATAATTGTTATGTTTTCTCGATGGATTGACCCCTTTCATCATTATATCATGTTTGTTTTTGTTTTTAATAACAACTTTTATTAAAGTTTTTTATTAACATAGCCACATTTGAGTACCTTTTCTTTCCTTCATATTGAAGAGTAGTTTTTCTGGATATGGAATTCTTGATTGTCAGTCTTTTATCAACACTTAGAATATGTCGCCCTCTCCCTTTCAGATTCCATGGTTCTCATAAAAAATTGGATATTAATCATAGTGAGAATCTTTCCTATGTGACAAGTTGTTTCTCTCTTCCTGCTTTCAAGAGTCTCCTGGTTCTTGAAATTTGATAGTTTAATTTTCATTGTGGATCTCTTTAAATTTATTTCGCTTGAAGTTTGTTGAATAGATTCATGTCATTCATCAAACTTGGGGAGTTTCCAGCCATTATTTTTCCAAATAGTCTTTCTGCCCCTTTCTTGGTCATGGTGCAACTTTCATTATGGGTATGTTGGTATACCTGATGGTTTTTCACAGGTTTTTTTTATAAGGCTCTGTTCATTTCCTGTAGTCTTTCCTCTCCCCACCCACCCCCCCACTGTATTTCTCAAACTGGATAATCTCAATTGACCCATCTTCAGGCTCAGTGATTCCTTTGCCAGCTCAGATCTACTCTTGCTCCCTTAGGAATTTTTTATTTCAGTTATTGTACTACTTTCAGCTGGAGAAATTACATATTTAAAAAATACTTTGTTTTGATATTCTGTACTTGGTGAGACATTTCTTTATCTTTAGGCATAGTTTCTGTTCTTTCAACATGCATATATAGTAACCATCTGGTTAAGTTTAATATTTACGTTTTGTCATTTGCTCTTTTTTCTTGTTTTTGACCATGCTTTCTCACTCCTTTTATGTCTCATACATTTTTCTTGAAATCTCAATAGAAAGTGGTAAATCTGGAAATTAGAGTCCCCATGTCATCTTTTTGTTGTTGTTACTGTTTCTTTGTTCAGTAACTTTCCTGGAATAAGTCTGTAAAGTTTATTTTGTGTATATGTGTACACATGTGTGGTTTCTGAAGTCTGTTATTCTAGTTCAGTAATCACTTAATTATCACAAAGAGATTTCTTTAAATGCCTTGAACCAATGTCTCCTAGCCTCTGCTAGGGTACTCTGTCTCTGTATCAGCTGTGTTTCCATCACTCTAGGAGGTAGTTTACAACTCTGCTTTAGCCTTCAATTTCTGTTTGTTCAGAGCCTTGAGGTCAGCCCGAGCTGCCTTTAGCTTAGAGTCTTCTCAGGTCTTTCTAGTACTTATACCCAGCCCTGCACATATACATGGCTTTTTAGATTCCAAAAAAAAAAAAGTCGGAATGTTTAAAAACCCCCTTTCTAAGTGAACACTTCATTTCCCAATTTTTACTTTTACTTTTTTTCTTTTTTGGTCAGCTGTTTACTAGCTCCAGTTGGTATTACTGACTCAGATAGCCATGATGTTAACCATTTTCTGCTTATTGTTTTTGACAAAGCCTTAGGGATAAGGCTGTTCAAACAGAGCAAATCTAGGTCAAATAAAGACAAGCATTGAGAATGAAGCTTTTCCAGAGAACTGTCAGGCAGGTCCAATAGTTACCATTTTCTGGAGATTGGCTGCTGGGGGAGGGGAGGGTCCTTCAAACTCATTCTGCTATTATAGTGACTGCTAGTACTGGTTTTCACAGCTATGTGATCTGTAAGGCTATTGGTTTTTCAAGATTGTTGAAGAATTTGAGAGAGAATGGGAGTAGGGCAAAATGCCACAAAGTTGTCTTCATTTACAATAAACATTCCTCAGTTGCTGCACACTTCCTTATTTTCTAGAGTTCTGAAATAGATGATTTTGACAATTTTTGCCCATGTTTTTGTTGTTTTAATGGAAGAACATATTTTTTGGAGTGTCTTAACTCTACCATTATGAAATTACTTCTTCACAGATATTTGAAAGTCACTTTTGTGGGCAAAAGTTCTGAAAGTATGATGTCTTTTTTTGTGTTCCTTAATAAAAGGACTGTCTATGCTGGAATCGTGATATTAAGATTTTTATGAATATAGTTTTATAAAGACAGAGGAACAATGGTTTTGTGTTTGAGACATGTCTATCTAGTATGAAAAGGCAGATTAACTTTCAGTATTGTTTATTAAGATGCTTTTAGAAATGTAAATCATAATTGTATGGTTCTCATTCTCATTTTGATAATGGATTGATAAAAAAGCTAAAAAAATCTTGCATATCTTCTCTTTTGATATATAGTCCACAATACTACTTGTGCATTATATACTGTGTAATACTCTGGGCTCTGAGTTCTAAAAGTAGAACCTTGATTTAGTAGTTGATATTTCTTGGCCTAAGGTATGCTTAAAAGACAAAAATGTTGTTTCTTAGGCTTAAATTTTAAGTGGTAAATGTATTATTAGTAATAATTATAGAAACCTATAATGTGAGAAAAGATAGGGAGCTACATTAAATTATCATCTTAGTGTCACTGCTTTTCTCAAAGCTACCTGATACAAATCTTTTTTAATGTATTTTTAAATGTATTATTATAATTAATGTAATATATTTTTAAAAATGTATTGTTCCAGCCTTCATGAATTTACAAAAGATATTTAGAGGTCTCATTTTGAGTGATTTTGTAGGGAAGGGTTTTCTGTAAGACCAGCTTGGACTTGGCTTTTTCAGGACAGCAATAGGTAATGGAGAGAGCACTATGACCAAAGTTTTAGACAGATGGGTTCCAAGGTTGCTGCAACAGACTGGTTGAGTTCACTTTCTTCAAATGTAAAGGGAGTGATTGGACTTACCAGATCTTTGTCTCCTAACCTAGGATTTCTGTGGCTGTAATCCTATCTGTACTTTGCATCTCTGGAATAATTATTTTCTTAAGTTGTTTTTTTTTTTTTTTTCCAGATTGCCTTAGTGAGAGGCATAACAACCAAATGTCATACTTGAACCTTGATGGTTCTCCCCCCCGGCCCCCCAAAGTTGGGGGATAACTCAGTACATTTGAACTTGGACCCCATGTTAAGGCATACTTGCTAATGTTCTTTGTTGATGGCATTTTAATCTAAGACTATGTCCTGAATTAGGGAATACCTTCTGAAGTATCTAATAGAATGATTTAACAACAGAAACAAGTGTGTGCATATAAAATATGTACAGGTGTAGCTAAAGATATGGGACAAAAATATTAATTCGTGATTCTAGATAAAGAGTATGCAGGTGTTCATTGTACTACTTTTTTTGTAAGCTTGAAATAATTCCAAAATACAAAGTGGGAGAAAAGTACATGTAATTAGAATATGCGTTTAAAGTTAGATGATTGCTTCACTTTCTTTAATAGATTTGGTGAAAAAGGAAACTGTAACATTACCATAATTAGAAAACAAACATTCCTTGTCATAAATAGAAGGTAACTGTAAAAGTTATTATTAAAAAAGCTTTGACTGGAGATTGTTATCTTCCAAGGCTCTGAGTCTGAGGCCTGCTCTCAAAGTAAGATTAGCAAACATTAGAGAGGTGTTACAGACGTATTAGCACCAAACTGAGATTTTCTCCTTGTTTTATGAAGAGAGTATGAAGGAAAATTGAAAAGGAAACAGCTTTCTCACTCTTTGTGACTCAGATCACCTGAAATCGTCACAAGTCTGACCTCAACCTGTCTTGAATCCTACACTTTGGGAAATCCTGCATCTGGTTGTTGAAGTATAATGTGTTAGAAATTTTTCTTTTCAGTTTTGTTTCTAGTGTCCATTGTCTTTTTTTTTTTTTTTTAAACTTCTATGTCGAATTATCATCATCATTATGTGGTGATTTTGATCACCACAGATGCATGTATAGTTGTATGTTATCCTGGTCTAAAGCAGATGTCAGATTTTGCAGTCTAAATGTTACTGGTTTCTTGCTCTGAAGTTGCTCTTGTACTTGTTTTTCCCCTTTCTTTCTCTCTTTTCTGTTAACATTGTTCCTGCTGTTATTTGGAAGGCACTAGGTCCTCTTTGCTTCTTGAACAATGAAAGGATCCAGATCGTGTCTGTCTCACATTTTGTTATCCTAGTACAAGACTCAATTGAATAAAACATATTACCCATCTGGCCTGGAAATCTCAGTGGCACTCAAAATAACTTACTAACAAGTTGTTGGATCATGATATCTTGAAATTTTCTGAAAGTTCAGCTTTTTAGCTGTTGCTAAGAGAGACATTTCATTGACATGAGGGACACGAGGACATGTCTGTACTCTGCCAGTTGTTTTATAGGCATTTGGCTCTGCCGCCTTGCAGATGGTTAGACTCTGGGTGGTGGGTAAATGTGTGCTGATTATCTTATTGAATTAAGGTAACCTTTTGTCATTCATTGAATTCTGCAGACCAGTTGGTCAGTGAGCAGCTGCTCTGTGTGGCTTGGTTTGGGTTTTGAAGTGCACAAAGACTATCTTAAAGGGTGGTCAGTCTAATCCAGGTATTCAACAAAGAAATATTGAAAGCCTTCTTCCTCTTTGACTCTGTTTTCTGTTCTGATGGCAGTGAATGAACAAAAACGTACTTATTCTTTGCTCAATTAACTAAATGATTAAAGCCGTGGTTTATAAAGTATTTGACAGAATGCTCGAGAGTTTTCTTTTTATCTAATGTTTTAAATTGGAGAAAATATCCTATTATAATATTTGATGTCACAAATTTTCTAATTTTATGGCATAGTCTGTTTGAAGATACATGTTAGACTAATGAAGTTGTTTTTTAGTTAATTTTCACAAATATTCTGAAAACTGAAAGCATGTTTTAGTGATATTCATCTCTTGTATAATTTTTATAGGACTATTTTAACTCTGCCACTGAATTCTGTATCAATTGGCATCTATCTTAGTTTCTGGAAATTGTTTCAGGAGTCTTCATTTTTAATAAGGGGGTTCTTAATTTTTTAAAGTAAATCACCGAAATTGACTCAGTTCTCTTTCAGGAAAATCTTTCTTGGACTGATCCTTTTGGGTTTACTCAGGGTACAATATGTCACTTCAGAGTAAATAATTGTCGCCACTAGTTGATTTTCTTATTGTCAGAGAGAACTCATTTAACAGTGATTGATGAGGAGCCACCTGATTTCTCTAATTTGGTCATCTGTTCGGGCCTTTTGATTCATATCCCACTTTTTCATTTGGATTTATATCCTAGTAATCATAATGTCTAGTAACATTTATTAAGCACATATTTTGTGCTAGGCTCTGGACTGGCCGTTTCCGTATGCTCTTTCATTTTATCCTTACAACGGCTTATGAGGCAGTTCTTACTAGTTCCGTCTCAGGTGATAAAAACAGCCTCCTTAGGAAGGCAAGTAGCTCCTCCAGTATCACACAGGTAATTAATGGCAGGGACATATTGCAGTCCAGGGCTCGCAAGCCTCCAAAACTCATGCTCCCAATATTAGGCCCTGCTGCTGTTTTAATGAAGATCAACCTTGTTAGTGAGTCACCGTTTTTTGGTCAAGCTTAAGAGTAAACTAAGGACCTCTTTTAGGGCTTCAAGTTCATGCCTTTGCTTGTCTTAATTGTGTTAAAAAATAATATAGCAACATTAAAGGAAAGTCTTGAACTGTTAACATTGTCCATAATCTTAACACTCTAAAACAGCTGTTTATTTTTGTCTCTTCCAGATTTGTTTGTGGATATGTCCTTTTCCATCACTATAATTATTATTATTATTTTTTTTAATAGAGGCATGTTTTTCTTTATTTGTTTGCTTGTTTGTTTGTTTTGTTTATATATGCACTGGGTACAGTCAGAAGCGCGGGAGGGTGAGAGAATTCACCAGAGCCAGAGCGGGGAGCAGAGCAGGCAGAAGGACCGAAGTACACTGCTGAGGGGAGCAGCGGGCAGCAGGAGAGGTCTGCGCGTCATGTGGGACCCTTCTCCGGTGGCCGGGGAGCAGCCGGGGATTGAACCGGTGCCGCAGAGGCCGCGGGCAGCTTCGCAACCCAGTGCTCTACCGCTGCGCCACCGGGGAGGCCCTCCATCACTATAATTAAAGTATAGCTGTAGCTATACATTATAAAAAGCTGTATTTTTTAAAAAAGTACCATATTATTTCATAAATGTTTTCCATTTTATATTTTTAAAAATTTATTTATTTATGGATACAAGAACTGGGGTACAGGCCAGAGGTGTTGGGGGGGGTGAGAGGATTCACTAGACAGAGTAGGGAACAGAATAGGCAGACTGACTGTAATACACTGCTGAGGGGAGCAGTGGGTGAGACAGGAGTGGTCTGCTGCGCCATGTGGGTAGCTCCCTGGCTGGCTCGGGATTGAACTCGTGCTGCAGTGGCTGCGGACAGCTTTATAGGTTGCGTCTTAACCCCTTGCGCCACCAGGGAGGCCCTGTTTTCCATTTTAAATTGTCATTCTTTAAGAAGACTTTTTTCCCAATCTCTTTGAACTTTCCAAACTAAATGAAGTCCTTTTAGTATTCCAACAAAGTATCCTATGCTTTTTCTTACTAGTATTGTTATAGTCTATAATTCTATATTTATTATTCTGATTATTTTAACTTCAGTTTTCCTCTCTAGGTGGAAAAGATCCACAAGGACAGGGATCTTAACCTCTTTGCTCACTTTTCTCTTTTGAATGAGTGAGAGTAATATTATTTATTGGCTAAATAAAATTTCCATTTGTGTGTTAACTCCATCTCACAAACACAATCTGTCCAGAAACTGTTGAACAGATTTTCATCAAACTTGGGGGAGTGTGTTTAGGATGATAAAAAATATGTATCATTTTCTGATCCTGTGTCAGAGGTAACATACAGAGATTTTAAACATGAGGCCTAAATTGGAAGCTCTGAGGACATGTAATTGGAATTGCAGACCTTGGTTTGCGTTTTAGAGTCACATAGCTTCTCATTTGGGCTCTTCCATATCTTGATCTAGGCTGAGTGGCCATGAGGCTTTCTCTATTTAACGATGACCAGTAATTCCCCCAGTCAGATATGAGTTAATTTCAAATAGAGCCATCTTTTAATTTTCATCTTGCTTGTTAAAACATAAATTTGTTCTTGAAAGACATCATTTTAATTGCTGTTTCTCCTCTGTGAAACACTTTTCTTGAACTATTGAAACAAACTATGTAATGTTTATAGTATAAAGGCATTATGATTTATTGATGTCAGACTAGAATTTGCTTAAAAGAAGACATTGTGTGTGTTGTACATAACCCTACACAATATGTGGTAATTATTAGGAGGGCCTAAAAGACATCAAATTGGTTGTCAGGTAAGAAAGAAACTTCCTGGTGTAAGAAAAACCAGCTCTCTGATATTATACAAACCTTGCTAAGATAATAATGTAGACATCTACAGATGGAAAAAGGTAGAAAATGTCAAATAAAAACACGTCATTTTCAGTCTCTGACATTTTAAAAACTAGTTTTAAATATTAAAAACTACTTAGGGGTAGAAGATCTGCCTTTGAGCCCTTCGAGAGCAAATGAAAACTGGAGTTAATCTCTCAACTCTTTAATTCTATAGACTTTGTTCCATGTATACCCTGCTGCTGGAGTCTTCTTGTTTCCCTTATAGGCTCATCCTTCTCTAGCTTCCATAATGGATTCGTCTACAGTCCTTTCTTCCTCACACTCTGTTCTATGCCATCTTTCTCTGTGTAGCGGAATGTATACTACATGCTTTGAAACCTGAGCTGGATGTTAACCAACCCTTAGATATGCCTCCTGTCCTGGAAATGTCAGTACATTGCTGTGTGTGTGAAGCCAAGGCTAGACCCAGCAGCACAAGAAGTAAACCTCCACTAATGTTAATTAACAGGGAATACACTTCTTAATTAGCAGGGAATACATTTCTCAACGGTCATGTTACATTACCCTCACATCCTAGCAGTCTGTTCTTTGACAATCTCTTAGCTTCTAGAAATTTCTTCTGCCCTGAACCACAATAGCATTATGATCTTTATTGTCTGTCTTACTTACTAGTACGGTTGACTCTTCAGTTCTGTGGGTCTTAATGTTGTGACTGGTTATAAGCTCCTTACGATGGATTGTATATTAAACTTACGCCCATTATTTCTGCTACCTAACACAGGGGCATATTTAATTCAGTTAAATAAATGATAGAATCTCAGCGTTGAAAGAGACCTTAGAGGGGAGGTAGTTGAGCTCATGCTTGAATAGCTTATGCAAATCTTCATGAGTGGTCATGCAGCTTCTGCTTCAGCTGCTGCAAGGATGGGAGCCCAGCAACAACTTTGTCTTCCTTCAGGTCCTGTTGCATGTACTTACATCTTTTCGTTTGTTTTTTGCTCTGGGTCCCAATACAATTGAACAAAAGTGCAAGTGGAATTTACTGTGAACCTAGTCTGTGCCAGATACAATATATATTTCCTAAAGGATAATTTGTTGTTGCTCAACTGTGTGCCGTAATTTACTTCCTACTCTCATCTATTCAGGAGCCTCATTTCCTTTCATTTTTAAAGGGCCTGCCACCTATCCTCCCAGATGGCCTAGGGAATAGGTATTATCTTTACCGAACGAGGAAGGCAAGACCCAGAGAGAGTTAAGGCAACACTAATGGGAATCAAACCCTGTCTCTGACCTTAGAGTCAGGCCTTTCCCCACAATATTGTAGACTTCCCCTTTGTGTTGAGGATATGTGTCTTTCTAGCTCTCTAAACTATGTGTTCTTATTTATCTTGGTAACATCACAGTGCTTATCTTAGGGTGAGAATGAATAGTGGCTGGACCCTGGATATAACTACATACTGTACTGTGCCATGCAAGAGTAGGTCTCTTACATGTAATAATGTGGAAACTTGCACAGTAATTCATTGACACAGCCACTTGTATTTTTTTAAGGTATTTATTCTGCATTTATTCATTCAAAAATATTTATTAGGTGCCTACTTGGAGCCAATTGAAGGAGAAAGTTAGGAAATGGGTATAGGCACTCAGTTAGGGACAGAGTGCCCCAAGTCCCTAATTCCACTTATTAGCCTGAATGAGAAATACTCAGTTGAAACCAGGAGGCACTGTTGCCCCACCCCCTACCCCCACCCCACCTTACCCCAAGCCCTAGGTCCTTTTATCAGACTGATTGGAGAACAATTCCCTACCAGGAGGGTGTCTCCTCCCAACCCAGTAAAGAGTGGAATTTTCAGAATACCAACACAATAACACAATGTTAAAGCAACAGACCTAAGCTAGTTTTGGGAGATAGGCCAGGTAACATGAGCAAGCTCAGTGGACCAAGGTAGCCTAGGAGACTCCTGGAGGCCCAGGCAATCAACAAGAGATACAACACAGAGGCAGCCAATGGCCAACCCCCCACTCCTGCCCCTATTCCCATATAAGCACCTGTTTCTTGTCACCTCAGTCAGCTGTCCATCGTGGCCCAACTCTGCTTAGGAAGCTTTCCTGTCCTTATTCCTACTCATCAATAAATCTCTTGCTTTTCTGTAACTTTAGTTTCAACGTTGAATTCTTTACTTGCCGAAGACAAGAACCGAGTAAGAGCCCTTCTGGAATCCTCCCAAAACCCCAATTCACAGCCCCTGTTCACAACACCCCTACTTTCAAGGAGTTTATGTTCTAGGGGGAGAGGTTTGTGAAAACGAATAAACCAACAAGGTAATAATAAACTGTGTTAAGTGACATGAAAGAAATCAGCGGTAAAATGAGAGAGGAAAACCAAGGAATGCCGCTGTAGATATGTTCTGGAAAGTTCCTGAGGAAACATGAAAGGGCAAGAAAAAGGGGTCAGCTGTGGGAAAAACTGAAAGAAGAAGGGAGGGTAGAGCCTCCTGCTTGTGTCTGAGGAAGGAAAAGGGCAGTCATGTGATTATAGCAGAGGTCCAGAGAAGAGCAGCAAAGAGTTTAAATGTATGATCCTGGATTGTAAAAACAAAAAAAATGTTGCTATACAGCATTGGAACAAATGATAGAATTTGAAAGTGAACTGGAAATGAAATAATGTAGAAGTAAAATGAAAATATTAGATGATAGCACTTTATCAGTGTTAAATTTCCAGATTTTGATAACCCATTCACTTATGAGAAGATGTCCTTGTTCCCCAGCCTATCAGTTTTATTGAAGTCTAGTTAACATATATCACTGTGTCAGTTTAAGGTGTACAGCATAATGATTTGATTCAATCTCATGAAGTGATTACCATAATAAACACAAACATGCATTATCTCATAGAGATACAAAAAAAAAAAGAAGAAAGAAAAAAATTTTCCTTGTGATGAGAACTCTTAGGATGTATACTCTTAGCAACTTTAAAATATACTATACAGTAATTTTAACTGTAGTCACCATCCCTTATGTTAGATCCTCTGTACTTATAGTAGAAAGTTAGTACCTTTAACCACCTTCATCCACTTCTCTGTGCTCCCAGCCAACCACTTTGTTACCTCAAAACTTTAACTCTTTTTTTCTGTATTTATTTTTTAAAGATATATTATAAATGAAACCATATGGTATTTGTCTTTCTCTGTCTGACTTATCTCACTTATGCCCTTAAGGTCCTAAATGGCAGAATTTCCTTCTTTTTAATGACCGTATAGCATTCCGTTATGTGTATGTCTATGTGTATAATGCCATTCTTTATCCATTCATCCATTGATGGACACTTACGTGGTTTCCATGTCTTCTTGGCTATTGTAAATAATGCTTCAGTGGACATGAAAGTGCAGATACAGCTCTTCAATACAGTGTTTTTTGTTTTCTTTGTATATAGTCCCAGAAGTGGGATTGCTGGATCATATGATAGTTTTGGGAATGTCCTTGTTTATTAGAGAGTTGAAGGATCATGATCTTTGCAACTTACTTTCACTTGGTCAGAAGAAAAAAAGAATTCAAAGGTAGTAAATTGTTGAGATCATATGGGTGTTTATTGTAATATTCTTGCAGCTTTTCTGTAGGTTTAAAATATTTTCAAAATAGGGGCCTCCCTGGTGGCGCAAGGGGTTAAGCACAGCACTATAAAACTGTCTGCGGCCACTGCAGTACAAGTTTGATCCCTGGCCAGGGAGGTGACCCACATGGCGCAGCAGACCTCTCCTGCCTCGCCTGCTGCTCCCCTCAAGCAGTGTATTTCAGTGGATGTGCCTGTTCTGTTTCCCACTCTGTCTCTGGTGAATCCTCCCCCCACCCCCACACAGCCCTCTGGCCTGCACCCCAGCTCTAATATGCATACATAAATAAATCTTTAAAGAAAGGTATTTTTTTCCCTTCAAAATAAAACTGATGGTCACTGAGACTGCAGTACATGGGAGGAATATTTAGGAGGAGAGAAAAGAAGCAGACAGGCCTGGTAGGTGACTCCGGGATGATGGAGGCACAGACTATAACAGTGGGACTGGAGAGAAGAAGACAGATCTGAAATGTGTTTTGGAGGCAGAACTAAAGGAACCTCCTGGTGAATTGGATATGGTGGCCAAGGGGAAAAGAGGGAAGGAAGTATTAAAGAAGAAGTTGCCCCCTTAGAGGATCCTGATGATTACCACCAATTTCCAAAAGAAGCTTCTTTTTCCCAGGTATTCTTACACCCAATACGTTCTTTTCAGCGTTCTTCTAGGCAATAATTGAGCAAGTAGACATGACCCTCTAGAAGCTTAACATGTTATCAAGTAAAATTATAAGCTTCCTTCAGTTCTGTTAAGTGACTGGTACGCTAAAGATTTAGTGGGCTGTTCTTGAAAAGCCACAGAAAAGGTAACATTTGAGTTCAGACCTGAATGAAACCACCTTACAGCTTTATCTCAAGAAAGAGTGTCCCAAGCAGAATTAACAGTCAGGCAAAACCCTGGAGATGAAAACCAGGCAAGGCTATTTGAGGGACAGAAAATATAATTGTGTGGGGACTCAGGGAGAGCAGGGGGAAAAGAGGTCAGATTTAAGATATTTTTCAGAGATAAAGCTAACATGTTTTAATAATTAATTGGACATAGGATGACTTAAGGATGAATCTGAGTGGATGATGATACCATTTACTGGTAGGGAAGGCTGGAGGGTGATGTAAAAATGCAAATTGGGAGGGAAAGAAATTCAAGTTCTGTTCTTGGTCATGAGTTTGAGAGATCTATTTGACTTCAAATAAGAACACCGGGTAGTTTGCTGGATGTTTAAGATCTCAGCAAAGATGTCTGAACTGGAGATGCAAATTTGAGAACCATTATTGTATGTGTAGCTGATCTTTAAAGGAATGGGACAGGATAAACCTACCTGGTAGAGAATGTGGGGCAGAACAAGCAGCTGAGGCAAACTCTCCACCCCACCCCCAAGCGTAGCCCCCAGCACTCTTGGCAGTAAAGGATAAGGAACAAGTATTAGAAATTAGGAATACCAGTGAGGGTTTGGGTGTGGGGAGGACCCCAAGATGTTTTGTGGAGTGAGTTGGGAGGGCCAAATGCCAATTTATGTAGAGTTGATGCCCTACTTTTGAACCCTGGAGTTGCCACCTACTGGCAGTTAAAATTACTTGTGTGTGGATGTTTTCAATTTTTATTTTATGTTATGGATAATAGTACTTATTTCACAGAGCTGTTTGGTAAATTAAGTTAGTAAAACACATTGAGTGCTTTGAACAGTTCCCTGGCACATATTAAGAACTCATTAACTTAATTGTTTGTGGCAGTGGTGTTTATTATAAAGAAATCAATTCACATTTAAGGTCTTAGTTTAAGATTAGTATGGAAGTGTAAATAGTAGTAGTAGTAGCAGCTATTCATCTGTACATGCTAGGTGATAATCAGTTTTGTTTAACTAGTTCTCCTGAGTAGCACATTAAAGCAATCTTGAAGGAAGAAGGGACCTTGTTACCAGATAACCATTAAATGGTGATATCTAGTAACGCTAAGATCAAAGTCGCAGAAAATTGTCTTTTTCTCAAACATTTAATTTGCTGTTTCTTTATCACACGTCATCCTTCCTTACTTTCAAGGTCGGGGGGAGAGACTACATTTTACTAGAGTATTGCGTCTTAACACAAATTAATCATCTGAAGGAGCTTCTTAGATTTGATAAATAAAATCTTTTCCTTCCCAGGAGGAGCTTGTAAAACCAATGAAGTTCAAAATTCTAATTCCCATTCCTTTCTAGTGCGCACCGTTTTATTAATCTCGAATAAACATACAACCTCAAGCATCCTACAAAGGCAAATAGATTCCTTTTTAATTAGTGGCTCTATATACAGAATTTTATCTCATGAAATTTATAAACCCAGAAGAGAACAAATATTTACACTTGCAACTTCTTGTCAACATTGCCCGCTATTTGAAGAGCTCTGAAGATGTAAATTTATCTCCCATGTTTTTACTATGGCAGTAGAAAAATAAGCTTCATCTTCTTAGGAGTATGTTTATTCCGTTATAAAGGGAATGTGGAAGCTACATATAAGGTTTCTTTCTTTCTCACTGACACTGGTTTTTCATACAAAGACTTATTTTATTAAATGCTAGCCTTTACTTATTTTGGGAGTGGTTTTTTGTTGTCCTGGTTCTTAGGCATTTCCAAATACTAAGGCAAGATTTTATTTTGAGGAGTTCCTACTTTAGTAGTTATATGCAGAATTACTTCACAGTTTAAGTAGATCTTTTATTCCAGGGAAAAATTAGGCCAGTCACAGGGTTTTCTGGGAGCAGAATGTGGAGCTAAGATTTTGTATGTTAACATGGGTAGTCTAATGCTTTGTAAAAGATTTTTAATGATGCTTAAATATGTGATGGCTTAAGGACCCCAAACTAAAAAGCTTGATAAAGTATATTGAAATGATTTAGATAAATGGAGATGATTTTGCCTAGATTTGGGAGATACTAAATTTTTTAAGACTTTACTACAGTTCTGATGCTGCAGAAAGTGACTCTGCCTACCTAGTTCCAGCTATTCCAGGGTGATTATGTTATGCCTGCATCAAAAATGACTTTAGGTTACTGAAGTTATTAAGATATATCTTATACATTTAGTTTTTTCAAAACATTAAAAATAATTAAGACAAAAGACCAGATGAACCCTGTATCTAGAATGAATGATTTAGTTCTAAGCACTCGAGAAACTAGTAAGAAAAGAAAAAGATGTAGTTTATATGATTTTCATTGTCAGAAATGAAATCATAGAAGTTTAAGGAGGGAAATTTTTTTTTCAGCTTTTTTGAATTTGAGGGTAATTTATTTTGGATTCTAATCTTATAATCAACAGTCATTCTTCCCACTCTTCTCTGTCTTCTCCCCGAAGAACAAATACCTGATTGTAAAAATAATGTGTGCTGGTTGTGAAAGTACAGTTTCAAGCAAACCAGAAATGTATGTGTGGAGATGAAATCTCCCCTGAATGATACTAAACCTCCGTGTAAGTAGATGTGTCTCAGTTCAGAAATGGATGGCATTGAGAAACAATAATTCAATGCAGACATATTTAAAAAAAATATTTATGCATACAAGAGCTGGGGTGTAGGTTAGAGGTGCTAGGGGCCAGACACAGTGGGGAGCAGAACAGGCAGATCCACTGAAATACACAGCTGAGAGGAGCAATGGATGAGACAGGGGAGGTCTGCTGCACCATGTGGGTCAGCTCCCTGGTTGGGGATTGAACTGTGTGCTGCAGTGGCTGTGCAGAGCTTCATAGTGCTGAGACTTAATCCCTTGCGCCACCAGGGAGGCCCAGTGGAGACATTTTTGTAAGGAGCTATGGTGATACTGAGTTTAGCAAACATTGGGAATCTCAGATTTGCTGGTGTTGGGGATATAAAAACTAGTAATGTCTTTTTCCCATAAGAAACTCAAAGGGTTATAATGCAACTGAACAAATAAAACAAAAAACAAAATCTTAGATTATAAAAGCAAAATGGTGGTTATGTGACTGGAAAAGGGGAATGGAAAAATTGGGTAAAGAGACTATATACATGAAGTGTAGATTGTGGAGTGGAGAGTTGTGGGTCAGGAAGGAATATACTAATTGAGGTAAGTGAGAAAATAGTCGAGTGTAGACTTGTGTCTTCATAGGTTGAGAGGATAGGATAGACTGAAGTGTGGAGACCTTTCTAATCTAAGTTGTGTGGGACAAGGGAGAGGGGTTGTCGAGGACAATGATTGTATAGGAGATAATAGGTCCCTGGGAATACTGACATCCGAGGTTAGCTCTGAAAGTGGGTCTAGTCTTCATATTATTGGGTATTCTGAGCAATTTTACTTCTTATTCTGTCCCCTTTAAGTAATGTATTAGTAGAGGCTCCCTTGCCCCTACCTGGCTTGGTTCCACTAGCCTGGGAATCCCACTTTATTTTCTCCTTAATAAATGTTTTCTTTCTCTAAACAAACAAACAAAAATATTAGTAAATATCTTACAACTTTTATCCACAAGATACATTATTATCTAACACATATAAATCAAGTCTTTAAAGTTCTTTGCAATGAAATTAGACTTGCTTAATCTCATTTGTTGTTTAATCACGAAGTTGGGAGGTCTCTGTGTAAAGTCTCCACTTGTCCTCTCATTTAGGCACAGGCAGATAGAGTCTTTGAATTGGTACTAAGTTTGAATACTGGTTCCTCTACCTTCTAACTATGTGACTTTAGGCTTTTTGCTTCATCTCTGAGCCTTAGTCTTCTCATCTGCTTAAAAAAACAAAAAATCGGGCCTCCCCAGCTGCCGTGCGAGGGTCCCACTTGGCGCGCAGACCTCTCCTGTCTTGCCCACTGCTCCCCTCAGCAGTGTACTTCGTCCGTCTACTGTTCTGCTCCCTGCTCTGGCTCTGGTGAATTCTCTCACCCTCTTGAGCTTCTGACTGTACCCAGTGCTTGTATAAATAAATAAATAAATCTTTAAAACAAACAAACAAACAAAAACAAAAAAAAAACCCAAAATCCATTTATTCAAAATGTAATGTTGCCCAAAAAAACTACACAACATTTTGAAAAGGCCATTTTGATCTTGTAGGCTTGACATTTACTCAGATTCTCTGACCTTGGAAAACAAACTAGTAACCTTTCACCTAGTTGTATACCAACAAACACCCCTATCCTGTGTCTGCCCAAGTCTTATTCCCCTCCTAAGCTTTTAAAAATTATTTATAAAATATACATACTTGTTTATTTAAAAGTGCCTAAAAAAATAACAACAGTTTACACTTTTTGTTTCCTATTACTATCTTTCAGAAGTGTCCTGCTAGCTCTTTCTTAGGAAATTTTACAGCTGTATAAATTAGGGGTAAGTTCAACTCAGATAACAGAGAGCTTCAGTGGAGATTGCACAGGTAGTTGTTATTTGGGACTTCAGCATTTGAGGATAGATGCTGCAAGCTGGTACAGCCAGCTGCCCATGATGTTACCATGCCATCAGGATGCAGTCTTTCCATCCTTCTGCATCACCATCCTTAGCATAGAGGCTTCCTTATGGTCTTTCCATTCTCATGAAGTAGGTTTTTCATGTTTAGGTACCACTTGTTTGTTCCAACAGGAAAAGAGGAAAAGTTGAGGGTAACAATGAAAGCTTTCTGCAGTTAGGCTTTTCCCTTTTATTCAGAAAATGAGGCAACCCTTCCCCTCAGGGGTTTCTGTTTGCATTTTGTTGTATTGAGATGAGTCACCTTTAGCTGCAAATAGGTCAAGAATTTACATTTCCAGTCTCTGGTTACAGGGCAAAGGGAAAGATGTTCTGAGCCCTCTACTGATGAAGCTTTTTCCCTAGTCAGCGCCATTTTTGATTTTTTCCCCTCCTTTGAATTTCTGCTGCAGTGAAGTCCTCTCTTCTAATGCTTGGTCTTTTAAAATGTTGTCTTTTTAGGCAGATCTTTACTTACTGAGGTATAATTCTCATGTTATAAAATTTCCTCTTTTAAAGTGAACAATTTAGTGGGGTATTTTTTTTTAGTTCATTTTCATCAGGTTATACAGCCTTCACCTAATTCCAGAACATCTTTATTACTGCAGAATGAAACCCTGTACCCATAAGCACTGCCCAGTCCCTGCCTTCCTCATTCCCTGTCGACCAGTAGTCTACCTTCTGTCTCTGTGGATTTGCCTAAAAGGACATTTCACTTAAAAGGAATCATGCATAGTTTTGTGTCTGACGTCCAGTTAGCATAATGCTCTCAAGTTTGCCCAAATTGTAGCATTATTAGTATTTCATTCTTTTATTTATTTATTTATTTTTAAGATTTATTTATTTATGCGTACAAGAGCTGGGATATAGGCCAGAGATTCAAGGGGTGAGAGGATCCACCAGAGACAGAGACAGAGTGGGGAGCAGAACTGGTTGATTGATTGATTGAAATAGGCTGCTGAGGGGAGCAGCGGGCAAGACAGGAGCAGTCTGCTGCGCCATGTGGGTTTCTCCCTGGCTGGCCAGGGATCAGGGATCGAATTCGTGCTACGGAGGCTGTAGATTGCTCATAGTGCAGTGCTAAATCTCTTGTGCCGCTTCATTCTTTTAATTGCCGCATAATACTCTGTTGAAGAAACCGTATTTTATTTATCCACTCATGAGTTAATAGACCCATGCATAAGTTGATAGATATTTAGCTTACTTATACTTTCTGATTATTTTGAATAATGCTACTGTGAATATTTGTGTACAAGTTTTTAGGTGGACACATGTTTTTAAATCTCTTACAATACACTGACATTCTCTTCGACTATACCTAGGAGTGGAATTGTGTGGTCTTGAGGCAAATCTTATTCTGCTTCTTTTAAGACTATGTGTCTCTGATGTCAACTATTAGTTTTATAGTTTAACTCACCAGACATTGTTAGTTTTCCAAGATCCGACTCTATGCTTTAGTCACAGGGTTGTTGTGAGGCTCAACTGAGATAACTTGTGTAAAGGGAGGCACTGGCCCATAGCTGCACATCACTCCGTAGTGGCATTTCACTCTTAGCTTCCTGCCTTTGCCTTCCAGCCAGCTTCATAAACCCCATGCCTTCTAGTCTCTGCCTTCCTTCTTTCTGTCAAAATATAAGACTCTGGTTTTATTTACTGATACTTTTAATTAATTGACTGACTACTGAAAACAATCATGTTATCTTAGGCAGAATTTACATGTTTAAACCCTATGTTGCAGGTAGTGCCACTAATGCAGATCGGGGTGGAGTTTGACATCAGAATCCTTCTGTCACAGCAGGCTCCTGCTGAGGTTGATGGTGAAAGCAGCCTGAATGTAGACACTCAGTGGATGACCCAGATGAAAGAATATAGTCAGAATTGCCTCCTGCATCCCTCCCCACTTCCCCTACCCTGTGTCTGAAGCTCTAACCCTTCTTCAGCATTTCCTCTGTTACTCTCCTTCCCTGTTTGAACAGAGATTCCTCTTATTTTTTCTCTTACTGTTAATTTGTCATTTGGCTCACTGCTTCTTTTCCTTAACCTCATCCAAAAACTGTGTGATGCATATTTTATATTTTCTTGCATGCTTAACTTTTGTTAATATTTAATGATAATTTCATTCTGCAACCATTCTCCTATTGATATCCTGGAACTTATCTTTGTGCCTTTCAATTCTAGACTCTGATAATCAAGTTAAGAAGTGTGATATTCAGACATACTTTCATTAGTAAAGGTATTACTGAACATGAGACCAGTGCTTCGCATCTGTAACAAGTTGTTCCATTTTGTGAATACTAATGTAATTTAGAAAGAAACCTTTCTTTGTTAAAGACTCTTTCTATAAGGGTCACATATTTCCAGACCTATTTCATAGTAATTTGTGGTTTTTAAGGTATGTCAGTAGAGATGCTGCAGCCAGCATGCCTGGATTCCCTTAGATAAATATTTTGTAAGATTGCTTACTTTAAAAAATTGTCTTTGTTTAAAAAGTTAATTTCTTCTCTAATGTCTCAGTAAAGAATTTTGTAGCAAATCTGATAAATTCTAGTTAAAACATTTTGGTTTTGATGTTTTCAATCCTTTAAACCTCTTTGGTGTGCATTGAAAGTTAAAGCATTTTTTGGTCCAAATTCTTCAGAATTTTAAGAAACTATATCACAGTCTAACACGTTTATAATATATTTTTGATGATCGTATAGGCTTTCTTTATTAAAAACAGAAAATAGAAATTTCAATGAATGAAAGTGTTCATATGGTAATGTATTTGTCATCACTTAGACACTTTTAGCACAGTGACTCATGCTGTTTTCTCGAGTTTCTTAGAGTTATGAAAAGATGAAAGCAGTCGGCAACAGAATTGAAATAATGAATGTGTAATATGAAAGGGAAAAATGTACCTTATTTGTTCCTCTCTTACCTTGATGAAATTTTTACCCTGAAAATTTCCAGTAAAGTCAAGGTCAGTATGAGAGACCAGTGTGGTTCTACTTACTATGGTCTAATGATTTCCTGTCTTGTCACAGAACATGTATGTTTCCAAAGGAGAAAATACAGTTTGATTTCATGGTGATAAATAGCTTTTCAAGGACACTGGAGTCAGGTATTAAAAAAAAGAAGTCAGGTCTTATGAGATGATGTGGAGGAAAAAGTGTGAGGCGAAAGTTAAATTTGACTTTACCCAACTCCCAATTGTTGGCCACCCCTAATATCTTTAGCTACCTTGCTGGTTGTATTTTAAGGATATATTTCCTTTGGGCTTTCTAATAGTAGAAAGTTATCAACCTTGACATCCAACTGAAAACACAGTAGTTTCTAATACTCAAATTTTCCTTTAGGTAGGTAGAGCACATCTCAATAAGAACTGGTGAATGACCTCCGGGAAGTAAAGCTTGGTTTATTGGACAGTGTGGTGGATAGCTCAGTCAACCTCACAAATACATTGCAGACACTCAGACTCTAGTGCGCTATTTTATACCTTGATACTCTAGGGTAAGTTATGATCTTGTCTTTAACCCCCAGGTGTCCCCTCCTGTCCATCATTATCTGCTTAGATTTTGATTTTTAATGTGTTTATTGTCTTCTCCTGCATCACTGTGAAGGAAAAACCTTTTCCTCAACAGTGTTATAACTTAGCTGTCTGGGACTTTTTCCCCAAAGCCTCAATGTTTTTACAAGTCTGTAAAACTAATAGAAAATCCCTATTGTCTAACTCCCTATGCATGTGTATTTTATCTGTAAAGCAATGTTAGCATTTAGTTGTGCAGTGGAGGATATGTCCCATGTAGATACTTCATTTATTTTTATTTAAATACTTAACATATTCATGGCAACCTGCCTCCTAGTATCAGATTCTGAACTTTTAAGGAGTTTTTTGGTTTTGTATGCGTATATTTTGAAATTTCTGAGTTGAAAGTTTTCTAGATGTTTGTTCACTCACTCTGCCTAGGATATTTTGGTGGAGTTATATAGAAGTTAGTTCCCTCAATGACCATTACCAGAAGTCTTATCTTTCCAGAGAGAAAGATGCCCTCTGCATAGCATATTAAGTTTGTCAACAAAGACAGATGAGAGTTATGGTGTATTTAACTTCTTCGTTGTGATGTGATAAATCTGTTATTATAAAAGCCCTACCCATCAGTGAGAGTGTTTCTTTCTATTAAAGGAGCGGTGCATTTTAAAATTTAATTATGACACTTTGATTACCTGATATGTACTGGCTGCAAGCTAAGAATTCTTCAGATTTTCAAGATTTTTAAATGCATCAAATTCAGTGCTGGCCAAAAGAATGATGGAAATGTTCTATATATATGTTGTTCAGTATGGCAGTCACACAGAATGTGGCTAGTGAGACCAAGGAATTACGCTTTAAATTTTCTTTTGAACTTAAATTTAACTTGTCACTTGTGGTTAGTGTTTACCATATTGCACAGCACATACCCAGAGCATGTGGAAAATCTCCAGTGGAATGACATGCTGGACTCCCAGATTTCCTTGTTTTTGGTGGGAAGTTAAAGCTGGTTAAATCTGAAGTTTAATAAATAGTATTTTAGCATGAGAGGATTCTTTAACAAGAATGTTTATGAGACTTAAATATATTAGAAATTAACTTTTTTGAGAAGGCACCTTTTCATTTCAAAAATAATTTCAATATAATTGATTGAACAATTTTTTAGAAAATACTTCCCGTGATAAAGAACCATTAAATGTGGAGATCAGAGGAATGTTCCCCCTCAAGGAGCTCTCTGTTTGAGTCTTCCTTGGGAGGCTTTGATAAGCCAAGAGCTGAACTCTGTCCAACAGGGTACCTTCTGGAGCACAGAATGGAATATTATTATTAGGCTGCTAACATCATTGGCTTTAGTGCTTTGCAAGATGAGTGAAGTTGTAAAAGCACAGGAGGACCTTTTTACATTCAGTAACATTAAGTTGCACATCACATCTGATATACAAGATTAAATTTGGGTACGAGAAAACGGAGGTGGGATTGGAATTTCCCCAGTTGTGCTCTACAAGAAACTCTGCTGAATTGCAGATGTGTCTGAGCACATCCCTCAAGTTTTCACTGCTTCTGGGAGATGAACTTTCCCAAGATTCTGGGAAGCTCGAAACAGACACATGGGACGTAGACCCTTGTCCATACACATTCTCCCTTATTCAGGTGAGGAGGAATTCTTGATAACGCTGAGTTTGTCTCAACTGCCTAGAGTGTCTAATGTACATGAAGATTCCCTTAAACCGAAGCATAGAGATTGTTAGGTAAGGCAGCATTTCAAAAAGTTGTAGCAAGAATTCAGCTTTATTCCCCCCTTCCAAATTGGGCAAGATGTCCCCCTGAGTTCAGTTGACTATGCTCTTGGTTTGGAATCCAGAGGCAAAGAAAGCTGTCTCTGTTCATACTCTGTGCTGCCACCTTCCTTTCCCATTAAGTTCTATGGTTTTGGCTAAATCATGGGTTCACAGCTGAGGAGTGTGTGTACCCTCCAATCTCTGACCCATCTACAGCTTCATGTCTTCCCACCAAGCCAGTAACCAGAGCTCACCCACACTGCTTGGAGTTGGGGAACTTGGAACCTAACTGTCCTGGGCCCCCTTGTTGGCAGTTGGGTGAGTCATGAGGGGCTGCTGGGTGATGCTCACAGTCGGGTTGCAGTGGGTTATAGACTAAGAGTGGGAGACAAATGGATTAATAATCTGATCTCACAGTGCAGATGTGAAGGGATAGAGCCAGCCTTTCCCCACTGACCCCTGGGTACTTGGGACTGTGTCACATAGATTATGCCTTGGCAGCTGGGCCTGTTGGGATCTAATGCCCAGTTACCCAGTGCCCTGGAGTTTGTTTTCGCCAGGTCAGGGACGCAGTTCCATGGGCAGTCAGTACATCTGAGTCCTTGGAGAGGGCCGACGGCTTGACAGTCTTTACATGGGTGTCCAGATACTCCTGACTCAGGAACTCAGCGATGGATTATTGGGTACTTGGCTCTCTCTGCCTGTTCCTTGGTCTCTGGGCTTGGGCCATGATGTCAGGCTGACCAGAGTGGCACATGTAGCCTGGAATGGGTTAGGCTTCTACCTCAGACATTAAGGAAATGAACTGGCTAGCCCTTCCTGAAAGAGTGCTGGAGTGTTGACTGGCACCTGCCTCTTTCAGAGGTAGAGTCAGGATTGGTTGTGTGGATTTTGGAGTATATCCCATCTCTCTCCACAGAATGGATTGCATATTAGAAGAAAATACTACCTATTTGCAAGTAATCTTAGGTACAGGTGGGAAAATGATTAGTGAATTTGACTGTTTAAAGATTTGAAATGTCTGTATCACCAAAGACAAAAACCACAAAATAATTAAAACACAAGTAATAAACTAGGAGATAATAGACCATGAATAATAATAGACAAAAGATAAATAAAAGACAAAGACAATATGAGGACTCTTCTGCAAAGCAGTCAGGTATGCTTTTCTTCCATTAGATTGGCAGAGGTTGAAAAGATTAAAAATCTGTTTGGGCAACAGTTAGGGAAAATGTTCATTCATATAGTGCATGTTTAAGGCTTTCTTGGAGATCAGTTGGCAGAATCTGTGAAAATAAAATCACATACCTTTGATTTGGTTATTTCTGTCCAGCAAAATAGGCATGGGTATATCCTTATTCCATCTTTGTTAGTAGTGGCGAAAAATTGGAATAACTAAATATACAGTGGTACAGTTAGCATATGGAATATTATGCAGAACCTGAAAAGAATGTGGTGGATCTATATGCAACCGAGGTGGGAAGCACTCCAGATATACTTTCAATGATAAAAATAAATTATAAAACTATCGCATATTTAAAAACTCCTCAAAACTAGATATATTTCTGTATGCATTGCATTTCGTAGATTCCATATGTATTGTGCATGTGAAATCTAGACATAAGTTTGTTTAGATTCTACATTTACTGTATTTCATGAATTCTAAAATACAGTTTTCACATTTCTGAAACCATTATTTCTAATAATTGGTGGCATAGTTTAATAGTTAAACTTCGTTTTCCCTTGGTGAAGCATAATATGTATTATAAGTGGTAAGAAATAAAACTGCTTGGTTTTCTGTGTCATCTGCGCCAGTTTTCTCCATTTACCATTATACTTGATAATCAGCCTCATTTGAGAACTTCAAGCCTTGGGTGGCTAAGAGATTGTTTAACTCTACCAAGCAGTTAAGTAGCTTCAAGATTCAGTGGGAAAGAGCTGAGGTAAAAAAGCAAAGTGGGGAACAGGACTCCAGACTCCAGGGCTAGTCACTCCATCATATCCTTTAGGTTTATATGAGAAAGTTGAAGTTCTTCATCAGAGAGGCAATACCTGGTTAGCCAGTGACAATTAATGCAGGACTCCCTGACCTACCAACTGCAGGTTCCCTGAGTCAAGCTTGTTCTGTGAGGTCCCAACCACTGGTTGGATAAGACTTTGTATGGGCAGAAAACAGGTCAGACAGAGGAGCATGGTTGCCCCATGCCTTTACCTGAGAGAACTAAGCCCTAGTGCAGAAGACCAAAAGAATTATGGGCTTTTAAATCTGAGGGTATAACAAGACAGGTAGGCGATAACCTGTCATGGGTAGAGACTGGGTCTGCTTTTCTGGAGGGAGGCCTGACCAGGGGATTTTTGTATGTAAACAGGGAGAGTATGGGTATCTCTCCATAAATCATAGATGCATTGTGAAGACATACAGGGAAAGTTTGGTAGTGACACTATAAATAAAAATGACTATTCAAAAGTACAGTGTGTGGCTTGCTGTAAAAGGACAGCCAGAGCTGTAGGAGCTACAGGTGAGCACACTCATGAGAAATCAGGAAGACTTCTTGGCCAAGATGTCATTTGGGGTGATCATTGGAGGAAAGGTAGAATTTGGACCTGTGATTTTTAAGGAGTGATGCTGAAGGGAAGGAGAGAGGTTCACCACTGTGAATAGGCACTAAGGAGAAAATGAGGAACTGTGAACAGGTTATAAACAAGTATCTAACAGGGAAGCAGTAACAAGTTCTTAAAAGGTAGGTTAGGGCTAGACCATGGAGAGGTGAGAATGCCAGGTTTAGGGGTTGACCTTGATTCTGTGGGCTCCTGTATGACATAATCTTTGGTTACCAAATATTTTTGTACCATCGTTATTTTGATTTTTTAAAACATCGTCAGTTCCAATTCTTTCCCTAAAGGTTTTATAATATATGTTTAAATCTTGTGTTAAAAGTATGGGCAGATAGTGTGTGTTTGTTTTGGGGGGGGCATATAAATGGTTGAATTGCAAAATTACATTTTTTTCTACATTTTTAAAACCATCTTCCCTCCAGCATTTGCAGACAACCACTCCGTTTTCAAAAGAGATCATAGGAGATCCTAGTTTGTATCTCTGTTCAATGAAAGTAAAGCATTTAGGCTTGTATAAAGAGGTAAAATTATTACTATTATTTTTTAAAGATTTATTTATTTATTTATTTATTTTTACAAGCACTGGGTCCAGTCAGAAGCGCGGGAGGGTGAGAGAATTCACCAGAGCCAGAGTGGGGAGCAGAGCAGGCAGAAGGACCGAAGCACACTGCTGAGGGGAGCAGCGGGCGGCAGGAGAGGTCTGTGTGCCATGTGGGACCCTCCTCCGGTGGCTGGGAGCAGCCTGGGATTGAACTGGCGCTGCAGAGGCTGCGGGCCGCTTCGCAACCCAGCGCTCAACCACTGCGCCACCGGGGAGGCCCTAAAGAGGTAAAATTAAATGTGAAAGATTTACTGAGGGAGATTAGTAGGAGATAAAAAAAAATGGATAAATGTTGTTTAGAGAATGCTGTGATCCTTGTTGGCTTTGTTATAGTATGATTTGGAAATAGCTTCTCTTGACCAAGCTGTTTCTTATAGCCTGTCTTTTAAACCTGGGCACCTTTCTATTGCCATTCAGTCAGTGTTAGCTGCTGCTTCAAGTGCTGCTTTTGGCAGGAGCCCTCCAGTCAATTTTCTGAATTCTGGTTTTGGCTTCCAGGTGCTTTGCTGAACTGAACTGACCTTAGGAATCTGAAATGTGGAGAGTCAGTTTGTGGTAGAGAAATGTGGTAGCAATCTAACATTTTCTACCATGATGTAACTCTTTAGAGATTCTCTTTTTCTTTAGAGATCCTTTTTTTCAAGGGGTTGCACTGAAATGATTATTCATCTGTATCTATGGTATTTTACAAAATAATTTTACTAATATGTCACAATATGCATTTGTTATTTTAGTCAATGGATATTTTAATAAGCAGTAATTTATAGACTTAAACATGCCAACATGATCGGACATAAAAAATTAAGTGATCTCTCGAATCTTTGTCATCAGCATTGCTTTAATGATTTTAGCCCTTAGGGAGTTTTCATGCTTTCGTTGTCTGTGACTGATGATGGCAGATTCTGGTAGTGATTAGCTTTTATAAATTATT
Source organism: Talpa europaea (assembly GCF_964194135.1). Taxonomy (NCBI): domain Eukaryota; kingdom Metazoa; phylum Chordata; class Mammalia; order Eulipotyphla; family Talpidae; genus Talpa; species Talpa europaea. The sequence continues at coordinate 39,939,288 of NC_140077.1, read as the reverse complement.
TTTTAGTTGGAATGATACTGGCATGCAGTGTGGACTGGCAGGATTAACATTACCTTTGCCAGTGATATTTTGACTTACTCCAAGTTCTTTAATGAAAATAGGAAGTGTCTATCCAGATATTTTGTTCCCCTTTGCATGGGCCTTGGTAGGGTCTGCCTTCTGCTAAAGCTGGTACAGGTCAAATGGTCATTTCCTGTTCTGCACTGATACCTCTAAACACCTTTGATGCTCATAATCAGAGTGTCAAGCATTGGGTGCCAGAGTTCAAACTGTTGCATGGTTACCCTGCCTCCAACCAACTGTTTGGGTTCAGCTGTGTTGTGATCTTTTTCTGTGCAACAGTGCTTATTTGTGCAGTTATTTGAATATTTATTTTTTTAAGATTTATTTTATTTATGCATACAAGAACTGGGGTGTAGGCCAGAGATGCAGGGGGTGAGAGGATTCACCAGAGACAGAGTGGGGAGCAGAACAGGCGGATCTACTGAAATACACTGCTGAGGGGAGCAGCAGGAGAGACCAAAGAGGTCTGCTGTGCCATGTGGGCCAGCTCCCTCGCAGGGACTGAATTCATGCCACAGAGGCTGGCAGTAGCTTCACAGTGCTGAGACTTTAACCCCCGTGCCACCAGGAAGGCCCTATTTGAATATTTAATGGAGTTGAAGTAACAGTACTTCAGTTTGATATAGTCCTAGTTATTTTCCTATATCTTTTTTGCTATAAAGACAGATAAAATTGGATGCTAAATTTTGGACCAGGGTGCCAAAGTTGTACTACCAGTAGGTAATAAGTACCCATATAATCTGAAGAGAGATTGTAGAAGCATCCATTGCAGGGTTTGTCTAGATGTGACCAAATGGAAAATAGTAACTGCTCTATCCTCCACCCTATATACCTAGTCTGTTTCAGGAAGACTAGAAGTAGATTCCATGCAAGGTATCCCTAAGCATAGAGGATGCTCTTCCCTGGGGAAGTGGAGGTTTTTCTCTCTGTTCTCCCTAAATCATTTGAGAGAAATCCCAGGAAAATAATGTAGAGAGTGGGGTTGAGTGTAGGAGAGGAGAGAAACTTCTTACTGAATTGCAGTTAGGTGCTGCTGTGGGATCAGAATGAAACCCTAAGAAAGACTTCTTGAGCGATTGTGGTGTATGCCTCCAGGAGTTTGGAGATAGCTGAATACAAAGACTAGTGTCTACTCTCATCTGAAAGCAACCTTGTAGCTGGTGCTGCTTCTTCCCTCCCCCACCCCATGTTGGGGGTGGGGTGTGGGGAGCAAGTGCTTGACATTTCCTGCTTTCCAGGAGGTCTGCAGGAGGGTAGCCGCTGTGAGTCATCTTGAAAAACCTTTGCCAATAAAGACTGCCCTCCCAGTGCAGGACCTCAGCTGAGGAAAGGTTGTGGGTGAACCACAGGGCTAGGAGCTGAGACAAGATATGAGAGATCAGTTAAAGGGCTGCCTGCATGGGGTAGTGTGGAGGTCCCAGCCAAGGGCTCTTACTAGGTAGAGTATGTATTTGGATTCATGCAGTTGGCAGGTGTTTTTACAACCCAGATGACCACAGACAAGTGGATAGATGGTTTCTTTTCTTCATGCTTGTCTCTTTCTGCTCTCCCTCTCCCCCACTTCTGATCTCAGGGGGAAAGCTTCCCATTGGATAAAATTAATCTTGATTTAGACTAGATTGAACTTTTAACACTTGAAAGTTGCTTTACTTCTTTGAGTTACCAATCAGTAATTCTAAGTTACTGAACCCTGAAAAATTCTTCCACTGTGGCACAATCAACAATCTCAGCACCCAGTAAACTGTAACTAGGTTTTATAATTTAGTGCAGTCTCACTTATTTTGTACCCTGCAGATTTCAAGTATACATACAACTTACCAGTTATTATTGTGTCATCTCAGATAGTTGAAATTTTACTGTAAACTCAACACTGTAAATTTGCTAACTTATTATATAGCTAGTACAAGTCATATGCCCATAATGGCATTAGGGGACCCTTTATGAATTAGCCTATAATTGTGGTTTTTGCAACCTTTAATTGTAATTTTTTAATTTATTGTTATTGGTTTGTTTACTGTGGTGAAAACATTATATAAAATTTACTGTCTTTAAAAGTATAAAAGAGTAATGTAAATTTATGCATGTAGTGTAAAAACAGATCTTTCGATCTTGTAAGACAAAAACGTTATACCCGTTAAGCACTAATCCTTTCTCTTCCCCTTCCCTAAACCCTGGAAAATCACCAAACTACTTTTTAGGAATTTAATTACCTTAGATACTTCATATAAATAGAAAAATGTAGTATTTGTCTTTATGATTGGCTGATTTCACTTAATATCTTCAACCTTTATCCATATTGTGGCATACGACAGGATTTCCTTTTTTTTAAAGAAAAAAAATTTGTGTGTGTGTATTATATTTTCTTTACTTACGTATCCATCAATGGACATTTGGATTGCTTCCAACTCTTGACTATTGTTAATAATGCTGCAGTGAATATGGGTGTGCAAGTATCTTTTGAGATCCCATTTTCAGTTCCTTTGGATGTATTCCCACAAGTGGGATTGCTGTATCATATCGTAATTCTGTTTTTTTAATTTCTTGAAGAACTTCCATACTGTTTGCCATTTTACACTCCTACCAATAATGCACAAGGGTTCCGATTTCTCCACATCCTTACTAACACTTGTTACTGTCTGTTCTTTTAACAGTGACTGTTCTCATGGACATGAGTTGATTCCTCATTGTAGTTTTGATTTGCGTTTCTCTTATAATTGAGCATATTTTCATACACTTTGGCCATTTCTTCAAAGACATGCCTATTCAAGTCCTCTGCTCGTTTTTCGTTGGATGTTTATTATTACTGTTAAATTGCAGCAGTTCTTACTATAGTCTACATAGTAACTCCTTATCAGATATATGATTTGAAAATGTTTTCTTCTGTAGTTTTCCTTTTCTCCATTCAGTCATCTTTTTGCAGTTAAAATATCAGTTGTAATTATTAAATATCTTGAAGTATTGAAAAATTTAGGAAATAATATGGTGAATTTTGAGCAGATTTTTAATATCTTCCTAATAGGCACTGTTGTGTAAGGAGGGCATAAAGCTTGAGTTCGTTCCATAGTTTTACTAAAACGCTCTTCTTCCATAGTCTTAACTCCCATTATCACTCCTCCTTGTCATCCCCCACTCACTTAAGATTCCTTAGAAATGTCCTATTTCAGGGCCCTCCCTGGCAGTGTAGGGGTTAAGTCTCAGGCTATCACTGCAATAGCTGCCCTGAGTTCAATTCCTGTCCAGGGAGCTGACCATGGCACAGCAGACCTCTCCTGCCTTGCTTGCTGCTCCCCTCAGCAGTATATTTCAGTCAATGCGTCTGTTCTGCTCCCCACTCTGTCTCTGGTGAATCCTCCCACCCACCCACCCCTGTACTTCTGGCCAGTTCTATGCAAAAATAAAAATAAATCTTTAAAAAATTTTTTTTTAAATACCCTATTTCATCTTTTTCTATCTTTCATGCACTGTTTTTTCTTTGCATGAAATCTGGAATGCCTTACTTTTCCTTTTGCTACACCCTGTTTTTCATGCTCCTCTCCTCTAAGAATGGCTACACTTATATGTGGAATATAGTAAACTAATGAAGGTATTGTGAGATGGTTTATAACCCCTGCTCTGTAAGCTTTGAGGGCACCCAGTTTGGCCCTGGCTTCATTCCTATGGACCTATCACAGTGTCTGGCCCATAGTGTTTGTCTACTTTAAATGATTATAGGTAGAAAGAAGAGCAAATGCCTTTTTAGAAATAACAGAACTTTTAACCAATTGTGCTTTCAAATATCCTTTCCCATCTAATTTTATCTGGTAAGATTTTGGCAGCTAATTGTAGATTTTATGAACTTACATTGGGTTGCCTTTGTCTTCTGTTATAAAAGCAATAATTAGAGGAAATGATCCTTTTGAGAGGTTGGTTAATGAATTCTGCTTCTTTTAAATGCTGCTTTAAATCTTCAAGTAAACTGTACTAATGCCCAAATTATTTCACTGTAGATCAGTATTGAACCAAAGTATTATGATGATTAATTTCCTCCTGTTAAATTCCTCATAATCTTTTCTTTGATGGTGGTGATAGAAGGCTCAAAAATCAAAAAAGAATTTATTGACTTTACATTTAGTATAGTTTACTTTGCTCGATTATATCATTCAAGTGTGATTGTGTGTGTGGTATAAGATTGTGTCATATTGAAATTCTATTTTCTATTAAACAAATTGCTTTGTATTTTATTAACTACTGGTGTTTAAATGTAATGGCTAAAGATTTCAGAAAGCCTTTCTTGGTAAGTATCCCGCTGCAGCCTGACCTGGTTTCACTGCAGCCTTCTCCACCCTTGTAACAAGTCCAGGCACAGACACACAACACACTCTGGCACACACCCCAGTGAGCTCTTTCTCTTCCCCTATGCCTCTCCCCAACATGACATGAAATGCCTGTCAGAAATAATCTAGTTTTGCATCTAGAGTGGCGGCCCAAGCCTGGTAGCCATTGTATTTGTAATTCACCTCCCCACTGTGGTGGCCACAAACACCACCCCTCTCACCCCTTAGCCCCATTATGTTGGTTTGTTACATCTATTTGTATTACCTGTGTGGGGAGGGAAATTAGTAAATCGCCACTACCTGGAGAGTAAAACATAGCTTGTTGCTTACAGAATACAAAAGATGGGGCTAATTAGCATCTATTTTGTGCCTTAGCAGTGAACCTCATCCAAGATGGACTTGATTTTTAAGGGATTTCAACTTGCATCATGTTTTAAATCACCAATCAGGAAGGTACAGCTTTTTTTAAATAGGAAAGAGCTGACATTAAAAATTTTAATCATGGTTTACATTTAGTTAATGAACATTATGAACCTCTGATAAGCAGAATCCGTGTTGATTTTTTTTTAAGGTTTATTTATGCATACAGGAACTGGGTTACAGGCCAGCGATGCGAGGGTGGGGGGGAAATGAGAGCATTCACCAGAGACAGAGTGGGGAACAGAATAGGCAGACCTACTGAAGCACCTAGTAAAGCTGAGGGGAGCAGCGGGTAAGGCAGGAGAGGTCTGCTTCACCATGTGGGTTGCTCATTGGCAGGCTGGGGATCGAACTTGTGTTGCAGAGGCTGCGGATTGCTTCATAGTGTGCTTAACCCCTTGTGCCACCAGGGAGGCCCCATGTTGATTTTTTGACCCCCTAAAATTGAAAATTTGGGGACTTTTTTGTTTCTTAGAACTTGAAAATTCCACAGGAAATGAGCTATAATTCAATTGCAGATATTTTGCCTTATTAAATTTAGGTGTTTAACCCTAACACACATAACAGATAGATACTTTTAAATTACTTTGTTCAGTAAAAGTATATTTGCTGGAGTTTTTCTTTGTAATAAATCTGTGCATTTGTTTAGTTAAAAAAAAATATCACCAAGAAATGTGTCTGAAAAAAAAAAAAAGCAACAAAACAAAGCTACCTGGAAGTAGCTTCTGAGCTGAGGTAGGTAGTGGCCTGTTTGTAGTCACTGGTTGCAGGAATGTGATAAGAAGACTGGGCTTTGGACCTAACTGCTGCTTTTACCCACTGTGTGACTTTGCAGCAAGTTACCATTAACCTCTTTAGCTTTGTTTTCTCACATATAAACTTGTTTGCATATAGCACATGAAATTAACTTTTTCTCTAGATAGCAACTTATATTTACGCATTACTTTTAGAAGGTACTTGTTAAAAAAAGCTTCATCTCAGTGAGTGTTCACTACCTGTTTGTATGGTGGGTGACTTTTGTTGCATAGCAATGAAAACAGGATCAAGAGAAGTCTTATGCCTTGTATGTTTTGCCTTCATATAGGCAGTTGGTGAAAGAATTAGAACTCCAGCTTGGGTCTAGAATATTAAATGCCATTTAATACTGTGCTGTGGCAAAATAAAAAAGTATAAAAGTTATAGTCACCTTTTTCTAGAATAATTATATATATATATTTTTTATAAAAGATGTATTTATGCATACAAGAGCTGGGGTGTAGGCTAGAGGTGAGGTGAACGGATTCACCAGAGACAGAATGGGGAGCAGAACAGGAGGATTGACTGAAATACACTGCTGAGGGGAGCAGCAGATGAGAGAGGAGAGGTCTGCTGCGCCATGTGGGTAGCTCCCTGACCAGGGATCTAACTCCTGCTAAATGGCTGCAGATAGCGTCATAGTGCTGAGACTTAACCCATGCACCACCAGGGAGGCCATTTTCCAGAATATTTATATCTTGGGGGTGGTGGTGGAATGAACCTCTGATTTTTTTCTTTTGTCTCTAGAATCATTACTTATAGTCAGTTAATGCAAAGAAAGAAAATGTTTTTCATACATTTATAGGAGCAACTGCTATTTCTGTGAAAAAAATACATAAAATATCAGCATTCTAAATAGATTTTTTACAATTACAGAATCTAGCAAATGGTTCTTGAATAATTTTTGTCTAGCCTAGATTGTGAGTTGGATACTGGCAGTGTCTAAATTGGCGTGAAATTGACCTCTTACTCCTAAGTCAGTCTGTGATAATCTAGTTTCTTCAGAAAAGAAGTAATGACTGTGTGAGGTGAGACAGACTGCAGGTAGCACAATATCTTTATTTTTGGTCAGATATTACATTGCTAGTATTTATAATCCTTATTTATTAACTAATTAAAAATAGCTAAGATACAAGCAGTCTTTATATTCTTTTAAACATATAGCAATAAGAGACTTAAAATGATTAATTGTATACATATGAAACAGTGAGAGAACAGTTGGAGATAAAATCTGTAGATTATGATGTGGATGTTGAAATTCCTTATAACTTCTGTAAAGAGAGAGATCAGTAGGATTCTCAAAGGAAGTATGAATTTAGCTGCTCCTTGGATTAGAATGGATGTTTTGCTGTTATCTTATTGCTGATATCTAAACACAGATAAATCTGACATTGACTAGTGTTGATATTATCTAGAGACATCTAATGTTCAAACAAAAAGTGAAGGTGAGTTAGGCTCAGTTGGTTCCAGTTGCTCATAGGATGTGATCAGGGCTGTTTTCTCTGCATCTTGAGCTCTGCTCCCTCTTTATATGAACTCATTTTGCATATTAACTTTCTCCATGGGGTTGGGGAAATGACTGCTCATCCTGCCAGGTGAACATTTCTTGCCCACCCATTAGATAACCACTTACACTAGAGGCATTTGGGAACTATTTGGGGTCTGTGGTTTAGAGGATGTGCCGTGTGTGTGTATGTGTGTGTGTGTGTGTGTGTGTGTGTGTGTGTGTGTGTGTGTGAGAGAGAGAGAGAGAGAGAAAGAACTATGACTCACAACTCTCCAGAATAGAAGTGGGGTTCCCCAGCAGGAACAGGGTGATCTACCAGAAGAAGAGAGGGTGGGAAATATGCACAGCAACCAAAAATAATGGCTATCAGAGACTACAACATAGCGTTGCGAAAACAGTTTTAAAATTGTTCAGTGACTTCAGGTATGGACATGTTAAACACAGAGAAGTTCTTAAGTAATTCCAGACTGTTTGTCCAGGTGTCATTCTCTGGTATAGTGGTAGTTTTTAAAGCAGCAAATCTTCAACTACTCTTTTACTTAATACACCATGAAAGTGTATCTTGAGTGTCCCAAGAGTTTGTGCTTTGACATGTTTATATGCAGCTCTTATATGGTTGTTCTTTTGTAAGTTAAAAAAAATATAATCACCGTGGCCATCTATTTGGATGTGGCAGGCTTCCGTTTTATAAAATAATTACTGTTGAATCAAAATTTTTGTTCAACATGTGCTATCAAGTTACCTATCAAAGCCATCTGAATGAATGATTAAAAGGTTCAGATCAAAAGCAACTGGCTTAACTTCATGGAGGTTTTCATCCTTTAATTTAAAATGTGTCTATGTCTAACTGATTATCTCTCACATTTTATAAAGAAATATTGACGTCCTGTAAAGTATGCAGTGACCTCACTTCTGGCTGTGTGGGTAGGTTTCTCTGCAGGTCTCTGAAGCATTGATATTCCTGTAACCTTTGAGGCAAGATGTGTGTATAGTGTATTAATGAGCTGCTTGAAGTGATGTACAGTAATTTCATCCTTGGGTAAAAACAGATGTGAAAGATTCTGTTTTAATATTTAATCAGGCTCCAAGCCTCTGTTGGCTTGTTTAAGTTGACCTGACAGCATTATACCTGGAAACACTTTGAATTAAACTCTGAGTGCTTGACCTTGTTCAAACAGTTGTAATTTAATAAGGCTGCTGTCTTGGTGGAGGTAGCGTGGCTAATAGGCAAATCCTTTTCTAGCTGGGATTGTTCTGTTTGTGAGTAGGGGGATTCAGAGGTACTCAGATTCCCACTAGCTTTTGGGGAAGAACTAGATGTGAAGAAGTAAAATAAATCTAAATGAAGGAATGGTCTCTTAGAAAAACATTAAGAATTTGTCTTTTGTTTTCATTTTTAGCCTTCTAGATACAATGTTTTTTAATGTTACTAGGCACATTTTGCTTAAAAGGAATGCTAAGTCATGTGTTAAAAAGAGGAAGTGGAAAATTCTCAGAAACTGAAGGAACTCTAGGGGAACTAGATGCTAGCTCTCGTTCTCTGTCCATTCGTCCCTCCAGTTCCCTATCTCTTCTGCCACCCCGCCATTCTTTCTCCTCCTGTTCCCTCTGGCCTCTCTGTCTTTACCTATCTCTGCGCTTGCTCTCTGCCTTCATCTTTTGTCCTCTTCACTTCTTTCCATTATTTTTCCCTTTAACTTTTGTTTATTCATTATTTTTGTTCTCTCCTGCCATCAGTTTGCTTGGGCACTTATTAGTTCCAACTCTCTTATATCCTTTCTAGTCTAGTTCTTGTTATTAATAAATAAGTTTATTTCCTTGTTCAGATTATAGATAGCAGACTCTTTACTAATCTTTTTTGGTGCTATGTCAAAACTGCCTATATTTCCTAGAGCAAGGGGTGGTTATAAAAGTGCTTCATCCTGGGCTTCCCTGCTGGCCAAGGGTTAAGACGCAACCTATGAAGCAATCCGCAGCCACTGCAGCACGAGTTCGATTCCCGGCCAGCCAGGGAGCAACCCACATGGGGCAGCAGACCTCTCCTGTCTCGCCCGCTACTCCCCTCAGCAGTGTACTTCGGTAAATCTGTTCTCTTCCCTACTCTGTCTCAGGTGACTCCTCTCACCCCCACACCTCTGGCCTGTACCTCAGCTCTTGTATGAATAAATAAATAAATCTTAAAAAAAAAAAAGTACTTCATCCTTACTGGAAAAATATGATAAACTTTTTAACTGAATAAAAATGCAATTATATTCTCATAATCCCACTGCTCAAGTAGTTCAACACTTTGGTGTATTTTCCCTTTTTTAAACATAAAAGTTATGTACATATAAAGCACCCTGAAAATTGGTTAATATCAGTAATAATTTAAACATCTTTATATCTACTTATCACCAGTGACATTTGTAGGAATAATTTGGGTATGAGACATATATTAAAAGATTTGTAGGTTGTTGTGAAGATTTTATGAATTCATGGCATTCTAAAAAATATTAAGTGTGGCATCATTAATCATTTCATATTATCTTTTCTTTGACTTGTATTATTTATCAAACCATTTGAGAGGAGTTAGCTTTTACATTTTTCCACCTTTCTTTTTTTTTTTTTTTTAAAGATTTATTTATTTATGCAAGTACCAGGGTACAGGCCAGATGCACAGGGTGAGAGGATTCACCAGAGACAGAGTGGGGAGCAGAACAGGCAGATGTACTGAAATACACTGCTGAGGGGAGCAGTGGGCGAGACAGGAGAGGTCTGCTGCGCCATGTGGATTCTCGCCGGCCGGCCGGGATCAGCTGCGGACAGCTTCACAGCGTGGTGCTCAACCCGCTACACCACTAGGGAGGCCCAATATTTTTCCACCTTTCACAGTGATAACTTAACATAGTGCCTCATACTAAGTAGCTATCCAGCAAGTGTATGGTCTATGCTTTTATACTTAATTTTTATAAAACTTAATTTCTGTGTATGTTCACAATGTGCTGATAAGGTTCTAGCTCAGCAGAAATAAAAGACAATATGTAGCTCTAAGGATATGGAGTAGGAGTAGAGAAATGATGGTCCTAATTCCCCACCTTTGAATTTGGTTGGAGCCTGTGAGCATGTTATGATACTTACCTTGTGTGGCAAAAGGGCAAGTATCTAGGTACACTAATCTAATCCCACATGTTTTCTCTCTTTCTGGGAAGAAAGGGAGATTTGAAGCATGACAAGGACTTGATTCAGTGTGGTGTTTCTGGCTTTGAAGACAGAGGGGCCACATGCCAAGGAATGTGAGTAGCTTCTAGAAGCTAATTGCAGCCCCCAGCTGACACTCAGCAAACAGGAATCTCAGTTCTATAGTCACTAGAAATTGAATTCTGCCTAAATGATCTTGTGAGTGGATTCTTTCCAAAAGCCTCCTTATAAGACTCTAACTCAGGCAATACCCATGAGAGAAGCAGAGAACCTAGTTGATCCTGCCTGGATTTCTGATGTATAAAACTCTGAGCTAATAATAAGTAAGTGGATATCTTAAGCCATGTTTGTGATAATAGAAAACTAAAAATAGTCCAAGATCTGGCTGTTGATGTTTTGTCAATTTTATCTTGATTTTCTTTGGTTATCAAGGGCAGAGCTCTCTTGCAGGACAGACTCTCTAGGTAAACAAACTGATGCATGAAGTCAGGAGGCCAGTAGTTAGTTGTTCCAGGAACCAAGATACTTAGTTTGAATGAAATTGTATAGTGAGTATGACATCTAAGCCAGAAAAGTTAAATGATTAGTTTTTCTGTCTCAAACAGATATAGCTTTCCCTTTGTCCTGGACAGTATTTAGTTGGGCACGTCCAGAATTATCTGGAGATTCACCATATTTGATTTGTTTTCAATTGTTATTAACAAATTACCACAATAAAGCAGCTTAAAACAAGGCAGATTTATTATTTCACTGTTTCAGTGAGTCAGGAATCCAGTCTTGGATTAGCTGGGTCCTCCTTAGGATGTCACCAGACATCTGAGGTCATTTGAGGTATGAGATCCTCTTCCAAACTCACTGGCTGTGGGCAGAATTCAGTTCCTTGTAGAACTGAGGCCTTCTGCTCCTAGAGGCCACCCTGCCACATGGCCCTCTCCATGACTTAGTAATTTGCCTATTCAATGTGAGTTTGAGAATCTTTCAGTATACCTCCAACCTTTCCATTCTCTGATTCTTTAAAAGCCTCCATCTGATTAAGTCTGACCCAGCCTGAATCAGTCTCCTTTTTAATGGACTTATAAGGTCCACCAGAATTCTGGGACCTTAATTATATCACAAAATCCTCTTACCTCGTTCATAGAGCATAACCTAGTCATGGGAATGAACACCATCATATTCTCAGTGCTGCCCACTAGGCAGGGAATTATACAGGATTTCTATACCAGGGGCTATCTTAGAATTTTTCCTCCTGCTACCTTAGTTTTTGTATCCATTGTTGACTGAACTCCTTGTTGACTATGTTTAACTGTGTTCATTGCTCTCGTGTTTAGAAGTCTAGTGTTGGAAACGGTTTTGTATATCTAAAGTGACTAGTTCTGCTCACATTCAGAATGTGTTGATTTTAAAGTTTAAATTTGTGAAGACTATTTTCTTTTATCTTTCCCCCTTTTGGTAGTTGGGATGAGGGACATTGTCTTTATTGTAGTTTCTGGCAGCATTAACCTCTGTTTGTACTTTCCTGGTCTAAATATTTTCCATTGCCAGAAAAAATTCTACCCTCACTGAACTTTTGAGGATTATAACTTAACATTCTATATTATAGATAGAGAAGCCGAGGAGAGAAAACGAGTTGTTTGCACAGTTAAATTATTAACTGTTGAAGAATTTTTTATTTATATCCTGCTTTCTCTCAATATGATGACTTCCAGTAAAAGGTGTAGCCTAAATTTAAAGCAATTAAGAAAAAGATACTTCTATTATGGGATTTTGACAGTATGTAAACGTAGGTGTCCTTGCCCATTAAAATGAACACTAAAAAGTCCAGAACGTTTTCATGAGGTAGATTTTTACCACTGCCTGCCAGTTATGAGAGAGCATTGCCTCAGGCCACAGTGGTCAGGGATGCAGCACAGTTAACCTGCTTCACTCTCTCGGGAAACTGTCAAGAAGTGAACAATGAATTCATAAGTAAAAAATGTTTTCTAAGCTATAGGCAGTCAGTTGTTGATTGACTGATGGAACAGGTAGGAGGCAGACTAATGGAAGACGACATTCAAAGCCAGCTGCTGCACTGACTGGGGGTTTCTGTTTCCTTTTGGTTATTTTCCATGAGTGGTAGTAGCTTAGCAGGCAGACTTGGGTTGCCTGGGGGTAAATCCTCATTCTCCCATTTACCTTAGTTTCCCTTTTACCATCTGTAGAATGAGAGTTAAGAAAGTACCTGTAAAGCACTTAACATGATGCCGAGCACTAGTACTAACAGAGGATCAAGGAAAGGTGGCTGTGATTGGGAACCATCAGCCCCAGCAGGGAGGAGTTAGAATTGTGTAGAATTGCCAGTACAAAGTGATAACAAAAAAACCAGACTGACTTTTAGTTGGTTTATTACTGTTTTTAAATTCTCTGCAGACAAGGTATCCCCTTATTGCCTGCACCCTAGGTGGACCATTCCTTTTACCTGCCCCTTGAAATGTCACTACCTTGCATGTAAGTGCTCCAAAATGTATGTTGCTACTGCTTCTTTCACATTTGAGCTGAGGTATGTTTTCATCAGAGAGGAAATGATAACATGGTCTGATAACATTTATCATAGAGATATGTAGAAAAGGTGGTGGTCTAAAAACCACAAGATGCTTTCAGCATGGTTTATAAGTCATTAAGATTAAAATGTAATAAACCCTAACTCGAAAAAGTGAAAAAATGAAATAACAACTGATTGATCAAAAATCAATTGATCAAAAGTTTTTGATTTTCTTTCTTTGGATCTTAAACATTGTAATATTTCAAACATGGACATGAATACATAAAATAGCTCCTTCACTTTAGCTTTTCATTTTAATCCCATAACCTGGGATTAAAAGGCTAGTGAACAAACTCAGTGTAAATTTGAGCTTGACAATCAAGATTATCCAGTCTTGGCCTCAGCCCCCTTTCCTGATTCATCACCCCAGACTCTTTGCTTGAGCTAAATTTATCATCTTCTGAACTGCTGGGCTTCTTGAGCGTTAGCCCTGTGGAGTGCTCTCTACTCTGCCTTTACCAGACTAATCATCCCTAACCTACCTAGTTTGTGGTTTAAGTCTGTTTTGACTCTGTGAAGCATTCCATTCCAGACCTCTAACCACATTTTAGTGGTGCTAAACCCTTCCTTTAAATTTATAGCACTTGTTTATAAGGCCTGTTCATCTTCCTGCCTTCAGATGTTCTCTGTGATCAAGGTATCACTGTGATCAGGCAGAATAATCTCTATGTTCTGCAGAGGGTGAGCTAAAGATGGTGGAAATGGTCATTTTCTTGCCTTTCTGAATTTTTTTTTAATGCCATTCTCTTTTCAAGATTTTTCCCTTTTACATCCACCGGTCTTTTTACTACAGATAGAACCAAGCCAAACCCATCAGAATTATTTATACTATGTGCACGAGAAGTTTCAGAATATTTCTCAGAAGGACTCTCAGAGACCACTCAGTACAGAACTCTCTAAGTCAACCTGTAACAGGGTGGTCCCCAGGAAAGGGGGAGGTTCCAGGTTCCCTGCCCCACCCAAGGGAGGGTAGAGCTGAGCAGGGAGAGAAGAAGCTGCAGAGGAGACTGAGAAGGAAGGAAGCAGGATGGAGAGACAGGAGGAGACCTGGAGGAGGCACATGGAATGGAGAGACACATGAAGAAACTGTGCTTGCCTTTTGGTCGTGGACTGGGTGACACAGATGTGGGTGAGACCCGTGGGGAGGTGACAATGGCAGCTTTTATCTTGATGTTGATTTTGCTCTTTTTCTTCTGGGCTTGTCTGGTTGTTTCTGACCCTTTTCTGTGGGTCCCCACTGGAAGATGCTTCAGACTTGTGGCAGGCTTTGGGGCCTTGCTCTGGGCCAATCCCATTTGGATGGAGTTTTACCCATGAGGGGACGGGTAACTTTGGGTGCTTGATTTAGAAACTAGATTCTTTGCCTTTCCTGTATTGTTTCCTAATTGTATTAAAGTTCCTTCGCATTAAAGTCTCTCACGTTTTGTGTTGATGCGGCAGATGGCAGAACCCATTTAGAATAGGCAGATTTGCAGGGTTTGGACTGGCCCTCTCCCTGCCCTGTTGAACAAACCTAATATATTTCTCCTGATTCTCTAGATTACCTGCTCTTAAATCCTTAATATGAGTTCTTTGCTCCTTTTTTCCCTTTATATATTTTTTGTTACTTTGTGTTTATCCTTTTACCTGTAGGTCCCAGGGACTTGGCCCCTGTACCTCAAATTCTACCTTGGCTCCTCTTCACCATGTCATCTGTGAATTCTTCTATAACTCTCCCCAGTTTGGACTATTAACCTAGGTTTCTTAATGACAGTATCCACAACTACATACGTGAAGTTGTTGGGGGAAACTAATTCTGAAAATAGTAAGAGATAGTCATCTTGGCCTTTATTTTTTTCAGTTTTATTAAGGTATAATTGACAAAATTGCAAAATATTTTAAGTGTACATCATGGAGTTTATATATATATATATATATATATATACGTTATAAAAGCATTCCCACCATCTAGCTAATTTGCACACCTGTATATTTATCTCATTTTTGTGTGAAATCTTAACACATTTCAATTATACAGTACAGTGCCATTAACTACAGTCACTATGGTTTAGATTGGATCCTCAGACCATATTCATTTTATAGCTGAAAGTTTGTATCCTTGAACCAACCTCTTATTACCTTCAGCTCCCAATCCCTGGCATCCACTTTTCTATTCTCTCTCTCTCTCTTTTTTTTTTTAAGGTTTATTTATTTTATGCATATAAGATCTGGGTACAGGCCAGAGGTGTGGGAGGTGAGAGGATTCACCAGAGAAAGAGCAGGGAACAGAATAGGCGGATTGAGTGAAATACATTGCTGAGGGGAGCAGTGGGCAAGGCAGGAGAGGTCTGCTGCACCATGTCCGGGGATTGAACTAGTGCTGCAGTGGCTGCGGATAGCTTCATTGGTTGCATCCAACCCCTTGCGCCACCAGGGAGGCCCCCCTCTCTCTCTTTTTTTAAATAGTTTGACTTTTATTTTTTAAGATTCCACATAAAGAGGTACTATGTGGTACTGTGTTTCTTTGTCTGGCTTATTTCACTTAATGCCTTCAAGATCCACTCATGTTGCAAGTGGAAGGATTCTCTTATTTCTCATGGCTAAATAATATTTCTTTATATCATATCTTTATCCACTCATGTTGATGGACACATACTTCTAGGTCTTAATAAAATGTAAATTGTTCCCCAAAATCAGTTTCATTGTTTATCCTCTTGATTATACGGAAGAATTGACTCCTGTCTAACTCTTATTAGCTGGTTACCAACTTCAAAGCTCTACCCCACATTGCTTAGATCCTAAGTGACTTTAAGTGAAGAGGTTGCTTTGTTTTTGTTTTTAGCTGTCTCACTTTCTTCCCCCAATGTCTCTATTTTACTATCCTGCTTTATTGAGTAGGATGGGACAAAGGAAAAACCTTCCATTGTTGTTAATCAATCTACTTTGGTTATACTGTAGTTTTTAGACATTTAGTGAATTATCCTAAAAATCTTTATATTTTCGCTTCCATAATTGTAACATGAAAAGAATTTATCAGCTTTTTTGTGGCATTTTCTGTGAAAGTATCCAACAACCTTATCAAGAGGAGAAATGTGTTTAGTTTTTTGAGGTTTATTGCTCGATGACTCCATCTTTGCCTCTAAGGATACTTCACTTCTAGGTATTCAGAAATAATGTTTAATTCTTTCTAAAGTTGTTGCTGAGTGTAAGTGAAGTATTTTATTGTCATTTTTCTGAGCTCTTTTCCGTTGTCTTATTTTTTGGGTGCTTCTTGCTCCCATTCAAATATCTGGTACATCAGCTACTCTCCTGGACTTTTCATTCTTAATGGACTACAGATATTCAGCCTCCCAGGAAAGTTCTGTAGAGGTTAAGAGAAAGTTTGGCTAGGCCTGGAAACTCGAATTTGTATTCAACAGTCATTACCACTCATCTTATTGACAAAGGGAGGGAGTAAATACATACACACAAGAAGCTATGTGTTTTTCTTCCCATTTCTTCATCCATCTTTTGCTTGAGGTGTTTATCTTGTTTAAGTCTGTGCTTTGCTGTCTTCAGGATCCTTTTCTTTAACTCTTACTAAAGTATCATGTGTATTTTTTTTCCTTCTTAAAAGAATATATCTAAAAAAAGTTTTTGAGATTATTTTATAAAATATCAGTTCTCTAAAATCTGCTTAGTAACTTTATCTTTGTGTGTGTGTGTGTGGGAGGGTAACCTAACAGAGTAAGACATGTATGAAGATACCTGATAAACACTGTCAGCATTCCTCTGGGATTCATGCTCTTGAATGAGAGCATGTATGTGTAGGTGAGTTGCAAAAAAAATTGATGCAATATAATTTTCAACTGTCTTAAGCTCATGTTATACATTTTAATTTTACCTGCTGTTCCATGCCATTTTCATTGAACTGTGTCATTGGTTTCTTTTGGTGCCTTTCTTGTCTCTTATCATGATGTTTTATGATTTTTGAAATTATTTCATAAGACTTGAAATTCTTACATCCATTTCGGATTATCTTTCCTTTTAAAATATTATGATACATTTTCTAAAATGACTGTTATGTCCATAACCTGGAAAAAGATAACACAAGTGTTTGTGATAACTTTATTGAAAGCAGAGTCTGTTTTCCATAATATATTCTGTTTTATATTACAATGAATTTCTAGACTGGTTTCCTTATAACTTTCCTTCAGTAGATACTGAGTTCACCCTACAAATATCCTAATTTCTAGACTCCTTGGATATGTTAATCAATTATCTTGCATAGATAGATAGATAGATAGATAGATAGATAGATAGATAGATAGATTGATTGATTTAGATAGATATGTGATAGCTGACGGTTGAAGAATTTAAGGTTGCAGGAGGAATTTCAACTTTTAGTACATTTTCTAATAAATCTCTCTGATACACAACTTCCAGTATTGTGAATCTTTAAATCGATAAGTTCAGCCACATGTCTTGCTCTTTGCCTATTTTGTAGAAAATTTATTGCGTTATCATGTTGCTTTCTCCTGTTTCTTCCTCTTCTTTATATTATGGTTATATGTGTGTGTGTATATATATATAGAGAGAGAGAGCGAGAGAGAGAGAAAGAGAGAGAGAGAGAACTAACTAGTATTAGTTCTAACAGTTGTAAGCACAGATTATAAATGTGGACAACTATATGCAGTTTTTAGACTTTCAAAATTGCAAGTACAAAGGAGGCTATGATATATTGTCCTGTATTTGTATACTTATTGGGATACTGCATTTCTTATTCTGTGGCACTGCCTAATTATTGTCAAGTTTATTAACAACCCATGTTATTTATTGTACAACCTGATGTCCTTGTCTCCGTATTGGAGCAGAATGATTGTCACATTGTGCCAGCTTGGGGGGCTCTCTACATGGTTCCTCAACATCAGCTCTGGGGTAACCATCAGCTGGAGCCCCCGTCTGCTTTTGACACTAGAGTGCCCTTGTTGCTATTGATTAGGTTGTTCAGTCAAGTGAGATAAAATGGATCTAACCATAAATGGTTCCATGATAATCCTGTAGATAAATAAGTGTCAAGTGAAGTATTACTTGAATTTGGGGTGGGGGATTAAAGAGGGAAAGAAGATAGATAAGTAGTTGGAGGGAGAGATTTGGTGTAACAGGCTTTTTCAGTATAGTCATTTTGTATGTTAGCTGCAGATACCTTTTGTTGGGCGGAAATATGCAGTTAAGCAGCCTCCTGATAAACTCGACAGATTTTAATACTTACAATGTTAATTGCTTCTAGAATTGCAAGGATTGAGTTAGATTTGGATCTCACTGAAAAAGCACATTTCCTGAATTTAGTGAAACAACAGCTTGTAGTTTAGAAATTTGCCATTCTTGAGAGAAAGTGCATGGAGGTGAAAGAAAACATGTATGCCTAAGGCCTGCTAATAGATCTGCTTCCGGAGACATGAAGCACCCTGACCTGTGGGATCACCCAGGGCTTCCCCAGCAGAGCTGTGCCCTTTGCCTGTGTCTCCTGCTTATCCACTTCTCAGGCCCCTACAGTAGATCTGTCAGCAAGCCTAGCCTGACCATAACTGGTGTTCCTTTAGTAAGTCTGTAGCCTTTTCTTTATATAGTGTATCACTGTGCCTTTTTAAAGTGTAATTAGTTAATCCAGAAATTAAAACTCCTGTGACAGAAAACAGATGCTGTTCTTCACAAAAAAAAAGAGAAATAAAATTCAGTCTATTTATTATTTAAATGAATTCTTTTTAAATTGAAGAATTGTATGTGGGTAAGTTTTCAACATAATTTTCTAAATATTAGATGCTTAGAACTAATTTGGATTTAGTTAATTCAGTGTTTATCACATTTAATTCTTATTTACTGCAAAGGCTAAAGCAATTTATTTCTTCTGGAAAATTTTAGGTTCTTATGAATAAGGGATTTCAGCCAAAATTGTTCAGTTTTTCAAGCAGCTGGCTCCAGAAATTAGAAATTTCTTTAATAATGAGCCATCTTTTTTTTTTTTTTTTTAATTTAACAATTTAAAAGGGCTACATAGTTAGGCTGTGGTTCCAGTGTACACTCTGTGCAAACTGATACTTTTTTCCTGTTGACACATTCTACTTTGTTTTCAAAGTTTGTTTATATAGTTTCCCTAGAAGCAAAGAAAAGGTCTTTAAAATAATAACTTTTCATTAAAACTTGCTCTTACTTTGATAAAAGTAGGGAATAATCATGTAATGATAAACTATCAGCATGTAGCTTAAAAGAATCATTTTTAAAATTATCTGTACGAGTCTCTGTTTTTGAGAATCATGCCACCAGATGAAAGATGCATGTTCTCTAACCCTGTTCTACTATACTTTCTAGTATTCTAATTTTCCTCACTTCCTTCAGTATGCCGTGTTCAATGTTCTTCAGGATGCTTCTTCACATAAGGTACCCCTTCTATTAAAATTGAATAGAATTTTTATAGTTGAGTCTACCCCTGGCTAAATATATCTGGATTCCAGGAGGCCTTCCCTGACAACATCCTGAGCTTCCATTGCCTCCTCTTTTTAACTAACATAACATCATCACATTTATTTGTGTAGTTTGATTTCAAACCATAGTCAGTCAAGAATTTGGATCTTTCTGTGTCCCTAATACTCCCGTATTGCCTAACACAGATTTTATGAATATCTGTAGAAGGAGACAGTATTTTCTTCCTTCATCATCAGTTTTTCAGATAAAGAACAACCTTTGCTGACCTAGTTACCTTTGTCTTAAAACAATTCAAAAGGTTATATGTGCAGGGTAGATCAATTCAAATCGACTGTTCCAGTACTGCTGCCCATTGCCACTATTATCAGTGCTCTGAAGATGATTTAAAATTGCTTATGTTGCTTATGGTGGTGACATTTAAAATCTATAATTTTTGTACTGGTGTTGCCGTTACAGTCACCCTGTGAGACATCATAATGCCTTAATGATAACTTGTCTTGTAGCTCACTTTTTGCACTTTAACTTATATCTATAGTTCTGAATGTTTTATCGAATTGGTGCTTTATTTGATAATTCTTATTTTTCTCTAAGTTAAACTGACCTCTGACATTTGTATCTTCACAATCTCAGCAGTTATCAGGGACACATTCTATAATATAGAATGACACAGTGCTTGGTTTCCTTTACAGTGATGTTGTCTAGTGAAATATCTTCCCAATGGTATTGAATTTCATGTATTATGATTTACATGTTCTCCTGTGTATTACTGAGCTCCATATTATTTAGAGAGTGCTTATAATGGTAGTTCAGATTCATGTATCTTTCATTGACTGCACTGGCCATGGATGTAATTTGCAGATATATTGTTTGCTTTGTACTTCTGGCATAACTAACTTGCTTGGTTTTGTTTTTTAATTATCCTTGATATATGTGTACATGGGTTCATTCTTGGTAAAAATTCATATAGTGAGAGTATGCCAGTGGTTCCTTTAACCTGTTTTATTATTTATTTACATTGTATGTCTGAGTGCTTTGTATATAGCTGTGCATGTCTTTGACATGTTTCTGCAATTTGCTAAAATAATTTAATCTAGCATACAATTTTTTAGAAAATTATTTTGAAGATTGTTACAAAAGACAAGTTGTGAAAATGGTAGAATTTATATACCTTTTCCTGAGCTTCCCCATTATTAACCACATACATAACCATAATACAATTATTAAAACCAAAAATTCATTGGCATAATACTATGAGCTACAGTCCTTACTTGAATTTCACCAGTTTTTCACCTACTATATTTTTTCTGACCCAGGATCTAATCCAGGGTCCCACATTACCTTTAGCCATTGTTTCTTCTTTGTCTTCCCTAATCTATTATAGTTCCTGTTTTTTTGTGGGTTTTTTTTTTTTTTTTTCTTTCAGCAATTAGTTTTGGATACTACTATGTACTAATCACAAAGACTGTTGCATGGGGATAGGGAGATAAAAGAATGGAAAAGACATGACCCTTAACCTTCCAGCTCTAATGAGGTAGATAACATATATGCAAGTAATGTTACCACAATATAGTACTGTATATAAAAGGCCTTTGTATTTTCTGAATAGAGAGGGAGTTACTAACTCACTGGGTGACAGTGCTGAAGCAACCTTTTCAGAATAAATGACTTTTGATCTGGGTCTTAAAGAATGAGATAACTTTGTTTTGGAGAACAGGAATGGAAGAGGAGGACATTGTGGGTAGAGGCCACAGTCTTTTTGCCATGAGTGCTTGAGAAACTGATGACTTTGTAGACTGGCTAATAAATAACTTAATAGGAATGGAGCATAGTGAGAGAAGAAACTTGAAATTTAGGAACCACCTAATTTTCAGTGCTTTTTAACACTGAGTGCATCCTCATAAGGTAACTTTTAGCTTTAAAATAAAAATTCAAGTTAAGCACGCTTATTAGCATATAATTTATAATCACTGTTTCTAATTTTAGAATACAAACATTAATATGTTATTTTCTTTGTAGTAGCTAATTATATTCAGCTGTTATTGTGTCATCTAATATCTTTTTAATTGTGTTAATCAAAATATGAATTCATTTTATAATACCTACTGAGACATATTTTATGATACTGTTTTAGGTGAGGAACAGAACAACAAAGAAAACAAAATTTCCTGCTCTTTTTCCAGTACATCCTAGTGGTTCTAATTGTAATATGTTTGAACTAACATGTCCATTCAGGTTCAGGTTAGCAAGCATTTCTTGAGTATTTACCATAATGCATTGTGTCTAGTTCTCGGGGGTACAAAAGCAAATAAAAATATGACTGGTTCTTGAAGAAGGAAAAGAATTTCACTAAATACAATTGAAAATGCTGGCACAAGTATTTGCCAGCATTTTTTGCCAGTATTTAGTTCATTTACATTCCTGAAGATTATTTTGCTGGGTAGTGAATTCTGGATGGTTATTTTCTTGGAACACATTGAAGATACTTCATTGTATTCTGACTTAAGTTGTCAGTCTAAGGCAGTTGCCTTTTTTCTCACTATTTTTGAAGTGATTTTCTTTTGGTTTTTATATTTGGGGTTTTTCTATGTATAGATATCTTCATTTATTCTGATAGTGGTCTAAGGATTGCTGTCTTGAATTAGTTCAGGAAAATCCTCAGCCATTATTTCTTCACAATTTGTTTTTACTCTATCCTCTTCTTGTGTTTGGATTTCCAGTTAAATATATATTAGAATTACTTAAAGTATACCCTATATCTTTTACCTTCTAGTCTGTCTTTGTACTTTTCATCTTTTTCTCTCTGAGCCATACTCAGAACAATATTTACTCAATTACAGTTTACTAATCTCTGTTCAGTTGTATCTTATCTGCCATTAAAATCATTCACTGAGTTCCTAATTTCAGTTTCTATAATTATAGAATTTTCATTTATTTTTAAAATCTTGGTAATTTTAATATCTGACATTTCTTTGGGTCTGATTCTGTTCTTTATTATTTCTGCTAGTTCTGACTCATGGTGTCATGTCTCTTCAAGTGTCTGGTTATATTGTTTTTGAAGAAAGACTTGTAGAAACAATTTGAGGCCTAGAATTTTCACGTTTCTGCCTTCTTCCTAAATTGAACAGTTTAGGGCCTTTACAGTCTATGTTCTCTTCCCCCATCATGTGTGGCCCTGCTGACAGAGAAGGGCCTAGTAGAGACCTCAACTTCATAAGCCCTAGAGGCCACCAAAATTTCATCTCTGCTTCTCTTCTTAGTAAAAAGAACAAAAAGTGACTGAGTATTGGGCTTATCTTGTTGACTTCCTATCTTCACCACTCTTAGATAATTCAACCCTATCTCCTTAACTGTGGGTGCTTGTATAAAGATATATTGTCCAGGGGCCTATGTGGTGGCGCAAGGGGTTAAGTCTCAGCACTATGAAGCTATCCCTAGCCACTGCAGCACAAGTTCCATCCCTGATCCCCGTGCAGTGTATTGCTGTAGATCTGCCTGTTCTGCTTCCTACTCCGTCTCTGGAGAATCCTCTCACACGCACACCCACTAACCCCAACCCTCTCCCCACCCACACCGCTGGCCTACACCCCAGCTTTTGTATGCATAAATAAATTAATTAAGTCTTTTAAAAAAAGACATATTGTCCAACTTTTACATTGTCTTTAGCAGAAGAATTGGTATGAATTGCCTACTCTGCCCTCACCAGAAGAGTGCCTCCAGCATTTACTGCCTAAACTAGACAGTTCAGTAATTTAGTTGGATTTTTTAAAAAAACATTTGTAAGCATAGGATTTCAACCATAACATAATCTTTTTGTATAGTACTTGGATATTTCTTATCCATATCACTTGGCTTTTAATATAATGGTAATGGTTTAGTTGGTTATTTACAACTACCTGTTGGTTTATTGACTGATTAAAGAGACTGTTTTCCCACCTATGGTGATTTTTTTCTCTTTGTTCATGAGACTGTTTTTATCCTTCAAAGAGACATTTGTTATAATTTAAAAAAAAAAAACAGCAACAAATGTGTCCTTTTTTTATCTTCTGCCTTACTTTTCCACTCCAAGGTTGGATAACCTCAATTAAACTAACCACAGAGAACCTGGCATAAAATAATACCCAGGGAGTTTTTCTTAATCTTAATTTGTATATCTTGTAACAGGAAAGATTATATGAATTTTTCTGAACTCCAAAATTTTAGTAATGAAAATTTTCATGTAATTTTTCAGCCTGTTTGCTATGAATTTTTGTTTCTTTGATACTTACCTTAATGTCAAATGGTGTTCTAACATGAACAGATTTCTGTAATCTAAGTATTTTTAGACTAGATTTTTAAGCTTGCATTCCTTAGTTCAATTTGTCCCTTCTTTTTTTGTGCACATAGAATGTTCTACTCACTGAATAAGGAGGGTATAAGCTAAGAGGTGTAGATGTGCTTTTCTTCTTTTATTGTTTTTCATAAACATGCATTGAACACCTGATATATTAAAGTGGACTTGCCTTTTACATTCTCATTCCTCTTCCAAATTCATCCTTGCTTGGAGGACACCTCAAAACTAGGACTGCAAGACCTTTATCTCACCATTAGTTGTTCTGTACTTTTGCAATTCTCTAGTGACTGCTTGAACTATCGGTTGTCAGATTGACCTGATTTGTTTCACTTGTAAACAAAATGACTTAAGCCACTGTTGATTTTTGTGGCAGCTCAGTTGCTTGGAGCAAGGTGCTAATGAGACGTGGGTCATAGGTCCAGGCTCTGAGTGGATTGGTAAGCTTTGCTCTGGCCCATGGCCACAGACCCTGACTCCCCCTTGCCAGCTGTCTTGCACATGTATGCCATGGCTCATTACAGGGACGGAGCAGGAGGTGTAGATAAGACAAGGCAAATCTATCATCTCTGCCAGAAAAGACAACTCCTACTGATAGGTCAGTAACCTTTTCATTGGAAGAATAGCACATTAGTATTAGCTTCTGTAGATGTGTCCATCTGAGTCTTTTTCTTAAAATAACTCTTGTCATTGTGTGGGTTGTCTGAAGCAAGTTTAGAATACTGCTCACATTTAAAAACATGTTTGAATATAAAGGTTATAAAAGATCACTGTTCTTAATTGCAGCTTCTTATTGTCATTCTCTAAAATAGAAAAGTAAGCTTTAAAAGTCAAATTTGATAAAGCAGTGGAAATAAACTGCAAATTGCTATTATGAAGAAATCTATGAAGTTTAGGAAAAGTCTAGAAAAAGCCAGGCTTTTTTCAGCCCGTCTTCTAAAAGAAAGGAAGGGAAACAAAGAAGGGGAGGAGGCAGATGAAATGGTGTTCAAAAAAAGAACTTTTCTAGAAAATCATACATGTTTGCTCTTTACCAGAGCATTTTAGCAGATAATATTTCACAAAAGGACTCAACAAATAATAGGACAGATTTTCACTTTAGGAGCTTAGTTTTTGATGGTCTAAATTAATCTCAGTAATTTAGACATTTCTTTTTGCAAGTCGCGAGATGCAGAGGGTATAGAAGAAGGGAGAAAGAGCAGGCAGGAATGGGGGGAAAAGGACAACTTCCTTAAAGGTCTTGAAGGCTCCATGGTAAACTTTCAGGTGACCAATGAATCCTAGATATGGTATATATACCACTAGTGATGGACCATGGACAGATACTTCATATAGTCACACCTCTATTTTAACACATATTAAGAGGGAAAGAAACTCTGTTTTAAACAATGCCATTCAATGGATAGTACAGCTTCAGATGAATTTTTTTTTTAAAGATTTATTCATTTATGGGGTATAAGCCAGAGGGGCAGGGTGGGGGGTGGTGGTAGTGAGAGGATTCACCAGAGACAGAGCGGGGAGCAGAACAGGCAGACTGACTGAAATACACTGCTGAGGGGAGCAGCAGGCGAGTCAGGAGAGGTCTGCTGCACCAGGTGGGCAGCTCCCTGGCTAGGGATTGAACTTGTGGCTGCGGATACCTTCGTAGGTTGCGTATTAACCCCTTGCACCACCAGGGAGGCTCCAGATGAATTTTTTAATAAATTTTTTTAGGAGGAAAAAACCAAGTTAAAAAAGTTGTTTAAAAAGTAGTAGGTGATATGCCAATGAAGCAGAGTTGCTCTTGAGTTGGGTCTGGGGATGACTGAGGATTGGGAAACACTGACTGAATGATATGCCGAGGCAGAGGTCACTGTTGGCTCTCAGAAGCAGGTAGAGGTTGTTGGAAATATTCAAGCCCCTAATGTTTAGCTAAGAACAAAGTAAATTGGGGTTTTTAAGTTCCTGTTTATTTATAGGGTATAGGTTCAGGTAGGATAATCAAGGTTATGTTTAAAACACATCTTTGAGAAATGAACTCAAGATAATTTTGTTGATGAGTCATTGGCAAATCATTTTCTTGTTAAAAGTACTATGAAGGAGTAGGAGAAGTGGAAGAGAGACTCCTGCATTTATTCATTTATATATTCATTAATTCAGCCAGTATTTCCTGAGCACAGACGGTATGTCAGGCACTGTTCTAAGAATTGGGACAGCAAGGAACCAGACACTTATGTCTTTGCCTTCATGAAATTCATTTCCATTCTAATGGAAAGAGACAGTAAACAAGTAAATATATAAATGTCAAGTGGTGAAAGTGTTGTGGAGGTAAGTAGAGTTAGAAGTCACAGGGATGGGAGAGACAAGGTTACTGTTTTAAGTAGTTTGATTAGGGAAGACCACATTGAGATAGTGACATTTGATTCTGAAGGAAATGAGCATGTATAGGATAGGAGTGTTCTAAATGAAAGAAGCAGAAGTACTCTGATGAAATGCTCTGATGCATGTGAGAAACAGGAAGGAGGCCAGAATGGCTGGAGCAGAGTGAGAGGGCACAGGAAGATGTTAAGTGTAGAGAGGGGAAGGAGAGCCCCAGCTCCTATTGGGATGAAGAACCAGTGTAAGGCCAATGACTTTGCTGGGAGTAAAATGGGAAGCCTTTTCAAGGTTTGAGCAGATCAGAGACGTGTTCTGACTGAATTAGATTTTGACAAGATGTTCTGGCTTGCTGAACTGAGAAAAAACTGTAGGGTGGCACCAAGGAGGACAGTATTGCTATAAACCAAGGAAGACATGTGATGACTTAGACTGGAGTTGATGGTGGAGAGAGTGATGATCACTGGACAGATTCTGGATATATTTTGAAGTGGAGTCAACAGAATTTGTAGGTATAGTTTGATGTACAGTATTAATAAAAGAGAAGGCTTCAAGGTTATTGGTCTGAATAACTGAAGGGATGAAGTTATAGAGATAGTAATAGAGTAAAGGGGAGAGATTGCTCATCGTAGAAGGTGAATTGTACTTTAAATTTTTAAAAATTATTGAAAAGAGCTCTGTTCCCTGACATAGTAGACACAAAGGACTTGATACTTGCTTTTATTCTGAATTTGTGACTGTAGATTTCCTGGAATTTTCTCTCTTTTTTTTTAAGTATAAATAAAGTAGGCATAATAGATCTCATTTTGCTTAGGTTTTTTTTTTTTCAAAACTTCCTTTATAAGCTGGTGACTTCCAAATGGCAATGTATTCTGCCAATTAGGTGACTAATTGGGTTAGAGGTTGATAGTAAGCCGTTCTTACAAACATCAGTGGAAGTGGTGTATCCAAATGAAAGCTCATGTTAAAGCAAAGATTCAAAGACTAGGAACAACTGAAAAGCATGTTGCAAGCCAAGTGAATATTAGAAGTCTTAACTTTGAAAGAAAAGGACATTATCCATGGAAATATGTATCTCAGTTGCATCTTGACTACTTAATTCTCATTGTGGGGTTTTAAAAATGAAAAATGAAACATCACTTCTTAACCATGAAATTGAGTAACTTTGTGAAATTAGAATTCTGTGATTTGCTTTCTTTGTGGTGATTGGACATTCCTCCTTTTGCCAAAAAGAAGAAGAAGAAGAAGAAGAGAGTTGGCTCTTGTGCCTTCCATCCTAGAGACCCACTCTTCTCTCTCTCATCTCTGAGCTAGCTAAGTGCTTTCCACTTCTCAATAATGAAATCTGTCAGTTGCACTACTGAATTATTTTTTTCAACTTTGTTTTAATTGAGCCTTTGGAGTATAAACTATTTTCTAACACCTGAAAGCTAAAGGTCTAATATTGAAATGTGTAGGATGCTATAGGAGCTCTTTAGCTTCTATATCCAAACCAAAATGTAAAACCCACTTTTTACTGTGGGATAACTATTCCATACCCAATCTACCTTAATTTCCCCCAGTCTGTCCCCTCCTATTCCCCCAGGCCATGAAAATTTCAATGAAGAGGACTTCCTGAGTCAGTCTAGAAATAGTTTTACCCCAACCTTTCTTTATAATAAAATTTCATTTTCCTAATCCTCACAAAGAAACGGATAATCACAGTGGGTGGCAAAGTATAAAGCATTTTGTGAAAACGATACCTGGAAATTGAATCACTTTTTTTCTTTAATTTATTTCACAGAATAACATAGGTTCTGTTGGATGAGTATTTGTTACAAAAGAAAATTATTAAGAGGTGGAAACCTTCTACCCCAGGTCATGTAAAGTAGAATATCTGAAGTGGATTATTTATTTTGTCTGTGCTTTAAAAGTTCTTTAACAGTAACTTTTATGACACTCATTATATAATACTGTTATTAATTTTTAGGTGTCATTTTATTCCTCTAGACTGTGGATCATTTTATAATACAGTGCCTGATAAACATTCATTCATTCATTGAAAAAATATATTCAGTGATAATTATGTTTTGGACACAGATATACATGTGTATTGAAGATAGAGCTAAAAGCTGAGCAGATGTAGTTCATACCAAATGGAATATGTAGCCATGACTGAGTTGAAGATCAGGGAAGCCAGTGAACAAATATTTACACAGATAACCATGCAATTAACATGACTATAGGTACAGGACACATTGAGTGTGTAACTGACTGGATAAATACCGAATATGTATATTGTGAACACTCAGTAAAGAATTAATAAATTTTATTTTGAAATTGAATAGACATAGCGTTTTAGTCAAAAAATGGATTATTTTTTTAAAAGACACCATTGTATCTATATTGTCTATCAGAGAAAATGTAAAGTACTTGTATAATATAGATCCATATTTTTAGTAACCTAAACCAGGTCCTTTTTGGGTCTATACCTCTGCATATGTTGTACATGTTCTAGTCTTCTTCATCTTGCAGTGCCCACCTAGCCTTAAAGACCCAGCCTTAAAGCCACCTTATTCCTTCCATGTCATCTCACCTCTCTTTAGGACAAGAGCCATGTTGTATTAATCTGTGCAATCCTAGATCTTGGCCTACTGTTTTGCATGGAGGCACTAGAGAGAGGTTTGTTTAATGAATGAATGTATTTGTTTATGTATACACTAGAGACCTCTGTTCTGGCCCTCCCTGGAAGGAGTGACCTCTAATCAAATCAGCTCTGTGTCACATTCCTTCATTTTGGGATGTCAGTCTTCCTCTTCTCACATAGAGTTGTGAAGATCATATGTAGTATTAAAGTAAGAGCTAAGCATACTCAGTAATTGTAAAGCAGTGGAGTCATTGAAATCAACATTGTTACTATATTACTGTTGTTACTTAGAATATGCATTCCAGAAATATAATTTTAAAATCTTACTGATAACACCAGTGTTCTATGTTTGACCTAGACATTGAGGTAATAAACAGTTCTGTAGCAATTAGTGTGTTGACCCAATATAGGTGCTTGACAAGGCCCCTTTCAGCTTTGTGTATATCACTTCAACCCCCACTTCCCACCCCAGTAGTACAGACTTAATGAATTAGGAGTCATATCTGTCGACTGGCAAGAGACTGCCTAGAGCAGATTGCTATGGAGTGAGCCTCACTGTTTCTGTGGCATAAAGAAACCTCTCAGGAGAGCCTGAATGATTCAGGAAACCTGAAGTACGGAGCCAGCGGTTTAGCAGGAGGCACCTCTACTTGACCAACTGGAGCCTGCTGTAAGAAACTTTTTTTTTTTTTTTTTTTTGGGTGCCTCTGACAAACTTGTAAGGGAAATTGAAAATCTCCTTTAAAAAGAAACACAAATAATTTAAAATACTTTGTAATTAAGAATTTTAGCAAGTAGTGATGGGATTGAATGCACCAGTGAATTTGGAGGCAAAGGGACTTTTCAGGGGTCTCTGAGATGTTTCTCAGTAGCTTATCTTCCTAGCCCAGAACCCTTTCTCAGGTGTCTTTTTCACTTGGAGTGGATGCTGCTTTTCCTGCTCACTGCAGTGCTGTCAGGAAACTGGCAATTTCCACAGGGTCTTTGCCCTAAGACCCTGTGCTCTCAAGCTTAGGTAATATGCAGACCAAGTAGTCTTGTGCTGTTTTCCAGTGTTTTATAGATAGAGGAGATCCTCTGAACTGCCTTAAATTTATGAGGGAAGATGCCACAGGCTTTTTTTTTTTTTTTTTAAGATTTATTTATTTATACATACAAGAACTGGGGTGCAGGCCAGAGGTGCAGGAGGTGAGAGGATTCACCAGAGACAAAGTTGGGAAGCAGAACAGTCAGATCGACTGAAATACACTGCTGAGGGGAGCAGTGGGTGAGACAGGAGAGGTCTGTTGTGCCATGTGGGTTGTTCCCTGGCTGGGGATCAAACTCATGCTGCAGTGGATGGCAATAGCTTGATAGTAGTCTTTAACCCCTGTGCCACCAGGGAGGCCCTCCACAGGCCTTTGAAAGCTAAGCCAGAGCATGAGTCATATATCTGAATTCATCAAGTAAGAGTGCTCCAGGAAAAAAGAAATGTGTACCTGCATTTTATTATTTGGAAATTTCTTTTAACTGTCAGTTCTCTATTTCAATGGTAATGGTGCTAGGATATATAATGCAAAACTTAAGAAAAAGTATATAGTGTTTTGTATAATTAAAGTACCAATTTTTTTACTTGGCTCAAAATTTGTGAAAGTGTTAATCTTACTCTTACGAACCAGGATATTTTAATAAAGCAAGTATCTACTATTTGTGTCAGATACAGGAGTTTTCTCTCTCTTTCCCTGGTTAAATTGTCACTTA
The DNA here is from genome assembly GCF_964194135.1 of Talpa europaea. Lineage (NCBI taxonomy): Eukaryota > Metazoa > Chordata > Mammalia > Eulipotyphla > Talpidae > Talpa > Talpa europaea. The sequence goes on along the minus strand of NC_140077.1, from coordinate 39,908,946 downwards.
CTTGATAAGTAATTTTTTTAAAGCCTATTGTATTTTGATGGTATACTAGGACAAGAGGATATAAAAAGTGTAAGACCCTATTTCAAGAAAGTAGTAGTGTGATTGAATGGATAATATTTATGATTATGAAAGAGAATGCTAGATATTTGGGAGAATAATCAAGGGTAATAGCTATTATTTCAATTTTAAGTGCTATGAGTGCAGGAGAGAAGAGAGATGGAAAATAAATATTATTCAGTAAAATTCACTACTACAGAAGACATATTTGTTGTACTTTCTGTTCTGGTATCAGGAATAACAATGTGAATCAGGGCCTCCCTGGTGGTGCAGCAGGATGAGCGCCACGCTATGAAGCTGTCTACAGCTTCTGCAGCGTGGGTTTGATTCCCCACTGGCCAGGGAGAAACCCACATGGTGCGGCAGACCTCTCCTGCCTCGCCCACTGCTCCCCTCAGCAGTGTTCTTGGTCCGTCTGCCTATTCTGCTCCCCGCTCTGTCTCTGGTGAATTCTCTCACCTGCCCGTGCCTCTGACCTGTAACCCAGTTCTTGTATAAATTATAAAATAAATCTTTAAAAAAACAAACAATGTGAATCACTGATTTACTTGTCAGTGGAGAGTCTGCTTTTTATAGTGAGTTGAGCTTTTTAGCCCAGAACCTTTGTTTCCACTTGCTAAAGATTTTCTTTTTTGTTCTGTGGTAGAACTTAGTAATGTTCAGGCTGTAATAGTCCAAGCTGCATTCTCTCTGTTGTCAGGATTTGTTTAGCGATTATAATCACATAAAATCTCTGCAAAAATTTTGGTTCCCTGTAATGGGAAATGCTCCGTACTACTACTAGGGGTGTTTGGGTCGCATCTTCTACATCTCATATGTCTTTCATAGTTTCTTGCTGATTTCTACCATTCCTCATAATGGAATTAGAAAGAAATCATTTATCTTGAATGAAATTAGTTTTTTTTGCTGAGAAACTTAGATTTCTAACCAGAATGTCTGATCTATTTTATGTGCCTGCCAAAAAAATCCCAAAATACTGGCCGCCTGAGTTCTGGCTAATGTTTCCAGGCGCTCTGTTTTGAAAACATTCTGTTTCTACCCTGTGTTACAAATACTCTTGCATACAGTAAAATCCTGTGATAAATATTTTTCAGTGAACATAAAGTATTTGAAAAATAAACGAATGGCAGCATTATCATTAGTCATACATTGACTGAGTGCCACCAGTGCATTCATCATTTTGTACAGGACATAGTCCAAGATACAATCCCTATTTAGTGGTTTCATAGTCTAATTATTTGTGAAATGGTCATGTTAAAATAACGAAGGAGGTATCAATTGGGCAAGTTGTTTGCAATTATGATTAATATACTGCTGTGGATAATTAATAGGAAAATTTATAGGGCTCCTACTTGGACTGCTGGTTTAAGATAGCTATAAATAGTAAGTTTATATTCAAGATAATTCACACTAAGTAAAATAATTCTTTTGACTACATCCTAGGTTTAGTTCTTACTTGTGTTTTAAGCCACTTAAAAATAGTAAGCTCGAGTAGGGTGTTTTTGTTTTTTTGTTTTTTAATATAGGCATGTTTTATTTATTTATTTATTTGTTTGTTTGTTTTCTTTATACATGCACTGGGTACAGTCAGAAGCTCCGGAGGGTGAGAGAATTCACCAGAGCCAGAGCGGGGAGCAGAGCAGGCAGAAGGACCGAAGTACACTGCTGAGGGAAGCAGCGGGCGGCAGGAGAGGTCTGCGCGCCATGTGGGACCCTCCTCCGGTGGCCGGGTTGCAGCCGGGGAGCGAACCGGTGCCGCAGAGGCTGCGGGCAGCTTCGCAACCCAGCGCTCAACCGCTGCGCCACTGGGGAGGCCCTCGAGTAGGGTGTTGTCCATCATTCTTTATAGAAATATTGTTTAGGCCTTAAAAATCAGTCAATAACAAATTATATTATTTAAAAATTGCTTTTCACATTTCACAGGCAGATTATTCTTTCAGTGTTTATCCCTTGGTGTTTTAAGATACTTTGAAAATATTTAATATCTATTTAGACTTCTTTTGTGTTAGATAAAAAGCACTTAGTTTACATTATAAAAATGAAAATTATTAAGGTTGCATGATGCAAATATCTCTTTAAATTCAGTATTCAGTTGGAGTTTTTTTTAATTTTTTTTTTAATAGAGGCATGTTTTATTTATTTATTTGTTTGTTTGTTTTGTTTATACATGCACTGGGTACAGTCGGAAGCACGGGAGGGTGAGAGAATTCACCAGAGCCAGAGCGGGGAGCAGAGCAGGCAGAGGGACTGAAGTACACTGCTGAGGGGAGCAGTGGGTGGCGGGAGAGGTCTGCGCGCCATGTGGGACCCTCCTCCGGGGGCCAGGGAGCAGCCGGGGATCGAACCAGCGCCGCAGAGGCCGCGGGCAGCTTCGCAACCCAGCGCTCAACCGCTGTACCACCGGGGAGGCCCCCAGTTGGAGTTTTGTAGGCAAAATATTTAACAAAGTTTGTGTTTGACTTTCCTGTTGCTTTGACTCATGTCGACTTAGCTAAAATAAGACATAGTGAGTAGAGATCTAAAAAATTTAATGTGTTTGAATAGATATTTTTTCCCACCTGTATGCAAGTACAGGTTTTGTGTGTGTGAGTGATTTTCTTTAAAAAATGATTGTATGAGGCCTCCCCTGGTGGCACAGTGGTTGAGCGCTGGGCTGCGAAGAGGCCCGCAGCCTATGCAGCTCCAGTTCGATCCCCGGCTGCTGGTGATGCTCCCACATGGTGCACAGACCTCCCCTGCAGTGCCCGCTGCTCTCCTCAGCATCCCTCAGCAGTGTATTTTGTCAGTGTGCCTGTTCTGTTCCCTAGTCTGGCTCTGATGAATTCTCTCACCCTCCTGTGCTTCTGACTATACCCAGTGCTTGTATAACTAAATAAATCCTTAAAAAGATTGTATAAAAAATTAAAAAATGATTGTATGGTCAATTTGATTTCATTAGTATTAAGAGCTTTTGAAGCTAGTGTGATAAAAATTACTTGGAAAATCAAAATGATTGACCGGAAGTATGGAGTGAGAGAGAGAGAGAGAGCGCGCGCGTGTGTGTGTGTGTGTGTGTGTGTGTGTGTGTGTGTGTGTGTGTGTGTGTTTATTTCCCGATTGGTTGGTGAGGGCTCCAAACTTTTCTTTGAGCATTGTTTGGAGTTTCCCATCTTCTCAATGGTTTCTAGACCCCATTTCCCTTAAGCCATTTGTGAGGCAATCTGAATGCAGGATTCTTCTAGGTGGTACCTTCTTCCATATCTTATTCATTATTTTTCACTGTTAGTCAAATCTTTAAAAAAAAAAAAATACTCAACCTGAGGGTCCATAGAGACTACAACTCTTTTTGTTCACATCGTTTATTGGATGTTATATAACAGTATTTAATTAATTATAGTAACAGGCATAACTGACATAAGCAGATTTGAAAACAAACACAGTTAAACAAAAACTGAATTTTAATATCAACTCCGTATGTAAGTATGCAAACACTTCTTTAGCCATATGAATTTGTAAAAGAAAATAGGGTAATTCTTCTTAGAATGTGATTTACCTATTATTGAAGAAAGCAAGACACATACATGTTTGCGAGATTATGTTGTCCAAAAGCATGGGTGTCTTCAATTATATACATATATATTCCTTCCTCATGTAACCTATAAGCCCTTAAAGGCATGGGTCATATGTCCATTCTTTTTTTTTTAATTTATACAAGCACTGGGTACAGTTAGAAGCGCGGGAGGGTGAGAGAATTCACCAGAGCCAGAGCGGGAAATAGAACAGGCAGAACGATGAAATACACTGCTGAGGGGAGCAGCGGGCGCAGCAGGAGAGGTCTGTCACTCCATGTGGGACCCTCGCCGGTCACCGGGGATCTAACCGGGGATCTAACCAGTGCTGCAGAGGCTGCGGGGAGCTTCGTAGCCCAGTACTCAACGGCTGCGCCACCAGGGGAGGCCCTCATATGTCCATTCTTTGAAACTTCTGCAGCACGGGGGATAGAGAGACTGTGCTCTTGTGACTCATTGTTGCTAATATCTTTTGAGCAGTTACTGTGTGCTGTACGGTGTTTGGCACTTATATATGTGATTTCATGGAATTCATACAACTATGGCTATTTCCATTTTACAGATATGGAAATTAAAAGAGGGGTCAAATATTTCATTAAGGTCACACAACTAGGAACATGATAGTGCTAGAAATCAAACCCAAGGAGCCTAATTCCAAATTTTATCTGCTTAATTCCATTACGCTGCATTGTATGTCAACAACCTTTCAAGACTTTCTATAACAAGTTCTGAAAACTTAGATAAAATAAGAATTTTCCCCTAACCAAACTAAATGGAAAACTACAATATAATCCTTCAATGAAGTAGATTTATGTTAAATATGGAATCTTGGGAAGGCCTCATTAGAAAACAAACAGAATGGGAGACTAAGTATGGTATTGTCTGCTACCCAGTAAGAAAAGTATCTACTTATGTTGTGAACCCTTTCATTTCTTATATGTAACACCTGAATGAGGATGGTATATTTATCAAATTTTCACATCTCATTGCTGGGCGACATGAGGGAGCTCTTTTTTAGGATAGCTGTCCATCTGTTCTCCTCCACAAACTCCTGGATCTGTGCCACTGCCATTTGGCTGCTGGCTTCAAGAGAGCCTAAATCAGTGAGTTGCTCACACCAGAGAGAACAAACAGACTCTTCTCCTTAAAGTGTCTGTAATTATATGACCATAATTAGAAAGAAAACCTTCTTTATATAATTTGTAGCTCACAAGGAAAGACTTTCTGCTTACACACCATTTTTCCCCTCTATTGTTTCATGAGCTGATTGCGAAACAGGTTACTTGGCCTAACAATAGACCATTAAATCCAGTGGAGAGATCCAAATTCCCCACACCCTAATTTTGCTGTGAGCCTTGGGGTTATCCCCTGCCCTTTCTCAGCTATTGGGTTGTAATGTTACATGATGTCACTAATAAAACAATATAGGAAATGTTGGGTGTGACCACCTTGATTCCTGCTATTAGTTGCTTGAAGAGAAAGAGATAACCTAGAAATGAAAAACTCAAGCAGAGACACTAGTTTTGGTGCTTGAGGTTAGGGTTTGAGTTTATTGTCATTATTGTAGACAGTAACATTGTTAGGATGGTTCTGCAGTGTTCAGAGATGTAGGTCACTTTGATTTTTTGCCTGATGGTTTGAGTTTGAATAGATGTTGATTAATTCATGAGCCCCAACTGCAAGGTAGATGTTCAGTATTGATTAGACATATGCCCCTAGTTGTATGCTGTTAAAAAGGACTCAGTTGTGAAATACTCCTAAAGCTAAATCAATAGACTACTAAAGTTGTTTTCCCCATAAATGTTTGTATTTTATCCCTTTAGCTAAATGAAAAGAACTGTTAGGAATTTATGTGATCTGAAATGTTAAGAAATTACCTATATCTTTGGAACAGTGTGCTCATATGTTAACCATTCCAGGTGAGTATGAATTATTCATATGTATCTCATAGCTGAGGATAGCTCTGGTTTAATGGAGGAGACAATATAATACTTTTCTTTGGAAAATTATCTTTATTCTGGTGACACGGGGCGAGAACTTTGCTCAGAGCACATCCAAATACTAATAAAAATTTCAAGGGCTTTGAGACACAGTTCTTCACAGTGTAAGAGTTTAAAAATGTCTACAATTTCTGTTGTGATCATAGCCAGTAATTGCTAAGTGATTTGCTGTACTTGGCAGAGTCACTAGGAAGTTTTCTGAGCTGGCAATTTTTTCTGAAGTCTTTATTGGCTTTAGGGCAATTTCTGGCTTTTTCCTCTCATCACGCAGGCTTGTCCAGAATACCAGCAGACTTTGTGAAATCCACTAGTTTCTAGGCCTGTCCTCCTCTCCCTGCCTTCTTTTCCAGGCTCCCAGAATGCTGTTACCTCCTGCTATGTGGGCTTCCTAAACATACCAACCCCTTCCTTAAATCTTCAAGTCCTTCCTAATTTCCTTTTGCCTCCACTCTAGCGGTTCCTTCCAAGCATCATTTCCCTCATCTACTGCTTAGGTCCCCAGCCTCTGTCTCAATTTGTTTTAGATTCCTCTAGGTAGCACCTTCCTTATAAGCTCATTTACATGAGCCTTTTGAGCCATCTCCGAAGCACTAACATTTTCTTAGATTCTTTTCCTAACAAGCTATTGTTTTCTGTTCTAAATAACTCCTAAAAATCCCATCTTTCATAAAAGTCATTTTGAATTAAGGAGCAAATTTCTAATGATCTCTTCTTCATTTACTCTGACAATAATAGATCTCCCATAGCTTCCTCCTCTGTCCATTCCATTATAAACTCAGCCTTTGCTTCCCACTTCCATACTGACCCTTACCCTTGATTTATATGTAAAACAGTAGCTCTCATCCCTGTTGTGGTTACTGTTTCTAATTTAGAGACTCACATAGGGTTTGAGGCCAGTCACCTAACTTGGACTCTGAACTCTGGTACTTGTAGCTCTGCTCCTTCAGGTCCATTTATTTAACCTTTCTCTGTCACAGTTTCCTTCTGGAACAATAATAGCAACTCTCTGAGATTGCCCAAATAATTTAAGCAATTCACAGAGTACCTGACACATAATAAGCATGTAGTAAATATTAGCTGTTATTATTAATTATTATTAACATGCACTGTGTTAAACACATACATTTATTCACTTGTGTGCACACACATCTACGTTTATCCTTGCATAGTTTGGAAAAGTACTCCAAGTTGTAATACAATTTCTTTTTTAGAAATTGAAAATATGCTGTTAAATGCAAAACATATAAAGTTGAACAGTTTTGGCTGGTGAGTAAGCTTTTAAACAAAAGATGGGTGAGCGCTGTAACCAATTGTTTATGTGCAACTACTGAAGATCTGACATGAGTGGTTTGGTCTTTGTGTAAAAGCACCAGAACCCCGTATGTAGGTATGGGCACTTACATGCCTTTGCATAATAATGATAAAGTCTCTAGAAAAGTTTCAAAAGTAGATGCTAGTCTCTTCAAATTTAGTAAATAAAAGATAAATTAATTTTCTAAAAGATAATGTGAAGGAGAATGCCCTTTTTAAAAAAGACTATAGAAAGGGACTGTTCATGTGCAGATAATCTGTGCTGGATTTGTGTATATCCCCTTTAAAGTCTGATCTTTATCAGTAAAGCCATTTAGCATGAATGTGATTAATTATAATTGCTTTCTTAGTTTTGTTGCTTTTTAATACTATGTTTAGGCATTTTATAAACAGGGCTAAAAGTATTCCTGGGCTGATAGGTATATTTTCTAAGTAGAATACTAATGAGACTGATGATTATTTATATTTGGAAAATGTTGACTCAGTATTGGTGGATTGCTTTTTACAAATTAATCACTTATTCCAAATTTATGAAGGATATATTGGTAAAATATTTATTTAGAAAATAGAAATAATTTTGGATAGAAAACTAGAATCTTTTTCAAAAATACAAGTGATTTAATAATAATAGTGTTTTTTTAATTAGAGAATCCAGCAGTTTATGTAGTATGCATATGCTTTTATTACCTATATTTTAATGTCATTAATCGTATTGTAAAGGTGCTGCTATTCTTCTAAGTATAAAGATTACTTGGATTTCCCTAGTTTCACTTATTTATGTATTTTTACAGCTTATATCATCTCAGATTGTTTTATTAATTCCAGAGGTGAGCAGAGTTACACTGTTTCATGTTTGTGGCTTTCATTTCTTTTCAAGTATAGATTTATTCCTAGTGATACAAATTGCTGTTTTCTTTGGCATACTTTAGAAGCAAGTCTATGTGAAATTATGTAATGTCTGAAAAGTTATATTCATGATTAATTGGGCTATCCTAGAGTGGTATTTGTGTGTGTGGAATAAGGCGATCATGCTTTTTATTTGGCAGTGAGCTGAAGTGCCCCTGCTCATATCGGGTTACTCTACAGGGCTTTTTGGTTGAAAACTGTATGTTTTGCTTGATCTCTAAAAAGCGTAAAATGTAACTTCAAAGCCAAATGTGCTGGAATTCATATTGTAACCAAAGTTAGTCTCAGGATAACTGAAAAAGTAAGCTGTTCCTCTTTATCATAGTTAACAAATGAAACAAGGTTTAAGACAATATTACCAATATTATTTGTATGGCCTCTGAATCCACATCTACGCATGATTATGCATGGGTCAATTCTAGTGTCAGTTGTAGTTTTATTTGTAGTTTGTAGTTTTAAATTCTTCCTGACCTTGATCTAAACTGATCAGTCAAAATGATCTTTTTATTTATCTAAGCTGGAATTTATAGGAGCTAGAAAATAAGACCTTAAACCTTCTATGTGTCAACTTGAATAATGATGACATCCATTATTAACACACAGTGATGGTGAACTTGATAACTGGAGACAGGATACTGCCTTGGTTCTTCTACCTTTCCCTGTCTTGGGAAAGTTAACTTCAGGTTTCTCAATGGTAATGTAGAGATAATAGTACTTACCTTTGGGCATTTTAATTACTCATCGTGTGCTTACCTGGATATCTGTTCATTAATAAGTGTTCTTCAAATGTTTGCTGCTGCCAATTACTGCTGTTATTGCTGCTGCTACTCCTAGCTACTACAACTGCTACACCACCAACTGCTACTATTACTTTTATAATAGCTCCTCCTGCAGGGCATTAATTCCAGGGTTTTACCCTTTGGTGAATCCTCATACTGAGATGGTAAAAGATATCCCAAAGTTGAAGATGAGTAATTTGGGTGTTAACTTTTTGAAAGTATGTGTGTTTTTATTACTCAGTAGTGTGAGCAACAGATCACCTTGACAGAAATGCAGAATTTCTGACCCTATCCCTGAACTACTGAATCTGAATCTGCACTGTAACAAGATCTCAGCTGTTTGTTCATATACTAAATTTTGAGAAGCCCCAGACTGTATAATTTCCAAGATGATCTTCCCTCATCTAGTATCCCCCAAATCATCTGAGTAATTTTAGAGATGACTACCAGCAGTATCATATGAGTAAGGCAATTATTGGAAAGACAGGATGATGGAAAGCAGAGGGAAGGAAGAAGAGAAATCAGACCTGATAATGCTAATATTATACTCTGTGCTCAGTGATTTCAGATTATTCTTTGTTGTAACACTGAATATGAAAAGGAGTCTTGAAATGTTATGGACTGGTAGTAAATTTCTGCAACCTTGTAAGTTCCAGTCATCTGTCAAACTTTCACTTTCTTTTTCTTTTTTTTAAAGATTTATTTATTTATGCATACAGGAGTTGGGGTACAGGCCAGAGCTGCAGGGGGGTGAGAAGATTCACCAGAGTCAGAGTGGGGAACAGAACAGGCAGATGTACTGAAATGCACTGCTGAGGGGAGCAGCTGGCAAGACAGGAGAGGTCTGCTGTGCTATGTGGGTTGCTCCCTGGCAGGCCAGGGATCGAACTCATGCTGCAGAGGCTGCTAATTGCTTCATAGTGTGGTACTTAACCCCTTGCGTCAAGAGGGAGGCCCCACTTCTAGTTTCCTTTTAACTGATGGTTTCAAAAATTCTTGCACACCCCTGTTTTCTTCTCTCTCTCTCTCTCTCTCTCTCTTTCTTTCTTTCTTTCTTCTTTCTTTCTTTTCTTTCTTTTCTTTCTTTCGTTCTCTCTCTCTCTCTTTTTTTCTCTTTCTCTCTTTCTCTTTCTCTCTCTCTCTCTCACTTATTTTTGCATAGAAGAACTGGGGTATAGGCTAGAGGGGTGGGGTGGTGGGGCAAGAAGATTCACCAGAGATAGAATGGGGAGTAGAACAGGAAGATTAGCTGAAATACACTGTTAAGGGGAACAGCTGGCCAGACAGGAGAGGTTTGCTGTGCCATATGTGGGTTAACTTCCAGGTCAGATATCAAACTCGGGCCCCTTCGGTGACAGCGCTGAAACTTAACTCTGAGGCCACCAGGGAGGCCCCACACCCCTATTTTCTTAAACACGTATGACAGATTGCAATTCTGTTATAATGTTGCTTTAATCAACTTTGGCATGAAGAAGATATTTGTAATGTGCTAAGGTTGAAGATCATTGGATGGGGGAGAAGAGTTTTTTTTTTGTTGTTTGTTTTTGTTTTTATTTTTATTCTCTCTGTTCTTTAGCTAATGCCTTTACTTTTGTGGAGTTTTGTATCCTCCCATATAATTGTTGTGAGGATATATGAGAACACTGGTCATTGATTAGCTGAGTTATGGGTAATTGTAGAGGCACAGTTTTGTTTGTATTATCACAAACTAGGGGATAAGAGAAATTACACTTTTTTCCCTTCAAATATGATCTTTGAACCTGTTTTTTAAAAGTTGATTGGAAAACAACTTTAAGTTGAAATATGGTATAACTTTCCATTATTGACAAGGAAAAAATGTTAAAAATATATAGTGGCACAACCTCTTGTAATTAAAAATGTCCATACTCGGTCCCACCTAGCAATCTCACACCTAGGAGTTTATCCTATAGGTATATTTGTACATGAAAAATGCACATATGTACATTTTTGTAGAAACAAGGGTGTTAACAATTTCAATAATGATAAGAATCAAACTGAGTTAGAATATTTCAACCTTTTTCTTTTTGAGATGTTACATGTTTGTATCTATGCAGTCTGTCAATGGGAACATCTCAGTGAACTTTTGGAGGGGAGGTTGGAGCGTCCAAGGGTTAGACATAGGAGGAAGACTTATTTTCTGTTGTGTCTTTGTACTATGTGAATTTTTTTAAACCAATTTATAATCCACAAAATAACCCTTATATTGAAGAGCTTAACATAACACTCATTTAGTTTGTTTTGTTTTTTTACTTTTAAAGTATGTTCATGTCCATAAATTCATTATGAGTAGACAGTGGATTCTCAGTCATTGCTCTGTATATCCTCTCCCATTCCCTAGGCTCTCCTGTGCATAAACTACCTGATGTCCTAATCATTCAGAGCTATGATTTTTAACTTAGGGTACCATCAGAATTCCCTTGAATTGTAAAAAATATTAAGATGCCTTAATCAACTCCTGACCCATTAAGGCAAAATCCATAGGTGTGGCTTAGCTACACAGGTGATTCTGATGTTGACACTCTTAAGAACCACTGTCTAGAGAATAATTCTTGGTAGATTACTCTTCTAATGTATCAGATTTTACCCCAACCTCCCAGGAGTGCTGTGGATATAGCAGCAAGAGTAGATTGGGTGGGCCCTCCGTTCTATATTCAAGAAAAAAAGGAGTGTCACTCTGAATAATCACAGACTTTTGTTGTGTTAGAATAATAATAATGGAGATGATAACAAATCAAGTTTCTGATAGATACCATTAGAATCAACATTTTAAAAAAATTTTTAGCAAGTTCAGTAGACAGTAAATATGGGAAGTGAAATGGTGGCTCTTTGAAAACATTGATAAAATTCAGAAATCTCTAGTGGAGATTGGTCTAATAAAAGGAAGAACACATGAATTGCAAGGAATGGGGGAGGGGTATCACAGAAGACATGAAAAGAATAATAAGGGTGGGCCTTCCTGGTGGCCCAGGGGTTAAAGTCTCTGGGCTATCATGCTGTTGCCCTCATGAGTTCAGTCCCGGCCAGGGAGCTAACCTACATGGCATAGCAGACTTCTCCTGTCTCTTCTGCTGCTCCTCTCAGTAGTGTAATTTAGTAGATCTGCCTGTTCTGCTCCCACTGTCTCTGGTGAATCCTCTCAACCCCTCCCCACCCCCACACCGCTAGCCTGCACCCCAGTTCTTCTACACAAAAATAAATAAAATCATAAATAAAATTACTGAGAAAACTAACCAAAAATTACCAAAAAAAATGGAAATTATAAAACAATATTCCTCACAAACATAAACACAAAAATCTTTTTTTAAAAGATGTATTTTATTTATGCATACAAAAACCGGGGTACAGGCCGGAGGTACGGGGTGTAAGATGATTCACCAGAGATAGATGGGGAGCAGAAAAGGTGGATCTACTGAACTACACTACTGAGGGGAGCAGCAGGCGAGACAGGAGAGGTCTAGAGGTCTGCTGTGCCAGGTGGGTTAGCTCCCTGGTCAGGGATCAAACTCATGCTGCTGTGGCTGCGGATAGCTTCATAGAGCTGAGACTTAACCCCTTATTGCCACCAGGGAGGCCCCATAAACACAAAAATCTTTCAAAAATATTAGCAAATCAAATCCAGTAACCTGAAAGAATAATATGAGAGCTTTCCAGAGTGGGATTTACCCAGAAATGCAAGTTTGGGTCAGTATTCTAAAATGAAAACAACATATAATCATCTCAGATTTAATTGGCAAAACTGAAAATCCCATGATATCTCTCAGCAAACTGGAAATAGAAAGGACTTGGTCAACCTGATAAAAAGCAACTGAAAAGAAGGAAAAATCATAGCTAACATCATTATTAATGGTGAAGGATTAAATACTTCTCAAGTCAGGATTAAGATAATAATCCCCCTTTCATTGTTTCTATTCAGCATTGTACTGGAGTTCCTACTCAGTGTAATAAAGCAGAGAAAACAAAGAAGGCATACAGAATGGAAAGAACTAACACTGTCTCTCATTTAGAGAACATGATAATCTTATACAAAAAATCCTAAGGAATCTTTCAGAAATTACTGAAATAAATGAACTTAGCAAGAATTCAAGGTGAATATGCAAAACCCAGTTATATTTCTGTATAGAAACAATGAGCATTAAGAAATTGAACTATCATGTATAATAGCATAAATCTGTATGAAAATATGGTGCTAACTTTAGCAAAATATGGAAGAAATTTGTACCCTGAAGACCTAAATACATGAAGGTATGTCCATGCTCATGGATTGGAAAAATGCATAATATTAAAAAGTCAACACTCCCCAAAATGATGTATATACTAACACAATCCCAATAAAGATCCCAACATGGTTTTCTCCAGAAATTGGCAAACTGATTAAAAATTTGTATGGCAATGCAGTGGAACAAATTTTGAAAAAGAAAACTGAATTTTCTTTCTTAAACAAAAAGAAAATCTCAACAAATGATCCTGGAATCAATCAATCTCTTTCTCTGTACACCTCTCTCTCTCTCTCTGTGTGTGTGTGTGTGTATATATATATATTTATTACTACCTGATATTGAAAAGTAATATTTTTCTTGATCATTCTACCTAGGGCTTTCTAATAAAGTTAAAGATATACCCACCTTACAAATAGTTCCCTTCTAGGTATTTATTCAAAGAAATGAAAAGATTTTCACAAAAATACTTTTGTTAGAATATTCATAGAAGTTTTATTCATTTTAGTCCTGAGCTAAAAACTACTTAAATGCTTTTCAACTATTGAAACAATAAACTCATTTTGATGCATTTAACAATAAAATATTACTAGGCAGTAGTAAGAAATTAATTGCTTATAAATGCAATAATAAGAATACATAATATGACAATGCAGTGAATGAAACAAGCCCTACACAAGAATTTAGAGTCTGTTTCCATTTATACAATGTTCTAGAACTGACCATACCAACCTGTGGTGGTAGAAATCAGAATAGTGGTTGTTTTGGATGGAGAGTAGGAAGGGATTGATTGGGAAGGGACAGGAGAGAACCATCTGGGGTTATGGAGTGTTCTTTATCTCCATAGAGGTATGGGATACATGGGTGTATACATTTATTCAAAACTTTTAAACTGTATGTTTTTATTATTTGCAGACTAGTTGTGCAACAGCTTAATTGTGCAACAATGTAAATGTACTTATTAATACTGAACTTTACAATTTAAAAAACGTAAGTTGGTAAATGTGAAGGTTCTTTTTTATATATATGTATATATATTTATTTTATTTATTTATACAAGCATTGGGTACAGTCAGAAGCGCGGGAGGGTGAGAGAATTCACCAGAGCCAGATCGGAGAGCAGAACAGGCAGACTGACGAAGTACACTGCTGAGGAGAGCAGCAGGCGGCAGGAGAGGTCTGTCACGCCATGTGGGACCCTCGCCCAGCAGCCGGGAATTGAACCGGCGCTGCAGAGGCTGTGGGCAGCTTTGCAGCCCACCGCTCAACCGCTGCGCCACCGGGGAGGCCCAAATGTGAAGGTTCTTAATGGGAAAATATTTAAAGTGTTTTTTTCCTCCCATAACCATGTGCTATTTTGTTGTTATTTATTTAGCTTTATAAACTAAAGTAAGAATGTAATTTAGAAAATGACAGCAAAATACTAAGTATGAGAAATAATGCTACATTTATGCATTCAACAAATATTTATCAAACATCTTCAATTTGTATGGCTCATTATATGTGGTAATTAAGATAAAACAAACCGGAGTCTCCTTCAAAGATCTCAAAGTGATATGCTAAGTAAGTCTTGACTTAAAATATGCAAAGAATTCTTAATTTCACAAAAATTAAGTGCTTCTACCTTCTGTATATCCTTTAGTAGCATTCCATGGACTTTTAAAGTTCTAGGAACTTTGCTCTGTATGGATAATAGATCACATGTGGCATTCCTTTCCTGGCCTTACTGTAACTGGAGAGGCTTATGTTTTGTGCTGTTCCCACACAGTCTGCTGTGATACTAGACCACCACAGAGCAGAGTATCTTGAGATAACATTAATGTAAGGATGGTGCCTGGCCTCCACCATAAAGGAGTTTAGGGCTAAGTTGAGAAAACAAAGTCAGAGCTCTTGAAATTTAGATGGTAAATATCCAACTATCCTCTTTTGCTACTGCTTATGACTACTGTAATTGTAAGGGTCAGAGGTAATTTGAAAGTGAAGAAAACAAAAGCATAAAAGTCAGGGGCATAGAAATTCTGTATACCAGATGGTTTATGTCCCCACAGGGCAATTGAGAATTAAGTGTGGTAATGGAATTACAGTACTTTTATTGGTTCTCTGAGGATAAGCGCTTAGAGTAGCAGTTATATTCTGTTTGGCCTACTTGGGTGCTGAGTAAATATTAGTAACTTATTGAATAGCAAATAGCATTTCAGTTGCTCTCTGTGAATATGGGACATTGTTGAGGGTGGTGTTGCTAATGATGATAATATTATCGAAATAATAACTAACATGTGACTTTTCTAGTTGGTTATTATCCACTTCCTTGGGTCTCATCTCTTCATTCTTCTCTTTTTCTTCTCTCCCCCCTTCTTTGTTTCTAATTACTTGCTTGTGTCTCCTGAGTTATTAATGCTGGTTTCTCTTGGTGGAATTGGTATTGTGCCTAGATGGGACTATAGGCACCGCATCTAGATTTAAACAGATACCTTAGGGCAACAGCAGAAGCAGGCTGTATGATTGCAACTCTGTGACATTCTGGAAAAGACAAAACTATGAATACAGTAATAAAGATCAGTGATGACCACAGGTTAGAGGGGAGGAGGGATGAGAAGATGGAGCTTGAGTAATTTTGGGGGTAGTGAAACTACTTAGTATGATTCTATAAAATAATGATGGATACATGTCATAAATTTGTCCAGATCCATAGAACGTACACCAAGTGAGAACCTTAGTGTAAACTCTGGGTTCTGGGCAAAACTGATGTCAGTAGGTTCATCAGTTTAACAAATTTATCATTGTTGGGGGATGTTAATAATTGGGGAGACTATGCATATAGGGAGCAGAGACATATGAGAGAGAAATCTTTGCTACTTCCCAAACTTGCTGTGAACCTGAAACTACTCTTATAGTATTAAAAAAAAAAGAACCATTAAAGATTTGTGATGCTCGAGTAGGAAATTATTTTAAAATTTAATTTTTTAATAAGATTTATTTATTTATGCATACAAGAACCTGGGTCCAGAGGTGTGTGGGGAGGGTGAGAGGATTCACCAGAGACAGAGTGGGGAACAGAACAGGCAGAATAACTGAAGTACACTGCTGAGGGGAGCAGTGGGCAAGTCAGGAGAGGTCTGCTGTACCATGTGGGTAGCTCCCTGTTCCAGGATCAAACTCATGCTGCAGAGGCTGCAGACAGCTTCTTAGGTTGTGTCTTAACCCCTTGCGCCACCAGGGAGGTCCCTAAAATTTCATTTTTTTAAATCTGGAGTAGGGTTTATGTCATATTGCAAATATTGACATGCTTGCTGAAAAGAAAAGTTTCTAAATCCTAAACAGACTTCCTATAGCCATGTGTTAATGTTGAACCATATTTTGATCCCTCTTAAGAAATATTTACTTGTAGTTTCTTTCTTTTTTTTTTTTTTAAAGATTTATTTATTTATATAAGCACTGGGTACAGTCATAAGCGTGGGAGGGCGAGAGGATTCGCCAGAGCCAGAGCAGGGAGCAGAACAGGCAGACGGACGAAGTACACTGCTGGGTGGAGCAGCGGGCGGCAGGAGAGGTCTGTGCACCATGTGAGACCCTCGCCCGGCAGCCGGGGGTTGAACCAGAGCTGCCGAGGCTGCGGGCAGCTTCGTAACCCAGCACTCAACCGCAGCGCCACTGGGGAGGCCCCCTACTTGTAGTTTCTAATGGGGCAAGGAGAGACATTTAGATGAAATCATGACAACCAAAGTCCCTGTTCAGATTAGAAGCTAAAGATCCTGGGGAAGGCCTTGTTTTGTTTCTACATCCTCCCAAGTTTGTAGGCTTCTTGTCCCCCTCAAAAAAAGAAGAAGGAGGAGGTGGTGATGATGATGAAGAACAAACAAAATTGCTATTGTTAAATGTTGTGTACAGGATTAGATTTGTTTTCTTCCAATGGAATCACTTTCCTTAATCAGCACTCTTATAAATGGCACACCTGCCTAATTAGAAAAAGTTCTAGACTTCAGGATACAATGTGAGCATTTCAATTAGCTCCACACAATTGATGACTGTTGTGGCTGATTTCCTAGAAAGTCTTCTTCCCTTCTCTTCTTACTCCTTTGTGGCTAAGCTTTTATTATTTTTTACTTCTGACTCAGCCTTTGATTGTGGGGATTTCCCAGTGTGTGGTCATTGATACTGTTTTTGTTCCTAAGTGATTCTTTACAGGGGGAAAAAAAAAAGTGACATATTTATGTATATATGTAGTGATTTTTTAAATATTTTTATTTTATTAGATTTAATTTACTTGTTGTCATTCTTAAAATACAGAGAACGCTCTTCACTGTGACAAGGGGGTAAAATATAGCAGTCATTCTCAAGATCTCCATACATTAGCAATAATAAATCCTTTTGCCCAGAGTAATACAGAAACTCAATCCAGATCCAGTGGGGATGATGTAGTGCTCCCTCACAGAACCAATTACCCACAGAGAAGTATAATGAGCAGGGGAGGTGATACAATAAAAATCTATATGGAGAGGGTAAAATTATGGTAAAATTGATGCCTGTGAAAAGTCTTATAATAAGTATATCTCCAATTATCTTCTGGAAGAAATTACTAAAGTGTCTATTCAGATGTCCATGTCAAAACTCATGATAAAATTGCAAGAATAGCCTTAGAATAAAACAAAAGGGCACATGTGTATAGAGAAAATGGTGATAGACATGTCATAAACAGAGTTCTGTTGTGCCCCTGTGGTGTTGCTATGAGGGCACCAGACCTTCCTGCTGAGGAATGCTGTACTGACCACAGTTATAACACATGTCAATGGGAACAAGATAGTACTCTTAAAAAATGAGATGATTTCGGTCATCACAGGAAGCCTCTACTTTTAAAGTTAGTCTATTTCCAAAGACCACATCTTAGGCAGATTGCTGTAAAGGAAAGTCCTGAGTATGCATGCTCTATATCCTAATTAGGAGTGGGCTTGATATGTTCAGACAGACATCAGTTGAATAAGTGGGTTAAGTGGTAAGAAATGAAGACTAGTTCTTTATTAGGTAGGTGTCAAGTAGAGTGCTGAAGTGGCAAAAAAAAAAAAAGGAGGGGGAAAGTATGTTACCCTGAAAACCACACAGACCATTTTCAATCTCTGTTGTCCTAGCACTATCAGTTGTACAGTTTGTGGAAAACAACTAATTACTAATAACAAAATACCAATGTTCAAAATATTTTCCTTTTAAAATAGATTAAACAGATTCATGCCCATGTTATAATTTAGTTACTCTCACTGCATTGTGTTTATCCCCTTGATTTTATTGTCAGTTTCTTCTTTCTTGAGATGAATATAAGGAAGCAGGTTCACAATTAGGTATTGACAACAGGCCATGGCCCCAAGTTTATCTTACATATAACGATAGTAACTATTACTGATTGAGCCATAATAGTTAATACTCATGGAAATGGTGAGACAATTTTCCTCCTAACTGATTTTTAAATTTTGGTTCTGGTTTGTCAGATTACACTCAGGGAAGTGCAATTATATTTAAATCATTCATTATAAATTGTCAGAGTTAAAAAAAAAGACTTCAGATCAGTGATGGAACCCACTTTGTCATTCGTTGATGGTTGATTCACCCTCACTTTATAGTCATTAAGAATAGACATTAAAATAAATAACAGTAGTCATTATTTTTGATGCTGTTGAACTAGAGGAACCAATACTTAACCTGTGAAAGGGTATTCATTTATTTATTCAACAAATGTACTCTGAGTCTGGAGCTGCAGCCGCAAACAAAGTCTCTGCCCCCATGATGGAGCTTTTATAGTTTAGTAAGTGAAGCAAAATAGACAAATGATACATAACATATCATATAGTGACAAGTACTTGCAGAAAAATAAAGCAAGACATAGAGAATCCAGAATGGTGCCGGTGGAATGTAATTCCAGAATGGTGTGGGATATCAGAATCAAGCTCCAAACAAAATAAGGGATCAGTTGTAGGGAAAGACTTGTATTTCAATACCAGCTTCACAGTTGAACATGTGCAGCTTTAGAAAAGTTACCTACATTTTCAGATCCTTGATTTCTCCCCTAAAATGAACATAATAATCTACATTCTGGCATGATTTTGAAGATGATTAAATAGATAGTGTATGAGTGATCTATAGCCTAGCAGCTACCCCAGGACCATTACATGGGAGATAAGAAGTAGGTGTTTCTTGTACAGTTTGCAGAGTTAAACCTATCCATGGGTGTTAATTCTTGAGGTTAATTTGAAATTTCAAGCATATTGATAAGAAAATGTGATCAACAGGTTACATGCCTTTGTGAAATTTCAAAGAAAGGAATTAAGAATTGGCAGATACTGGTTCCTTTTTCAGACTGCTTAGGTATGATTTGTCTGTTGTAGACTTGTGTAGAATTGAATTGCCATTTATTCAGACCTCTTTCTGACTGCAGTCCATTTTAATCTATTACCAGGGATTATATTTTCAAACAATTTATATGTAGTCTGATTGAGAATAGTGAATCATAATAATTCTGTGACCCATTTACATGCATTACTGTAAAAGTTTCATTTCATACAAGTGACAATTTTTTAAAGTTAATTAGACTCGGCTGTACTGAGGTTAGCAAAAAGTGCTTTGAATTATCAATAATTCAGCAGGGCAGACGTTTCTGTATAATGCAGTGGTTTTATAGAGTATTGTGAGATAGTTATCCCTAAAATAAATGGTTGTGAGCATATATCAGCATGGTGGGGTTCACTTGAATGTAGCGTGAAGTGATAGCATCTATGCTTTCTATTATTGGACAGAGTGTGGGACATTAGTCTTTCTGGCCATGAACTACTAGCAACCTTTGTCCTTTGTGTTACCTTTAGTTAAAAACGAAAAATGAGCATGAATGCTGGCTGATGGCCATGTCTTTCTACAGCTCAAAATTCATCTGGGAAAGAAAAATGGGAGTGCAGATTTGGATTTGTTTCATTGCATGAATGATAGGTGACATTTTGTAAATTATTTATCACGGCAAGGATGGCAGCAATGGCTTGAGCATTGTTATATCAAATGAAAGCAGGGATCCCATTAGTACAAAGACTGGGTTTTAGCTAGTATCTATCAGGGGAATGGTGTCACTTTAAAACCAGATTGTTCTTTTAATTGCTATTTAAAGGAACAAAAGTGTTCCCAAGGTACTGCAGTTGAGCAGTTGCAAGTAATAACTATGGATCTATAATTATGCAGTGCTGATTATCTGGCATTTAAAAAATTGTGGCTGGAGTCAGTGACCAATTTGTTGTAGCTTGTCTTTTTTTTTTTTTTTTTTTCCCCTTCGTTTTTCTAATGCAGGATGCTTTATATTCTGCTTTTAACTGGGGCTACAAAAATACATTTGAATAGCTACCTCAGAAAGTAAAGCCTGTACATATTAAAAGAACAAATTAAACTGAAAATAAGGCAAGATAATGAATGCTCATGTTGTAAGATGAAATTAGAAGTTACATTGAACAATTTTGTAAATGCTTGGTCATAAGATGAATTCTGTTTTTTTTTGATGACATGTCACAGTGAACTAGGCATTTGTTGAAATCATTATAACCATTTGAAATATTAGATGAAGTATGGGGTTTTTTAACTAGCATATGTTTCTTTCATCTATTCAGCTAGCAGATATATTTTGAGTGCATACTGTATATCAGGCAATGTGTTAGGCACATTTGGGATAGAGTAACTGAACAAATGAGGTTTATTCTTTGCTGATGTATATTTAGAAGTGTATATTTAGAGCTGCAAAATCTTGTTTTTAATTTACATTAGAAAAACATTTGTGATTCTGCTAAGTTTTCTTGCCCTGAATTTTTAATTCATGAGATTCATATATAAATACATTATAGTTACATTCAGAAAGCTAGCAGACAACATGTGTGAATGCTTGGAATATGCAATAAAATTTTAGTTTTCATATAGTTTTGACTGTTCAAAATAACGTGACCAGATCTGTAAGCACAGCCAACTATTCATATGACTGGGAATACTAGCAAAGCTGGTAGTCATAAATCACAATGGAGACACTAAAATGTATGCAGATTTATACATTGTTAAAAGCAATTTCCTTAGTGAGAATCAAAGGGTGCTAGCGGGTTAGACAAATGTTTTGTTGTTTCTTTTATTAAAGTGGGAATATCAGAGATTTAGGGTTTATCTCTGTTATGTGGCATGTTGTGGTTTACTTTTGAAGACCTTGTTGCTACAAAGAACCTAGTTAATGGCCTTTTCATCTCAAAAGTCTCTATAGACTTTTAAAAATGTTCTTGCTTAGTTTCAACTCTATTATTTTGTCACATAAAAACACAATATTTTATGTCAAATATTTAATAGAAAGATACTGGTAACCTGCACTAAAACATTTGAAGTTTAAACAGTCTGACCTAATGAGATAATATTCATAGATTACACTAGTAATGAATATTAACATATACTATACTCATAGACTATAATACTAATGAAAAATATAATACTAATGAATCTTTAATAATGTTCATTTTAGAAAGGTTATATGATATATAAAGGTCTTAAGGTTTCATTGGTTTAATAAAAATTACTCTTTGGTCTTCTACTTTACAATTAAATACATTATTCAGGTAAAATTTAGTATCAAATTAAGAAAAAATTTATTTGCAGAAAATGGTTTGAATATCTTACTTAAAGGAGTTTTTTTTGTTGAAGAAATATATAAGAACCTTTTGATTTTAATGTATTGTTTTAAATGGAAAACTAACAGTATTTTTTTTTTAATTTTAATTTTGTCATAGCCCCGTGCCGATCCCATTCCAATATGTAGCTTCTGTTTGGGAACTAAAGAATCAAATCGTGAAAAGAAACCAGAAGAACTCCTCTCTTGTGCAGATTGTGGCAGTAGTGGTGAGTTGGATTTTTTTGTATATGTATACAGTGACTCTCCATTATAGTTACATGCTATTTATTTCTCTACCAAAACTATATTTTTATTTGAAGCAGTGTTTGGTTGTTAATAGTATAGATTTCAAAATTTAAAAGTAAATGTATGTAGAGGCAGAAAATGTGGAAGTTTGTTAGCACTGACATAAAGATATATATGTTTATATAATACACTATATATGATATATAATTAAGCTTTGGTTTCATGCTAGCATTGGTAATTCAGTGTGGAGCACTTTACACTATGGATAAATTGATATCACAAATTCCAGATTTTCAAGCTGAGTACAACTAGAATCACTTGTTTTTTCTATAGCAAGTCCTGATGTTAGGTAACTGAGTTGGTACATAATAGTGTTGCAGATCATGACACCTACTGGTGCAGTGTAACAGTACAGCTCAGCTCTGTGTGACGCCCAATAAAAAGTACAGTATTCTGGAAAATACCATGATGGAATTAAAAAATCATCAAGCATGAAAGAAATTCAGATTGCTTAGAATAAAATAACAAGAGGGTAGTCTATGTTAGAAAGTAGTGTGGTGTTGCAGAGGGAGTGACAATAAGGTGAGGGGAGAGCACAGGGAAAATGGTGAAGGACTATGGGTGCTTTGGAGGTGAGAGAACTATGGTGACCACATCTAGGGGAGAAATCATATATTATGTAAAAATTAAATTAAAAAAAATATAGTCACTGTGATGTGATGATTAAGAGTAAACTCGAGAGCCAGGCATGACCCATCTAATATTTAACTATTCTGAGTCTCACTTTTCTCATTAGAAAGGTAAGTAATTAATGGTATGATTTACCTCTTGGATTTTATGGGAAAAAAGTGAGAGGATATAGGTAAGTAGCCTAGCACAGTCTTCAGCAAAATGATAAGTGTACTATAAAAGTCAGCCACTGTTATAATTTGGCGTGTTTGATATTGTTGTCCTTGATTGCTGCAAGTAATTTAAAAATCTTATCTCTACTATGACAGCTGCTTGATGGGTAGAGAGAGGAAATGTTTCATACTGAGGAATGACAATGTTGTGTAATGATTCTTCCTTCTATGTAGATTTTACTTGATAGGCCCTATGGATCTGCAATTTTCTGGACCTGACTAGGATGGGAGAGCCTTGGAAATAAGACATTTCAAACTCTGCTTGAGAAATGCTTTCTGACAGTCTTTTTGATGGGCTCTACAGATTCATTAAAATTCTTTTACTTGCTCATGGTATCATGGTTAGTGACAAAAGGGCATGGAAACATTATCTGTATGTTCGGTTTAATAAATTTCAACCTTACAATCTTCCTGTTTTATCTTGATAAGGTAGTGCCTCACTCATCAGTCTGACTCTGTAGTTATCTTATGGGTTTTCTCGTGAGGCTCATTCTGAATGAATTATTCTTTTGTGTAAATGCCTGATCAGTTTAGTGGTGTTCACTTGTCTAGGGTTTACCCCTTGTGATTTTTAAGGTAGTACTTTTAAAACACCCTTCACTGTTTTATTTCTTTGTCTCAACACTAGACAGATTAAAGACGTACTTAACTGTGGGAAGAAAAGTTCCCTTCATGTATTTCCTTACCTCTGGTGATACACTTACTTGAGTTGATAAGGAATTCAAGATCTTTATCTTCTAGATCATAACTTCAAGGCTTCCTTCACAGGGTATAAAAGTGTAATTCTAAACAGGTAGATCTTAGATTTTTCTGATGTAATCAATCTCCCTTAGTTTTCCCCAGATTAAGACCTGCCAAAGGAGAAGCTTGATCTCCTTTGTACTGAAATTTTTTTCCCCTGAAGTTTCTTACTTTTCCAGAGTCTGTAAGTGTAATGTTATAGTTTCTCTTTTTAAAATTACTCTCTTGTTTTCTCTTTTAACAAACTGAGAAGAATAAATGAAGGATACTGACCAGAGGCTTGTATATTTACAGTCATTTTGTGAGCCAGTTTCCTCCTCTCCAGATAAAGAGGGCCAGAGGCTTTGGAGTCAAGGTGTGGGTCATGGCAGAAATTCAAGCCCTGGAGTCATCATGTCCCTAGTTTAAGACAGAGCATGGCTCAGAGTCCTTCTCTAGATTCAGCAATGGGATCCAGCTCTAGTGTTAAGGTTCACTTAATCTTCCCTTGAGTGTACTGTGCCAGTGTGGATTTAGCTACTTTATTCAAAAAACCATTGTTCCTGACTCAGGGAGCTGTATTTTTCACATGTACTTTATCTGGTAGGTCATGTGAGTGGGCTTGACTATTGAAAAATAGATGCTTTTAAAGAGAAGGGACAAAATATAATATGGTTCTTGTTAGAGAATTTGGGGGTTCTCATAATTTTAATGCTCTATTGTAACACCTTGGTAATGATAGAGAACAAAGAATAAGATAGGTTGGTATGATTCAACAGTGCCCTCTAATAATGGAGGAAGCCACATCACAGTCCAATTCAGTTTTTCAAGTGGGAATTACAGTGTGATGGGTACCCCTAATTGACCTATGTAAACGGCTGCTGTGTCACACTCAGAGGAGTCCATTGATTCTAGGATTGAGTTGAGTCTGTAATGATCAAAGGAATCCCTAATGTAGGAGTTTTACATGAGAAAAATGCTCCTAGCTGTATCAAACCAGAAAAAGAAAATCTAGATGGCAGCCCATAATGAAGATCATTCTTAAATGTGTTTCCCATATGTACCTGTTGGATTTTCGTTACTTCTATCTGAAGTTCTATTTGTATGATGTCTTATTTAGACTGTAGTTACATTTCACAGATACTAATAACAAATGTTTCTTTCTGTTTACATCATAAAGCCAAACAGAATGTTTCCGTTTTTAAGGTGACTTGAGTGTTGCAAATGGTTTTCCTGGTAAAAATTATTTTGAAAAAATAATTCAAGTTTGCAGGTGGTTAAAAAATAAATGTGAGGTGATATGTATAGTCCCAAATTTGGTGTTCCAGTTCTGTTTTGCTGTTTGCTGATTGTAGAGTTGCAATTTTCCATATCTGTAAATTGTAGAAGGTGATATCTGCACCCTGCATCCACAGGGCTGTTGTGAGGATCCAGTAAGAGAATATGAGGATTATCAGTAACTATAAAACATTACACAAACACGAGGGACTATTCTAACCACTAATATGAATGTGGAATCATCAGATAGGCTTCAGGTCTGTACAGATTTTGGGACTAGGAAGTGATTTTACTTGACTTTCATGGATCAGCCTACTTTGAAATTAACACTGTTATATTCTCTTTGCCTCATTAAGACCAAATTATCTTTAATTAGCTTCACATAAGTATTAGATATTATACCAAATGAAATTTTGTGTCTGCTGTTCAGATTGCTGGGTGGTTAACTCTTACTTACAGATGAGTTGTGTGCATGTGTGTTTTCAAATTAGCAAAATCTAAGATAAGTGTATAGTTCAAAATTATAGCATCATTCTAAGTGGAAGCTTATTGAAACTGGAGACAGAAAAAGGCTGCTGTGATGCAGCTGAAAGAATAAGAAAATCACCTTTATCTAGTAAAGGGTGCAAGAGCTGTTCAGTCAAGTATCAGTCCTCCCTCAGGAGACCTGAAATCTCTCCCTGGCTTGTCTTTATTTGCTTGTGAACTGAATAAAATCTGCCTTGTAGGTGCAACATATGGGTATATTGGTTTATAAAAAAGATCACTAGTTTCTTAAGATCACTGAGAAAATGCCCCAAGGATTGATTGTTTAGCCATCCAGTTCACACTGACTCGACACAAATTAAATAATTAGGTGAGAAATAGATGTTTGACTAAAAAACAAGCAAGCAAGCAAGCAAACAAACAAACAAAACCAAAGATATAATCCAAAGAGGAATAATAGAAAGAGAGGGTGGAAGTATTGGTGAGCCCCACCCTTCACACACCCGGAGTTGGAGTCACCATCCAAGCGTAGAAAAAGGTAACAGAAACCTTGCTTCTCTCCTGTATTTGCTCTAATTGTACTTGTCAGGATTAACAGTGATTTCCATGTAGCAAACTATAATGGCAACTTCTCAGTTTTTGTTACGGACTTTTTTTTTTTTTTTTTTTTAAGATTTATGTATTTATTGAGCGCTGGGTTGCGAAGCTGCCCGCAGCCTCTGCAGCGCCGGTTTGATCCCCGACTGCTCCCCGGCCACCGGAGGAGGGTCCCACATGGCACGCAGACCTCTCCTGCCGCCCGCTGCTCCCCTCAGCAGTGTACTTTGGTCCCTCTGCCTGCTCTGCTCCCCGCTCTGGCTCTGGTGAATTCTCTCACCCTCCCGCGCTTCTGACTGTACCCAGTGCATGCATAAACAAAAAAAAAATACAAACCAACAAACAAACAAATAAATAACAAAAAAAAAAGATTTATGTATTTATGTATATAAGAATTGGAGTACAGGCCAGAAGTGTGGGTGGTGAGAAGACTCACCAGAGACAGAATGGGGAGCAAAACAGGCAGATGTACTGAAATACACTGCTGAGGGGAGCAAAACAGGCAGATGTACTGAAATACACTGCTGAGGGGAGCAGTGCGCAAGTCAGGAGAGGTCTGCTGCACCATGTGGGTCACCTCCCTTGCCAGGGATCCAACTCATGCTGCAGTGGCTGCAGATTGCTTCACAGTGCTGCGTCTTAACCCCTTACATCACCAGGGAGCCCCTGTTATGGACATCTTTGAATCCATACCAAATACTCAGACACATTTGACCTGCTGAGTCTCTTTTCCTTAAAATGATCTCCTTTGGTTTCTGTGATGTTATGTTTTGCATGTTTTCTCTCCCACATCTTTTGTTAGCTCCTTGGCCTCGCTTCACCCTCTAAATGTTTCTTCCTGCTTCTGTTGGTGGCCCTGTGTTTAATTTTGCTTCATAATTTTTTTTTTAAAGATTTATTTATGCATGCAAGAGCTGGGGTACAGGCCAGAGGTGGGGGGGTGAGAGGATTCACCAGAGACAGAGTAGGGAACAGAACAGACAGATTGACCAAAGTAACACTGCTGAGGGGAGCAGCGGGTGAGTCAGGAGAAGTCTGCTGAGCCATGTGGGTTGCTCCCTGGCTAGCCTGGGATGGAACATGTGCTGAAGAGGCTGTGGACAATTTCATAGGTTGTGTTCTTAACCCCTTGCACCACCAGGGAGGCCCTTAATTTTGCTTCATAATGTCTTGTGAGCTTCCAAAATTTAGATACAAATCCCTTCAGAACTTCTCCACCTGGACACCCCAAAAACTTCTCAGAGTGAATATACAAAACAGCTTATCAAGCTTGCACTACTCCCTGTACCAGAAAAAAGCCACCACCACCACAACAGAAATCTCAACAACCAACCAATATCCTGCTCTCCTTGGTGGAGGGTGGGTAAGTGGGAGGGTTCCCATTTCAGCAAATGGCATTACCACCATCATCTACTTACACAGCTCCACAAGCCATCCTCTGCCTGTTTCTGTCACACGATGGAATCAACGAAATACATTGATTCAATGTTTAGTCCACATATCTCCAACAGCCCCAGTCACTACTGCTTTTATAATCATCTAAATATGATCTTGACCCACTTTCTCCTCATCCATTTTCCATACTCCAACCTTATAACTTATTTGTTTTTTAATTGTAAATCTACTCACAGAACTTATTAGTAGCTACCAGTTACCCTTAGGAAAAATCCAAATTCTTCACTATAACTCCCCACACTCTTCTGGATTGGGCTTCTGTTTACTCTGTCCTGCATCACTGTCCCCTTGTGTATTCTACACACTAACTTATATTGAACCTCTTTTCCTTGAATAGACCATGTCCTCCTATCCTGCACTTGCCAAATTTCCCTTCCATCCCTCAACTTCTCAGGTTCCATGTAATCCCATTTCTCCTTTGGGTTTCTTTTAGGATAGCCTTCCTCTAATCTGCTAGATTTTCCCGTGTCTCTGAGCCCCACACCATTATCATACATTAATTCTCTTTTTCTGTCTGTCCTCCTGTTTGACTATATCATCTATAAGAGTAGAATCATATCTGTCTTTACCTCACTGTGTCTTAGATAGATAGCCATCAGATAGCCCATCCAAGGGGCCAAGTGTTTGAGTATTAGTTTTTCCATTGCTGCTAAAACAAGTTGTTATCACCACTGTCTAGTGACTTAACCCAAGTGTATTGCCTTAGAGTTCTGTGGATTAAGAGTCTAACATGGGACTCAGTAGGTTAAAGTTTAGGTTTCACTAGGGCTGATTTCCTTTCTGGGGACTCTAGAGGAGGGTCCATTTTCTTGTTTATTTGAGTTGTTTGGCAGAATTCAGTTCCTTGTTTCTGTCGCTATTTTTTTGTTGGCTATCACATGCACATTGTTCCTGCTTCTAGAGGCCATCCATATTCCTTAGCTTGCGGCCCCATTTACACCATCTTCAGAGTTAACAAAGCTGGGTGGAGGCCTTCTCCTTTGTTCTCATCTCACTAATGCAGCTGGAACACATTCTCCATTATTAAGTACTAGTGATTATATTGGGTCTGCACAGATAATCCAGGATAATCTCCTCATCTCAAGGCCCAAACCCTTAGTCACAGCTGCAAAGTTCTTTTGTAGTATTTTTACAGGCTGCAGGGATTACAGCGTAGACATTTTGGGACTTTGTTGTTCTTTCTACTACATAATCCATGTTTTTTGCCCCCTCCCACAGTACTTCAGAAATCAATGCTGCTGTGATTTGTGATCTCATTAGCACTTACCTCAGTTTAAACAGCATTCCTTTGGTTTTGTTAGATAAAACTATAGTAAGATGCTAGTGCTTGTAATAAGAATGAATAAGTGATTACATCTTATACTCTCATATGTTGATAAATTACAAACCACAAAAGTGTTTTAAAACTCCATAAAAACAAACCACCATGAGTTGTGTCAGCAGATAGAACCCAATTTTTAGAGGGAATTATTGAGCTTATGGAATGGCTAAATGGGAGGTAAGGAATTACATTATCAATCACATTGTTTTCCTTTATCTAATTACTAAAGCTTGTGTAGAACTATATCAAGACCAGTTACAGTCTTTTGTGTTATTTCAAATTTGGCTATGAGGAAATAAAATGGAAATATTTCTTCATTCTTTAGCATCTTTTATAGAATCATAGAAATTCAGACCTGGAAGGGCTCTCGGCCAGTTCTCTTAAGCTAAATAAAGGTAAGGTTGCTGCTTAAGAGAAAGATGGGCTGGAGATTTTAGAATTTGATAGAGTAGCTTAAGTGGTAGTAGTTGAGATAGAATATTGCTTAAAATGGGAAAAAAGAGCATTAAGTGGAAGAATATTCCTTGCTCTTTATGAAAGTGGCCAAAATCCAATTAATTTGCAAAATACATAATTATTTAAAAGTATTTTTCATAGGCTATCTGTGAGAATAAATAGTAAGCTATAGTATGATATGAATTACCTTAGATACAGAATATTAAGCTACAGAGTACAAAAACAGATTTTAATGTAGAGAAAAATTTAGTGCATGAAATTGAGGTCATATGTGCTAGTGATGTATGACTTACAGGAAGTAATAAAAAGAGGGAAAAAAGAGAGGTAAATGGTATACTTTTAAGCTGATGGGACCCATTTTAAGGGTGGAATTTAAATTGCTGTTCTTTATAACTTTTTACCCCCTTACTATATAAAGGGAAAAAATCGTGATCAAAGTAGACAACTTCGCTCCCCCTTCAGAGTATACTTGTATTGGACTAGCAGGCTGTCTTTGTTTGCTGTTCTGAGCAGAAAAAGGTGATTGATACCATTTTTATGTATTTAAACTCCCCTTCCCCCCATTTATTTGAATGAGAGAAGCCCTTGTAAAAAGAGTGGTGTCATAGGTTAAATGCATCTGCCTGGGTGTCTCTCCTGCCTAAGGTTGTAATCCTATGACAGCATTTTATTTTTTCAACATCTTAAATACAGATGTTTAGTTGTGTTTTTTTTTTTTTTAAACTCAGGAATAGTGTGCTTTTATTAATGATATTGATGATTGATTTTGAATGTTTTTACTTGAAAAAGCGAAATCTGGTGGGTGGAATTTTATGAAGCACCTGTTAAGCTTTAGGGAGGAGGACCCTTTTGGCAGCAACCCAAAATACATATTTAAACAATGAGCCTGCCAAAGTCAGGAAATTATAAAACAGTTTTGAAATTGCAGAATCTGCTCTTTTTATTACCCCTCAGGTTTCTTTTGCAGCTTGCTTATAAGTTCTTTCACATGGGATTTACTAATGTTCTTACTATTTTAAGACAAGATTTAGAAAAATAAAATTAAATTTAGAGATCTCAGGTTTTATGTGATAAAAGCCCATCAGATTTTAAACTGAACTGCCTTCCCAAGAGTCTGTGCTCACATTCCCCACACTACTTGGAGGAATCTGCTACTTGGTATAGCCTGGCTGGTTTCCTTGAATGGCTTTGCCCCTGTGGGGCTCCATTTTCCTAAGTTGAGACCTGCTGGATAAAAACTGTGCTCAAAACAGTGGAAAAGCAGAACCCTCAGAAATTTGGGGGAGATTTGCTGAGGGTGTGTAGCTCGACCTTTTCTGTTTGACCTGGATTATTTAGCTTTCTCTCAAATTCCCTGTTTCTGCTCCTACTTCCAGACTTTAAATTCAGGTTCCCAGGGACAAAGCAGCAATAGTACCTTCTTTATATATCCTAACAATGGGGTGTTCTTGGTATATCATTGGATTTTCTTTTTTGCCTTTTGTAGTTAAGCACCCCCGGTTTTCTATTTAGCTATTTTAAGTTTTATGATTGAAGAGCAGGGATTGTTTTGAACTTGGGCAACTCCCACACAGTCTGACAAACCAGAAAACTAGGGTAAATGGTAATTGATAAAGATGGTGAGGGCTGAAGATAAAAGAAGGCACAGGAGTGAGAACGTGATCTGAGCATATTTATCTTCAAGTTCTCAAAGACCTGTGATTGGAATTAGTACACTTTTCTTTTTCTTTTTTTTTTATTTAAAGATTTATTTATTTATTTATACAAGCACTGGGTACAGTCAGAAGTGCGGGAGGGCGAGAGAACTCACCAGAGCCAGAGTGGAGAGCAGAGCAGGCAGACTGACGAAGTACACTGCTGAGGGGAGCAGCGGGCGGCAGGAGAGGTTTGCGTGCCATGTGAGACCCTCGTCTGGTGGCCGGGGATTAAACAGGCGCTGCAAAGGCTGCAGGCAGCTTCACAACCCAGCGCTCATCTGCTGCGCCACGGGGGAGGCCCTAGTTTACATTTTCTAAGTTTCTTTTAGGGAAAACCTTTGCAGTCATACTGTGACATACAGGGGTAGGGGTTGGGGGTAAAGATGGAAAGGAAAGTGTAATTTAAATTTCTGACCTTTCTGTATTTTAAAGTTCTTAAGGTTCTTTGGCTGGCATCATCTCTGTCTATTAAATATTCAAGAATGGGAGTTTAAAAATATGTAAGGCACCATTCCCATAAAGCAATTTGCTTTTTATTCTTATAGGACACCCATCTTGTTTGAAATTTTGTCCTGAATTAACAACAAATGTAAAGGCCTTAAGGTGGCAGTGCATCGAATGCAAGACATGCAGTGCATGTAGAATCCAAGGCAAAAATGCAGTAAGTATGGCTCTCAATTGTTTATCTATAGGTAAATTGTTAGTATTCAATGTGAAGGTTTTTTAAATTATTTTTTTATTAATTTATTTGCAGATGATTGCTGTTTTCTTTTTGAAGTTTTAAATGCACACAATGTCAAATTTCAACAAGGCTCATGGTGCTCCTTCATTATATTTTATTGTTGATTGGATCACATAAGAATTTGTGACCTTTTACAGTTGGTTTCAGTCTCAATTAGTCTTAAATGTGTTATATTACAGGATAATATGCTTTTTTGTGACTCCTGTGATAGAGGATTCCATATGGAGTGCTGTGACCCCCCACTTTCCAGAATGCCAAAAGGTGAACTTTTAAACCATATTAAAATGTGTTTTATTACATACTCATTAGCCTTGTCCTGATGTCTGACAGCTCAGGGGTACACAGGTTACTTAAGCATTTTTCATCTCTCCTACCTTCTTTATTTTTGTGGGTTTGACACAGGTTGTGAACAGAGAAGTGCAAAAGCATTTAGTTTGGGGGTAATTTATATAATAAAGACTAATTCAGACACAGGCATACAAGACTATTCCTCTCCTGAAACCACTATAAGAATAAGTTTAGGTTAGTAAGTCAAAAGTTTAGAACACTTTCCATATTATTCAGTATGGTGGTTAGAGGTAAGACATGACCTATTTTCAATAATGGTGATAATGATGACTCAAAGTCCCGTGACAGCAACCATCACCATTTTCTGGGCCATTAGTTGTGTGGATATACCCATATGGAATGTGGTTTTTCTTCATTGTTAAGTTAGCCTAGCTTGGTCTCTGTGTTTTCATTTTATAGTACAGTAAACATTAAAAATAACTGCCTTTTTATTACAAAATGTATACATTTTCAGGGTAAAAGATTTAGAAAATATAGAATGACAAAAAGAAGTAAAAAGAATAATCAACTGGAAATTGCTTCCCTGCCCCCCTTACCCTTTTAAGAAAGAAATGGAAGCTTCTGTATATGTTTCTGTAACTGTGTTTTTATTTCCCTCTCTTAACAATAGATTCTGCTATTCCTATATCATTAAATATTCTCTAAAACAGTTTTTAATGAGTGTATAGAACACTATAGTGTAGAGAGGGCCTTGTGTCTATGGGCCACAGTGATGCTTTATTGGTACAATGTTTTTAAAATTTTGAATTTGGCTCTTTTAGGTGGAGCATGCATGCTCCATTTTGCCACTATCTTAATATTCTCTGTTGTCTAATACTGCAGGTTGCTTTACTCATATTTGTTATACCTGAGATTTCCTGAAGATATTTGACTTTGCAAGCCCATGTATAAACAAACCATAATTTATTTACCCAGTCCATTACAAATGTTTCCAATTTTTTCCATCCACGATTATTTCCTTAAGATAAATTCCTAGGAGAGGAAATGCTGGATCAAAGGCCTATGTACATGAAAGGCTGTATCAGTTTTCAGACCAACCACCAATGTATGAGAATTACCTGTTTCCTTGTATCATGACCAACATTCACCATTACTATATTTCATTGAGTCTAAGACACACTATTTTTTTTCCTTCACATTTTAACATTTTTGAAATTCGGTGCATTTATGGTCATTAGTATCCTAAATTTGATAAAATATGGTGTTATTACTTTAAATTTTTATCAATTTGATAGTTTAAAAAATATCTGGTAATTTTTTCAGAGTGAAATTAGTGAGAGTGAACATTTCTGTGTTTGATTATTGGCTGTTTGTATATCATTGTGCAAAGTGGCTGTTTTTATCCATCAATCATTTTTTTCTATGGGGTTTTCATCTTTTTTCTTAATGATTTGCAGGAGCTCTTTATATTTTTATTTAGTCAAATCCATGAATCTTTTTCTTTATGGCTTCAGTCTTAAATGTCAGTCATGCTTAGATTATATAACTATCCACATCCCCCCCCCCCGTATTTGTAACATTTAATTTTGTCATAATACTCACCTGCCTAGAATTTATTTTTTGTAGAAGATCGAAAGTAATTCTTCAAGATATATAACTTATTTGTTCTGTCACCACTCACTGAATCATTTTATCCTTTTCCTACAGATTTGAAATATGACCTTTTTGATAGTCTAAACTTTTCAATAAGTTTAGTTGTTCTGGTCTTTCAGTTCTTATTCACTGACCTTTTTCCTTATGCCAGATGTATAATTTTAAGTCTTAATTTTAAAATGTTTTATACTAGTAATTTTTTAGTGTTGAACAGTCCCAGAATGAGATGATAAAGCAAATAGATTTTCCCAGAAGTTCTAGAAACTGATTAACTTGAAAATGTCTTTTTCAAATCAAAAGATTATGATATCTGACAGGATCAGGTTTTCATGTGTGTTTATGTGTTGGAGGGAGACTTGGAGACACCTTGGGAAGAGTGTTAAGGAAGAATCTGAGATACAGGGACAGCCCTCTCTGTTCTCACCACCTTGACCTGGGGAAATTGACCTTTAATGACAACTTGCTGAGGAGAATGACAAAAGGGAATGGTCCACCTTCTGGAGTAAAGTTCTGCATACAGCCATCCTCGGGCAGCTTGTTACAGCTGCAATTTATATTTAATATCTCTCCTAAAATGAAACATTAAAATATTTTTCTCATATATATATTAATTCAGGGATGTGGATTTGCCAAGTCTGCAGACCAAAGAAAAAGGGAAGAAAACTACTTCATGAGAAAGCTGCACAAATAAAACGACGATATGCAAAACCCATTGGACGACCGAAAAATAAATTAAAGCAACGATTGTTGTAGGTTGAGATCTTATCGAAAGACATTTTTTATGTTGTGCTTAAAAAATATAGGTGATTGTAACTCCCTTAGATTCCACTAGACTTTTTAGTATCATTTTTACAAACTCAAGGGATGAAGAATATTTCTCCTTTTGTATAAGCTGTGGAAATTTTTTGAAAATTATTTTAGATTACAATTGGCATTTTGGGGTCTTGTCTTGGCAGTATTTGTAATGCCAAGAGACATTTTTCAAGCAGCAGGATGGAAACAGAATGTAAGAATTGGAAACAATCTTTCAGCCTACTTTATTACTAGCTGAGCATTAGGAAAGCTTAATTATATAAATACTTTCATGGGAATTTTAAAGCAAGAGAAGTTTTGTCCACTGATATTCAGTGAATCTCTTGTTGATCCAGGTAACATTTTAGAAAAATACTTCTCTTATCTGGTGCTAATTTAAAATTACAACTTTCAAAGATTCCTTTTATGTAATAAGAGTTTATGGAGAAACCTGCAAATGACTGTCTTCATGTTTGCCCCTCCGAGTGGGACAGGACCATTTTGTATGTGCAAATATATGCAAATATACATACAAAATAATATATAAGCAGTGGTTTTCATATCTGCTATGATAACCCCATTTTCTCTAGCCTTAGTTGCAATTAAAACCCAATAGAACATATAGCAGGAGTTACTTGGGGAGGTGGAAGAAAAAATAAGAGGTGACTTGGGTGTATTTTTTTTAACATTATTTAGATTTGACTCAACATTAATTAAGGTGTTTACAAATGAAATCAGTAGACTTGCATATCTGAAGCAGTTCTATCAGTGAGACATTGGCCTTCACTTTTAAGCTCAATGAAAGTAATGGTCATGGTGATATAGAAATGAATAGATGCTCTGCACAGACCATGAGCAAAAAACATCAGGTATCTTATTCACTTGCTTCTCCCTAATTTAATCTGAAGCAATTATCTATATAAACTGCTCTCAGTATTTTACACCATTATCTCCCAAAGGAGAACTAGAAAATGCATGTTCCCTCCTAGAATGTTCTGTGAAACACTGTGAAAACTTAACTGTGGACACTTTAAATGGAGTTTTCGTTAATTTCTCCAGACAAACATGAAACATACTTACGAATAAAATTTTCATATTAGCATCATTTGAAGTAGAGATTATATGTTTTTGCATTCATCCTATGTAAGCATTATTCTTAAATTGGGACTCTATCCTTAGGGCCCAATTAAAAAAACCAAATTAGGATATAAACTTTCTAAACAAAGGACACAGCTGAAAATTGCATCTGGCACAAATCCTAACTTTTTGTTTGTCCAAAATTGTCCTTTGAGCTTAGGAATTTTTAAGACAGTCTAGGGAGTATTTTCTTTTTACATGCTTTATAAGCATATTATCCTTTCTGGGCAATCGATTCCAGATACAGTCCAAATGCAGCATTCTGATGTGCAACATTTTAGCTTAGATGAGTTTTTTTATTGATGACACTTGAAATCTCTGGTTAACCTGATTTGGCTGAATCCATGGCGCCAGGCAAAGTTCCTGGCGTTTGAACTGCCTCAGATGAGCTGAGTAGTTTGCCTCATTGATCTGCACCAGCCTCTCCTTCAGCTGACTGCTAAAATTGTTCATTAAATCTTTATGAACAAGATGACCACTAAAGTGTGCTCTTCTATTTGGAATTACTTGAGATATTTTTATAATTCAATATCATATCATTTCCAGGCTTCCATTTCTTCATTATTAGCCTTCAGCTAAATTGATAATTTTTAAAGTGCATTCTTGGGCCCAAGCACTGCCGTAATTCACATGCTAATGTTTCTATTGTATAAAATTCTGCTGCAAAATGGGTAGCTTTCCAATCCCCAGCCTGAGGTGAAGGCAGACAGCTGCTGTTCCTGTAAGCAGCCATGTTAGTGGAGTGGCCTGCATTGTTGACCACGCAACTGTATGGGCAGAACCAGTTATCTTGATGCTTCAAGTGAAATGGGATAGCCGTCAGAACCACTGTGTAAAGATTCTGACACCAAGTATATGATAATGACCAGGGTAAATGTGCCGCTTCTTCACCAGATTTTCCTTGTCATGTCTGACCTGCTGTAGCTTTTCTTTAATCATTTCTTTAGTTTTTTGCTATTGTTGTCCTTTTTCCAGCAATATTTTATGCTGTAATTAGTTGTTTCCTCTTAGAGAGTATTATTGGTTATCCTATCATCTTAAGCATAAACTGCTGAGAGGCAGTCTCTTTTAAGATTTTCTTTTTTAAAAAAAGTACTCATGTATGCATAGTCAAATTCTATTTATATAAATTTTCAAATTGAATTAATGTTCCTTCTAACTAGAGGATAGATAAGCTAAATCTTTTGCTTTTAGATAGCATAACTTACTTCCTTTAATATTTAAATTAAGAATTCATAATTACTTGTGATGATACAAGGGGTAGCATTTTACTTAATTATAATTAAAGCATTGGGTGTACTTTTAGTTTCCAATATTTTCTTCTGTTGCCCTTGGGTCCACATGGATTCTTCCAGCACCTGTTGGATGGGCTCTGGGAGAATCATGACATGGCAAAAGTAGTTACTGCTACCTGTTTCAACAGAGAAACATCTAGCTGGAGACACACACACACAAAAGCAGTTGTTAGGGTTACAATTCAGTTTTTTAAGTTTAAGCACATTAAATGCATCTAATTGCTATAAACTTGTTTTAGATACCTTTATAATTCTATTACTAAATGCTGATACTATTCTCTAAATTTTTGCCTAGGTCTGTAACCAGTGATGAAGGATCCATGAATGCATTCACAGGAAGGGGGTCACCTGGTAGGGGTCAAAAGACTAAAGTCTGTACCACACCTTCATCTGGTCATGCTGCATCTGGGAAGGACTCAAGCAGCAGATTGGCTGTTACAGACCCCACTCGGCCTGGTGCCACCACCAAAATCACCACCACCTCCACCTACATTTCTGCCTCTACACTTAAAGTTAACAAGAAAACCAAAGGGCTCATTGATGGCCTTACTAAGTTTTTCACACCATCACCTGATGGTCGCAGATCACGAGGTGAAATAATAGACTTTTCAAAGCACTATCGTCCAAGGAAAAAGGTCTCTCAGAAACAGTCATGCACTTCTCATGTGTTGGCTACAGGTACCACACAAAAGATAAAACCTCCACCTTCTTCACTTCCACCCCCAACCCCCATCTCTGGTCAGAGCCCCAGTTCACAAAAGTCCAACACTTCCACTTCTTCTACCTCTCCCCAGAGTTCATCCAGCCAGTCCAGCGTGCCCTCTTTTAGCAGTCTTACTAATAACAGCCAGCTGAAGGCACTGTTTGATGGACTTTCTCATATCTATACCACTCAGGGACAGTCTCGAAAAAAGGGACACCCAAGTTATGCACCACCTAAACGTATGCGTCGTAAAACTGAATTATCTTCCACAGCAAAGTCTAAAGCCCATTTCTTTGGAAAAAGAGATATTAGAAGTAGGTTTATTTCTCACTCCTCCTCCTCTAGCTGGGGGATGGCTAGAGGACGTATTTTTAAAGCAATTGCTCACTTCAAGCGAACAACTTTTCTTAAAAAGCACAGGATGCTAGGCAGGTTAAAATATAAAGTGACCCCTCAGATGGGGACCCCCTCACCAGGGAAGGGGAGCTTGACAGACGGAAGGATTAAACCTGATCAGGACGATGGTAAGCAAAAGGTCAAAGCTCCAACCAAACCTGCGTCCCGTCCCCTTCTCCCCAACCCCAAAATAAATAAATAAATAAATTCCTATTTGTCACATAGGCCTTAGCTATTTCTCTTGTTCTCACTTCACCTTCATACAGAAGCAGTGAAACTTTGACCTTTATCTAATGCTGACTAAACCTCCAAAATGTTGTTTTTCCAACTAATACTCTCCCACCTTTTATTATTTATTTCCATTTGTAGTGACACTAGGACCCCCCAGATGCCTTCATAGCGTTGCTTATGGCTTTGTAGTCCCGCATGAGTAGCTACTGTCATGCTTCTGCCATGTTCTTTCCCATGCTGCCTCTTCAGCCACAGTGCTGTTTGGTCGTGTGCTGTCAGTGCTTCCAACAGGGGGGATCTCAGCTCCTCCTCTCCCTCTGCTCCATTGCTCTCTCATGACAAAGTTCATCCTGCTTCCTTCTCCACAAAGCCTGATCTGTGATTCTGTGAAGTGTGCTTTTTGGATGTGAGTGAGTCTAGTCTGTGTGTTTATATTCACTTTAGGGAAAAAACTGATCTCATTTGACAAATTGGCCCATTACCCTTTATAAAACAAAAGGCAAAAATGTGTCATTTGGACAAAGTGGTAGATATTCTTATCTCTAAAGTGATTATGGGAATTCTATAACTAGACATTGATATAACTTCTAATCTTGGTTGAAAGATATTATTTTAATTTGTATTTCTCTTAATTTCCCTCATATTTATTGAAGCTGTAAAAAGATGACTGATAATTCACATTAAAATTGGGTACAGCAGGGAAAGCTGCTGGATATTTGAGCGGTGCCTAGATGTAAAAGCTTATCAAGCTTGAAAAAAATCCCTATTTGCCCGCTATGCTAATTTGGTACCATTTTGGTAATTTACGGTGGTTACTCATGATTCAAGTCAGTGAATACACTTTCTGCTGGTTTTAAATGACAGATACTGAAATCAAAATAAGCATCAAACAAGAAAGTACAGATATAAATGTGATTGGAAACAAGGATACCGTTACTGAAGAGGATTTGGATGTTTTTAAGCAGGCCCAGGAACTGTCTTGGGAGGTAAGGCCAGGACAACACATTATAGTTACAAGGAAAATAACATGTAACTTTATATATATATATATATATATATATATATATATATATACACACATATATATATATATGACTATTATGAAATTATTGCTTTGCTGCTTAGAGAGAATCCTCAAAATTCCTTATGGATTTTTAACTGTCTTGATCTTTAAAAAAAACAACAACTATGCTTTCAAAAACAGTGACTTTGTAGAGCTGTCTCCATTCTTAAAAGTTAGTAAGGACTCAGCAGATCTCACAAAATAGACCAGAGTAGCAGTAACTGTATCAGACTTTAAGTAATGCTTGTAGGTGTGAAGGACTAGATTTCCGATTATTTTTGTGCAAATTCAGAAAATAGCCTATTAAATGATTAACAAAAAGGACATTGATTTTAAATTTCCTGATGCTTCTTTCAGCACAGATGGCCAGCCATATGAAAAATGTCTCATAATTTTAATCTCTGGCATGGAGTAGAGCAATATTGTGTTTCATGATAGGTTGTCACTATTATTTTCACTGTCCAGTAATTTCTTTAAATGATTGCAGTTAAAACATTAACTCTGCTTATTGTCACCAAAACATTGAAAGGTAAGGCTATTGGACTTCTCAAAGGCAAATTTATGCTGGATTGTCAATTTTTTATGTCAGTAGAATACATTCAGTTTCTATGCCAGAGTATTGATG
This sequence comes from Talpa europaea, assembly GCF_964194135.1. Lineage (NCBI taxonomy): Eukaryota > Metazoa > Chordata > Mammalia > Eulipotyphla > Talpidae > Talpa > Talpa europaea. The sequence continues at coordinate 39,869,368 of NC_140077.1, read as the reverse complement.
AGTAGACTCCCTATGCCACCACTTACTTTCTTATGGGGTGAGGTAAGAGGGGTGTTTATAGGCTCTTAAACCTTATGTTTAGTGGCAGTCACTTGGGATAAATATTTCTGATGGTTCCTACTTAGGTACTATTGGGTATTTCCAGTCCTTGTTCTGTCCACCAGGGTACTCGGTATTGTTTTTCCTTTGGATATGATAAATTTCGAATTCTCCCCAATTTTTTGAGATTTGAAGTTCTTAAATACTGCCTTGGGGGGGGGGTGAAGACTACTTGTGGCATTTGTACGTAGACATGATGAGCAGCAGACCATTATCTAAAAGATACCGCTAAGTATAAATCCCTTTCTTACCAACATGGTAACAATGGCTTTTTCATTTATGAACATCTCTTGACTGTATCGGGCACTGTGCTAGACACTGGGAATCAGACACAGTAAATCAGGCAGGGACCTTACTTGGAACAATTCGAATAAGAGAAGATCAATATTAAACTTAAGACTTCGCAAGTCGTTAGTTACAAGTGTGTTAAATATTATTTCATGGAGGAACAGGGAACTATTAGAATGTATAACAGAAGTATTACCTTATAATTTCCTCAATTTTAATATACTGCAAAGGTCAATAGACATGTGTTTAATCACATCGTATTACTCATTTCCTATCTTGGTAATACTGTTTCTTAGTGCATTAGCATGTTTATATAAAAATCTTACTCAAAGTTGTTTATTATTTCACAAGGGCTTATAATGTTTATTTCAACATCATGAAAGTTCACAATTAAGGTGACTGTTCTAGTCTTGATAGGTTTTCATATCCACTGGTGAAAGAACCAAAATGTAAGTGATGATATCTTCTTCTAATACTTGTGCGTGTGTGTGAGTGTGTGTGTGTGTGTGTGTATATATATATATTTGTCCTTTCTTTTCTTTTCTTTCTCTGTGCCAGAAAATAGAGTGTGAAAGTGGGGTGGAAGACTGTGGCCGGTATCCATCTGTAATAGAGTTTGGGAAATATGAAATCCAAACCTGGTACTCCTCGCCTTACCCACAGGAATATGCAAGGTAATGGAATAAGCCTGGCAGGTACAAACCTTTCTTGCCATATATGTGAGGAAGAAAAATTCTAAATCAGGAATTAGATGATTTTGGGGGACATAAATTTGATAGTTGATTCTAAATGTACCTAAAACTATACTTTTGTCAGCACCTTTCTGTGGTCACTGTTCTATGCAAGCTCCTTCCTATCCTTAGGCGGGCATTGTAAATTTTGTCTTTTCACTTCTAGACCATGTTTTCTGTCTTTCGTTAGTTGGACAAATGTTGTTTGTGTATGATACCAAATCAGGAAAGAAAAAAAATTAACCTTTGTAAAATATTTAGTAGTTTCTTCTGAGTTGCCTTTTGTATTTTCCTAGTTAGGTCTGTCAATTTTGTCTCTGATTTCTGACATTTTATTTTCAAATTTTTTACAGAAATGTAGCAAAACAAAGAAAAATGGGAGAAAGTAAGTGGGAATGTGTAGCCTTAAGAGACTGTCCCCCAAATCTTTACTTTTAGATCCATTTGTGACTAATTTGTTTAAAAATGAGGAGAAAATAATGGTATCAGAGTTTTAATTTGTCTTGAGCTAAGATTAGTTGTGAGATCATCTTAAACTAATATGTCTAAAAATGGGTATATTGTCAGCAGATTTCTTCCTTCACATAGCTCAGGGTATACATCTTTAGTATCTTCTCAACTTTTTTTAGCCTACAATGTTTCTAGTCTAAATTTGACCAATTTGCTTTTCTTCTAGAATAGAATTCCTTTTCTCTACCATGTGGGTATCTGGCCTATCATCTAACTGGAGAAAGGGGTTGTCTGTGGTTGGGGGGTTAGAGGGTATTGCCAGGTGGCAGGGCCATGGTGGGGTGGGGAGGGAGGAGGTAGTGTTCTAGAAGACAAATAATAAACTGAAGAGTCAAGGGTCTTCATTTCTTGTCCAGCTTGTATCACTTACCTGTGTGTTCTTAAATAAGTTTTTTAAGTGTCTATGAGCTTTAATTTATATGAGTAATCATAAACCATGTGTTCTGAGAGCTTTGAATAAAATTTGCATAGAAGTGCAAAATTTTAAATTACTTTTGTCTGTGTCTATATCTTTCCCTAAAGCCTTTCTCCACATTCTTGTACCCCAAAGTCCTTGAACATGCTTTTGAATACTTTATTTTAATATTAGCAATGTCCACTCGAATGTAGATTAAGGTATAAGTATACAAATTGCTTTAATTCCCATGGTGGCAAAAAAAAACAAGGGAATGTAAGATGTCTGTTTAATGTTAGTGAAAGATTTGGTACAATTGGTAGAAACAGTCTTTTGACTTTCAACCCATGATCGCTGCTTTAGACCATATGTAGTTGTGTTAATAACTTCAAAGCTAGCTTGTTCATAAAGTAGAAATGGAAACAACTAAGCTCTGGAACTTCTCTGCCTCATAAGTACCCAAGTCATTTAAATAATAATGAATTTTTTTCTCTCTGAGTAGATTATTACAGTTACACCACCTGAGTGAACATACTTCTCAAAATACAGTAATTTGAAAAGTATACATGGTTACCTATTACCTAACAGGATGCATCCTTATTACTATTTTTTAGAGTAATGTTTCTGAGTCTGAAAACCTCCCTTTCTGTAGGACATTTTAAGGAAACAAAGGATTTGTTCAGAAAGTAGAGGCACTACATTATTATATTGAAAATTAATGTAAGGTTTTTACACTCTTTACTATTGACTTTCTTCTATTTTTGAAACTGTTTGTTTCAAATATTATTACATCCTTTTCATGACTTAGAGAAAACTGAACAATATTTAATATTTTCCCCCTAAACTCTATAACCAATCTGATAGACTCTTTGTCTTTTAAATTTTAACAGATTACCAAAGCTTTACCTGTGTGAATTTTGTCTTAAATATATGAAAAGTAAAAATATTTTGTTAAGGCACGCAAAGAAATGTGGGTGGTTTCATCCTCCAGCAAATGAAATTTACCGAAGGAAAGACCTTTCAGTATTTGAGGTAAGGCATGTATAAATAAAAAATTCAGCTTTCTGAATCTCAGTAATTCTAATTGTTGACTGTGTGCTGATTTGTTTGTAGAAGGTGCAAAGTATTTTTAATTTTGGCATTGAAATTCAGGTTGCTCTTTAAAATATCTGTGTTTTGGAATGTTTAACCATATTAAGCAACCATTTAGATTGATGATGAATTCCTACTTCATCACATTAACTTTTTTTGTCTTCCCCCAAGTCCCTGTGTGCACCAGACACATTCACCAGTGAATTTATGATCTCCCCAGCTCTTTGTAAATTCTACTTTCTTTGGCAGAAGAAATTAGCTTTGTTCAGCAAATCCAGCCAATGTCTGGCAGGTGCTCACTCTTCCAGGGAATTGAGCAGCTGTACATATCTCCTCAATACACAACCACCTGTGTTTCCATCCATTTCTTGGCAGGGTGGATAATCCTTTTGGTGAGATCCCAGCAGATGTAGGAACTCCTTTCCAACCCCCACCTGGGTGGATCTCCATCCCTGGAGAACTCTGCTATTCACTAGAACCCCTTGTAGCCATATGTCTGTCATTGTAGGTTTTTGAAGGCATTTTGTGTTTTCAGAATTGATTTAGTAGCAGGTCTTTGCCTCTACGTAGTTTCTTTGTTTAATCATGTTTCTGCTGTCAGTTTCAGGGATCCAGTTTAGCTGAGTCAGTTATACCTTGATGAGACCATTCCTTTCTTCCATGTAATAGGACTTCATTCTCTCCTTCACTGTCTTCACTCCTGTTGAGCATTTCCATTGCCCTGCCTTATTTTCTTCTGTTACCCATCTTGGTACATTCTTTTTCATTCCTGGGTGCTTAGAGCAAGACTTCCCTGCAAGTTGACAGGCTATCTTTCTCTGAAGTACAGTTATACTTTAGGATTCTTTTTTTCTGAATTATTCACTGAAATGTAGTATTGTGCCCCATTTCTGATCTGTGGTGTCCTGCCGTAATATACATATTTTCTCATACAGACCAGGCTCCCACCAACTTTAACCCACTACTTTTTCTCAGCTGATCAGAGAACACAGATTACTCTACCTGTGTCTTATAATTGTTTTTAAAGACCCACTTCCTAATCATATCAGGTTCTTTCAGTGAGCTTAAAAGAAGAGGCTATTGTTGCTAGGAAGATTTGATGATATTTTAGTTCTTACTAAAGGGTAGGTACAGGGTTTCTTAATTTTTCTATCATCCTGTATCATTATCAGGCTCTTTTGGCAAGCTTGAAGCAATAAGCTAAGTAATTTTTTACTGTGGGATTGTCCTGTATTGTAAGGATTTCATCAGCATCCCTGGTGTCTAACAAATAAATGACAGTAGCACCATCACCACCTCCATTTATGACAACCAGAAATGTCTCCAGATACAACTTTGCCTTCGAAGACAAAGTTCTTCCCCACCCCTCACCCCTCGCACCCCACCACCCCACCAAGATGACAGGGCTAGAGGGAAAGCCAAATACAAGTTGTTTGTCCTTCAACAACTTTCTGTTGTTGGTCTTGGAATACTACCCAGTCAGCCCCAACCAATTGAGACTACAGAGCTGTTTTCAGTTGAGGCTTAACAAAATGTCACAAGTTCAACTTTCCTAATGGCTCCTTCTTTGTTGCCTTGGTTTTTTTCCTAGCCAAAATAAGATGGAAAGCACTGTCGTTGTTTTCCAAAGAATTGTTGGTTTTAAGCTGTTGTTAAATAAATCAGCATGAATCTGCCTGTAGGATTGAAATCCTTAGAAATCCAGGAAAAATCTCTGGAGTTAGAAATTCAATCTTGTTTGACTGGTGAGAATGGCCTACTGTTTCAGAGCAGGTACTTTTGGGTCATCCAGAGATGAGAGGGAAAAAAATCAGAAGCAGATTTATAAAATTTATTTATAGAAATAATGAAGGCGGGCCTCCCTGGTGGCGCAAGGTGTTAAGTACCACACTATGAAGCAATCCGCAGCCTCTGCAGCACGAGTTCAATTCCCAGCCAGCCAGGGAGCAACCCACATGGTGCAGCAGACCTCTCGACTTGCCTGCTGCTCCCCTCAGCAGTGTACTTCAGTCAATCTGCCTGTTCTGTTCCCCACTCTGTCTCTGGTGAATCCTCTTACCCCCCGCATCTCTGGACTGTACCTGAGCTTTTGTATGCATAAATAAATAAATCTTAAAAAAAAATAATGAAGGAATTGTATTGGATAAGTGCCAAGGTCCATATTCTAGAATCTAGATTAATATTTAGGGTACAGCATATAGGAAACATTTCTCTTACCAGTTTCCTAAGTAACTTATAAAATAAATGAAAAATAATCCTAGGTTACTGCTTTCTTCTCTTTATCTCTCCCTCTTGAATGCTTTATTAGTCATTTCACAAATGTTAAGAATTTGTTTCAATATTGTCCTCTCTCTCTTTCTGGTTCATACATATATACTTCTCTGTCTTTTCTTTTTGTAATGTTGTACCATTTCCAAAAGGATGATATACCCAAATACATGAAAACTTCCTTTAATTAAAGAGAGAATTGTATCCTCTGTGCCCATGGCCCATATTCGATTGTGTTGCTATGTGTGGGACCTAGGTTTCATCCAAGGGAAATAGTTATATGAAGTCTAAAAATAATCTGTGCGTTATAAAAACCTATAGGGCTCACAAGAGACTTGAGAACGGTCAAGTCCATTGTTAAAGAGCTCTGGTTAGCAGAGATCCATTTCCCTGAAGAAAAGTGCAAGGGAAATTCTCAAATCTGCTGTGCTTTTTGTTTTCAACAAGTAACTACATTTGATCAAAGAAATTGGCATCTGTGCCTAGCCTCTTGTCTATAACCATCAGTGTCACAGCTTGATTCCTTTATTTTGAAAAGAAATAGACTGTAATCATGGTGCTTATTGCAGGTTGAAATTCATCTCGCTTTTTCTCTAAGTATTCCCGACATAGAAATTTTATCTTTTCCAATTATATTTAAAATGATGCTTGGGATAAAAACAAAATGGAAGCCTCTTTTGCTAATTCACACTTCTGGGGAATAAAGATAATAGTGTTCACTTATTTAATTTTTATGTGAAGCCCTTTTGAAAATAACAAAGTTTAATTGACTTGAGCAGTACTTTAATCTGTTTACATTTTTTAATTTCATGTTTACTCGAATCAAATAGAGAGGACATGCATGATCATTTTTAACATAATGAAGTGCAAGAAAAATTACTCCATTTTAAATGGTTTGGCCTTTCTTTAGTAGCTTAAAGCAAAATTTAAGCTACCTTTAACTTACCCTAATTTAAAGAAAAGGCAGAATTCTGAATTGCCAAGGGAAAGCTGTTGCCTAGTTAACTATATACCTGTTTAATCGGATGTTTTACTTTTTAAAAAAAGATTTATTTATACATACAAGAACTGGGGTGCAGGCTAGAGGTGCAGAGGGAGGGTAAGAGGATTCACCAGAGACTGAGTAGGGAGCAGAACAGGGTGACTGACTGAAATACACTGCTGAGGGGAGCAGTGGGCGGAACAGGAGAGGTCTGCTGTGCCAAGTATGTTAGCTCCCTGGCTGGGGATCATGTTGCAGTGTCTGCGGATAGCTTCATAGTAGTGAGACTTAACCCCTGCACCACCAGGGAGGCCCCTAATGGAATGTTTTAATGTCTTGGTTTGGGATTAGAAATAAAATTACATACTTTACCAAATACACTTATAGAAGAAACAATTTTATATAAAAGAAACAATTTTATACTGAGTGGTATTTTTATGTTAAATAATGTTGTCTGTTTCTCTTTGCTAGGTTGATGGGAATATGAGCAAAATTTATTGCCAAAACCTTTGCTTGTTAGCCAAGCTCTTCCTGGACCACAAAACGTTGTATTATGATGTCGAGCCATTCCTTTTTTATGTCCTTACAAAAAATGATGAAAAGGGCTGTCATCTGGTTGGATACTTCTCTAAGGTAAAACACGAGCCAGCATGACCTTTGTTTTCTTTTTCCAAATGTTTTTGGTAGCACCCAATTCTTTGAACAGGGCTTTTTTATGACTATAATTTGAATAAGTGACACGTTTCTGAGAAACTAAGGTTCTTATTCAGAGCTCATTTTTGAAAATAGAAATAATAAGTACTGTGCCTAGGAAGTGTATAAAGGACCTTAGCACTTTTTGCCATCTTGGCTATCACCATCCACATAACATTGTAACTGCTGCCTTGCAGACCATCTAGCTTCTTTGATTTTCTAAATGTTAAGCTTATTTCCTTAAGTGATGTTAACATGAAGGTTTTAATGTAATGTAGCATTTAAGAGATAATTCTCATTTCTCCTCCATGTACTTCAGTGCATTGGAACACTGGAATTTGGGTAGTCAAGCTGATATAGTGACTGGTTTTAAACTTTTCCATGTCTCACTCTCTGTTATTGTTATAAGATCTAAAGCATCCTCACCTTTAGCCTAAGTATTGCCAGCTGTTTTCTTAACACACTGAGTGAATAGTTTGTCTTTTTCACTGGTTCAGAGCAATTCTTTCACATTCCTTGCTCAGAGGCTTCTGAGACTAAATCTAATGCAATGAAGGAAAACCAAGTGTGGAGATACTTATCAGGTTAATGACCTTAACTTTCCTTAAGCATCTAAGAGATGGTTTAAGATGCCAGAATGGTAATTATGAGACTTCTAGGTACAAGGTGAATGATCTGAACCCTGTGTTTTATTTATTTTATGATACAGTTTTTCATATTAGGAGATAAGTGAATTTTTATGAATCCACTCTCATAAAATATAAATGGAATGCTTTATAGAAGTGTCATTTTCATGGTGGATCAAAGGATAAAATATATATATAAGTCCTTTGCCAACTGTAGTTTTTTCTAAACTTAAGAATCAACCCAGACACCGTAAATAATATGAGTAAATGACAGAAGTCATAGGAAACTGCCTCAATGTTTGAATTCATGTATTTCATAAAGCTCTAAAATGAAAGTTAATTTGCACATTATAGATTCAATAAATGACAGTGAAAATTAACACAAAACTACAGAAATCTATTTATATAATTTATTAAACACCTTACCTTATATGTGGATAGGTCTTTTTCTCCGAAGAGTTTAAAAAAGAATAGTTGGCAGGGGAAACTGGGGGTCGGGGGTTGGTCTCGGAGAACAAAGAGGAAAGGACGCACAATAGTCCTGGGTGAGTTGGTGGTATCTGCTGGGGTACCACCAGTTTACCTCAGTTAAAAATAAATAAGTTAATTATTAAAAGAAAGAATAGTGGTCATTCCTTGTTAGGAAATGATATTTCTTTAAATGCATGTGAGTTTAAATGTAGGTGTTTGATGAGCCCTGCTCCTCTTGTCTGCCAGCTAACCTTTGGGACTACTGTTGAGAGTGACTCTTGCATTTTTAGTCTCTGCCTCTTTCTTGCAGGAGGCTCAACATTTTATTCAGAACAAGCTAAACTTTTCTCATTTTGTCACAATTACTTCTACAACATAGAAGCAACTACTATCTGGAATACTAATAATCTATGGCAGTGTAGTGAAACAAAAATTAATCTAAAATATAACCATGTTAAAAGACTATATGCAAATTAAGCCAAATGAAACCATGTGTCCTAACATGTCAACTGGAACGTGAAGGACCATGGCCTTTTGGGGTTGTACTTAAACCAAATTATTTTATTATTTGGTCAATGTGAATTGTTGCATGCATATTACTTCCTAAGCACATAATAGATGACTCTAAGCAGCAAAGAAAGAAAGAGTGTTATTTCATCTGTGGATTAGAATTTAGTTATAGTCAGGTGAGAAGGGAGGCTCATTCTTGGGTTAGATTTATTAAAAACTCCTAAAGGTAGGAATAGTTCTGCACAAGGAAAAGAATGTCATCAAGAATGAATACTTTTAACCCAAAGTACATCTCTATTTAGATTAGAGGGACTGGTTTGTCTAACTTAGCAAAGTTGACTAATTATTTGAGCCTTTGCCATTGATGTACACAACCCGTGATGAATAATCCAGCTTCTTAGGAAACTACACACAATATTTCTTCCTTCTTGTTTCTTAGAGGCTATACAGACAGCTACAAATGTGCAAAAGTTGGGAGCATATCTTTTCCACAAAGAAATCTTTAATTCTACCCTGTAGGGTTTTTTCCACAACCATTTCCTGTGATCTTTCAAATAGGTTCATTAGAGATCTGGGTGTTCTAAAGTAATTCTTTGATGTGGCTAGTACCATTTGTGGTCCATCTTATTTGTGGTTTATATTTGGCCAGAGCATTCACAACCTCAAAAGCCTTTTCCAGATCTTCTCTGCGTAGGTTTTGGCGACTTCTGTGTACTCTGAATAAAATATTGCTGCTCTGCTGCCACATCCCATGAAAATTTGAATTCTTCTTTAACTGTAAGAACTGTTTCCCATCATATTCTTCCCAGTTTTCCTCCTGGTTTCAGATTATTGGTAATATTTCAACCTCACTTTTGTTTGAAGGCTTTGGGATTTCTTGTTGCTGTGTTTTTTTGTTTTCCTGGTTTGAAATGCAGATTATTTCTCTAGCTTTTTGCTTTGACTATGTTTTCATAGGAGAAATGTATTCGTGTAAGTCTACCCACACATATACTATTTTAGTTTCACTGGGACATTTGCTCAAAGGCAGAAGACAGATTGCTGTTGCAGAATTGTATGTTATTTAGCAAGGTAGCCGGCTAAGTCCTAAGTTAACCCGCTGGGTAGTGGTGTGTTTCCCCCTTCCCCCCAAGTTACTTGAGCAAGGGAAGAATTCCTTCCATACTGTCTGTGTTCTGTTTCATTTGGTTCATATTTCCTTTATTCATATTTTACAGTACCAGCTTCCAAGAATAAAAGCATTGAGAGGCATGCTGGGAGTTGATAACTTGTCATTAGCTGATAGTTTAATTGATTAGCACAATAGGATTATCCTGCTTGATCCTGACCTAACACATTGACTCACTTTAGTGGACAGTTGTACAAGGACAGTGGCAGGTGCAGGGAATTGCCCACTTCAGCAGAGCTCTGACATACTTGATCTGTTTCTCCTTCCCTCAGGAAAAGCTTTGCCAGCAGAAGTATAATGTCTCCTGCATAATGATCATGCCCCAGCACCAAAGGCAAGGATTTGGACGGTTTCTCATTGATTTCAGTAAGTGAAGTGCTTTATTTAGTTTCATGATACAGGGAACTGATAGATGTTGAAGGCAATAGCAACATATAAAACTTTATTTAATCTAGTTTGTTGTTTTTATCAATAGATAATGGGTTTTCTATTTATATTTACATAGGTTAGAAAATCTTCCTCCAGTGAAAAATTTACTGCTGCTCACTTACTGTACTCTAGGAAATCGAGACTAGATCTCTCAGCAGTGCCACTAGCTCACAAAGCCATTACCCTGAATGAACCGGCAGAATTACATTCCATTTCGTGGTGCTCATGTTCATTAGCACCAAAAGAGGCAATTATTTGCGATTAAAGCTAAAGGGAGTGTTATTTAAAAGGATTTTCAGCTTTATAAAATTTTGCCTATAGTTTTGTACTGTACAGAGCAGGAAAGGGATATTTCTGTTCAGAAAAACAATTTTTAAGTTCCAACCTACCTTTTGAGCTTCCCTAATAGAAATAACTATCTTGTTTTGTTAATTTCCCTTTTTCTATTATGAAAGTTATGACCATGTTTATATCTAGAGTACCCAAGAATTTTTTTTTTACGTATTTGTATCTTCATAGTCTCTTCAATTAAAATCAAAATAATATGTAAAAAAATTATGTGCAGGATAAAGTAAAAAAAAAAAAGTTTAGTTTTTTTCTCTTTGTTTATATTGTATTGGATGTGTAAATACAGTATTAAGATGACATTTGGAAATATTCAAAATGTCAAGATAACATGAAGGCCAGCTATCCCATGATAATATTCATTTCTGATCATTTGAAAATCTGTCACTAGGAATGGTGTGTCTTCATTACCAGATTGTAGTTTGTTTGATTTTAAATTGAAAGAAGGAAAATTTAGGAAATGACATAATCTTCATAAGGTACCTCAGATGCAAAAGCAAAAAAGTAAATGTGCTCAAGAAAAACTCTGAAGAAATATATTGAGTTTAAATCTATATTATTAGACATTTAAATATTAATGTCTGGATATAAAATAACTTAGAATAGTTTTAGGCTAATTTGTCATTTATTGACATTAAAGAATATTATTCTTTGAAGTGTTTTTGAATTTTTTTTTAACTTTTAGATAACATTTCTAGTTATTAATTCATTATCTAGTCTATCTATTCCTGATGTAGCTAGCCCACAGAGGGCTACCTTACCAGAATTCACCTTTTTTTTTTACCCCCACAGACCTACCTATAATCAGTTCTAAGGCTACATCCTTTTGTCTTGTATTGAAGTTTTTGTGGCCACCATTTGTAAATTGTTCATAAATATTATAATTTCTAGAATACATAGCAACCATTCAAACTTTAAACTTTGATAGTATGTACATGCCTACAGAAGAAGGTAGACTCCTTGGCTCAATGTTCAAGATGTTCCAGCATCTAATTCCACCTTATTTTTAGGCTTCTTGATTTACTAATCTCCTCCTCAGAATTCTGAGCACGTTCCCATATTCCCATTCTTTGTCTACCTATTGCCTTCCCTGAAATGACTACTTCCTCTTTTCCCAACCTCTGTTGGCCAGAATTCTACCCATTGTTAAGACCAAGCTCAGAAACTTCCCATTTGACCCCACCTCATGGAGTTTCATCTTGTTCCCTTCTTGGCTCCTTATCTCTGTTCTATACTCAGTGTATACTTTTCTGGTAATTACTGATTTGTGTCATACTTCCAGTGTTCCATAAACTCCTTGGATACCTTCTTTGTAATCGGTAGGACAGTATTCTGCCTTAGATACATTTTTGTAATGTTTATTTTCTACCTAATTTAAAAATTAAAAAGGGACTGGTACGGGGCCTCCCCTGGTGGCACAGGCGGTTGAGCGCTGCACTGTGAAGCTCTCTGTAGCCTCTGCAGTGCCAGTTCGATCCCGGCCAGCCAGCGAGGGTGCCACATGATGAAGCAGACCTCTCCTGTCACACCCGCTGCTCCCCTCAGCAGTGTATTTCGTCAGTCTGCCTGTTCTGTTCCCTACTCTGTCTCTGGTGAATCCTCTCACCCCCCCGCGAATCTGGCCTTTACCCTGGTTCTTGTATGTATAAATAAATAAATAAATAAACAAACAAATAAACAAATAAATAAATCTTTTTTTTTTTAAAAAAGGGACTGGTACTTACTAGGTAAAAATGCAAGTCTCTGAATATAGTAGAAGCATCTTATTTGTATAGCGTGATCTAGCACTGAAACCTTCTTCCTAGTAGGAACAAAGACATTCCTAAGAACAACCTAAGAACAAAGACATTCCTTTCAAATGCTGTATCATTATGTTAACCATTTTAGTGAAACTTTTATTAGAATCTATTTGGATATGAACCGTGGAACACAATGGAACGTTTTCTGGATGGCTTTGGCGGCATCATGATGAATGCCATGATTAGGTTGCGTCCAACCAATGAAGTGCTTGAGGGTGTAATTTTGGATTTTGTCTTTCCTATGTCCTTGTCAATGCTCCTACAGTGAAGTGGGTTAAGAAGCGAGCTGAAAGGGGATTGGTGTTACTCCTTCAGAGAAGAGGAGACTAGGGGAAGAATTTTGTAACACTCATAGAAAATGGGAACTGGTTGTTTGCCCAATAGAAATTCAATTTCAAACTAAAAAATGTCTGGCAACCCACGTTTTAAAGAAGATAGAATAAGTAGCTGAAAAAAATTGATACATCCTTCTTGCAGTTACTTACAATAGTAGTAGATAAATACCTTCTAGGAAGATTTAGGCCTAATTTTTTTCAGAAGGAGGAGATGAACCAATGCCCTCTTATAATCATTTTCAGTCTCATAATTCAGAGCTCAGGGTTACAGGGTTTTTTTTTTTTTTTTTTTTTTTGAGGGACCCTTTAATGGATAGATCTATTTTATTTCTATTTTGTATAAGATGTACAACATCCTGAGGGTTTTTGGTCAGGGAGGTATTTTCAGTAATTCAAATAAGGTTGTATGGCAGGAATATTTTTATTTTGTCCCTAATAACTGCTAGTTTAACAAGCTGAAATGAGAACCAGCAGAAAGAAAACTATCACTCCTCAGCTGCACATTCTACACTGGATCAGAGACATTGGCAAAATATGTGTTATGTGCATATAGAGAATTACAGGTTTAAGACTGTTCTCCAGTCAAGAGAATTGAAGTGGTCATGAGACCAATTATTGCCCTTGGAGTAAGTTCTCTGACTTCCTAGGGCAGATTGTCTGGGGTTTGTTAGAGCAGAGGTCCTGGATGTCATTTGCAGAGCTTGGCTAGAATGACTAAAGAACACCAACTCCTTACCTCATGGATTTTGTGACTCTTTACCCAAAACTTAAGTGGGTGGAGAAAGGAGTGAGTATCATGAGTTAAAACTGATAGCTCATCTCTTTCTCCTGGACTCTGAGATTCTTTCTCTTTCTCAGTCCAGAAATTTCAGTCTTTCCCATCTCTGTCTGTATATATACATACCACCCATTCCACTCTCTGCCCCAGTCCGATTTCTCAAGGCTTCAGAGATGTCCCTGTTGCACAAAACTTTTGTGATTCCTGTTTTCCAGGGCAAACAAAGCAAGTAGCTGCTCTCTTTCCAGCAGGTACTCCTGGGATAACAGAGTGTCTCCTCATAGGCCAAAGTCTGCCCCTGCTGCCAGAACTGCCCAGCATTACCTTTCCAGCTCTCTTTGAAATTATTTCAGACTCAGACTTAAAGAAAGTTACAAAAATAATACAAAGAATTCCCATATATTCTCCACCCAAATCTATCAGATATTAACATTTTTCACATCTCCATCTGCTTTCTGCTTTATTCTCAATTTCCCTACTTTTCCCTCTCCCTCTGCTAATATATATTTCCTTCACTGAATTGTTGGAGAGTAAATTGCAGACCTGTTGCACCTATTGCTTTACCTTGAAATATCTCAGTATTTCTTAAAAACAAAGATACTCCTTTTGCATAAACAGTACAGATTTTAAAATCAAGAAGTCAATGTTGATTCAGCACCATTATCTCATCTACCCACCTTGCTCAACCCTCAATTTTGCCAGTTTTCACTAATGTTCTTTCCAGGAAAAATTTTTTTTCCTAATCCAGGATCATGTGTTGAATTTAGTTACTATGTCTCCTTAGTCCCCTTTATGCTGGAATATTACTCACTTTTTTTGTTTGTTTGGTTACCTTGACATTTTTGAAGTATACAGATCACTTATTATGTACAGTACCCCTCAATTTGGGTTTGTCTGATACTTCCTTGTGATTAGAGTCAAGTTACACATTTTCTGGCAGGAACACCACAGAAGTGATGCTCTGTCCTTGTCAGTGCATCTTGTCAATATCATGGTAATTTCCTTGTCCTGTTACTGACTTGAGGTGGTGCCTGCCAGGTTTCTTCATTGTAGACCTTATTTCCCTTTATATTCAGTAAATATGTGGTAAGAAAATACTTTGAAATTATGTAAAAAAAAAAAAAAAAGATTGTTTTCTCATCCAGTTTTCTAGCCTTAGTGATTTATGTCTAAAATAATTATTGCTGTGGTAGTTACTAAATGGTGATTTTATAATTTCATTTTTTTCCTACTTATTAGTTGAAATTTTCTGTAAGAAAGCTTTCTTTGTTAATTTTATAATTATTTATCTAATCACTTCTTTGTCTAATTATGGACTCATGGGTTTTTTATTTTACTCTATGGATTATAACTTGTTCTGCCATTATTTGTTTTGATGTTCATATTGTCCTAGATTGAGTCAGAGAAGTCATCAACTAACTCCTCTGTCCTTCAGACATGTCCCCATCCTTTGAACACTTTGTTATTTTCTGGTAGAACACAGTGTTCCAGATAAATCTTGTTCTTTCTCTGTCTTAGCCCTTAGTCATTCATTTGTTCTAATGGTCTTGGTTCTTCATAGTGGAGGGCAATATAAAAACCATGATCTTGGCACTTGGGTAGGCTTGTTGCTACTGGGGTATCACTGCTTCTAGGCATTTTCTCTCTCTCTCCCTCACTGTTTCTAGGCATTCTCTCTCTCTCTCTCTCTCTCTCTCTCTCTCTCTCTCTCTCTCACACACACACACACACACACACACACACTTATCATGAGTTCATTCTGTAACCTTGTATTCAACATGAACACCACCGCAAGATTTTACTCTGTCCTTTCACATTTCCGTATTTGTAATTCTCTTTTCTAACAATAGAAACCTGACTTCTATTACCTATAATATATTTAATGTGCTCAGTCTTAGAATACATATTAAGTAGCTTTAGAATTACTAACTCATGCCACTGTGGACAACACCTCCTTACTAGAGGTTAGTATTTGTATTTAGTTGTTTTTGGCTTTACATAGGACTTAAGCTTCCTAAGTTTCTTTTTGTATAAATGAACAGATAAATTTTTTTCTAATTTTCCTTTTTGCTTACATAAAAGGTAGCATACTATAAATAGTCCTCTACTTTTTGCTTTTACCCACTTAACAATAGTTCCTGGAAATCATTGCATGCTGATTTTTAAAGATCTTATTCTCTTCTATAGCTGCACTGTACTCTTGTGTGAATTTACTCAGTTAATTTACCTACTCTTCTAGATACGACCATAGTTTGTTATCTACCTTTGTGGCAGGTATACTGTGTTATATACACTTTCAGTTGTTTAGGATTCTGCTTGATTAGGTGAAGAGAAAACAAATACTGCATTGTCTTTTAGTCAGGCCTGCAGAGCCAGACCCTGCCTGAGGAGCAGGATTTAAAAATCTATTCTCATCTGGCCCAGGAGAGACCCAGAGAAAGCTAGCTGATTCAGCAGTAGGTTGCAGAACATTGTACCATGTGTTAGTGAGAGAGGTTGGCATCATTATTTACATGTGTGTTTCTGTAAATGCATTCATTTGATCCTAAACTAAAGAATGGAGAAAGAAAAGAGTCACTTCATTAATTTTTTTAACTTTTCGTTCAGCCTGTGTTACTTTGGAACACCCTAGGCTGTACTCTGCTAAACATCAGTGACAAAAATGAAGAAGACATAGTTCTTGTTGGATGGCCAAGTGCACTGACAAATCAACAGTTGGTTGATAGTATATTTGTTCATTATAAATTTTGAGCTCAAAAGAAGTTGAAGTGAAACATTCAGACAGAGAGCCAGCATGTTGAAGAACATGAACAAGGGAGGCAATATGTTCGACATTTGAGTTACTACAAAAGAAATTTCAGGTAGCTTAAAGACTTAGGTGATTTACCAGAATCAAATATACAAAAACGTTTAAAAAGTAGATGATGATATACAATTATTTGTGTGATCTTTGGATGGTCAAGGCTATCCCAAGCATCGAAGCAGTGAAAGAAATAACATAAGAATATAAAGATGGACTTGACTGTATGAAAGTGTAAAACATATATACTGTAAAAAACCTTAAAATTTAAAAGCCAGCATAATGGGAAAGATGTTTGCAATAAATGAGCCAGGCAAAGTTTTGATATCTGTAATATTTGAACAAATACAATAAGAAAGATTTGATAGAATTAAAACAAACCCTAATTGAAAAATGAGCAAAGAACTCATACACAGAATGCACAGAAAACAAAAATCATTGGTGGCCGTGGCTTTGCTGACATTTACTGAGTGCCTGATCTGTGCCAGCCACTTTCCTAAGAATCCTCCTAATACTTATTCATACAGTCCTCACAGTGCTTGAGGTATGTATGTACTTTTCACCTTATTCTGTGATTGAGGAAGCCGAGGCAGATTTTTTCAAATAATAAATGTTGTAGCTGCAATTTAAGTGCAGGCACTTTGACTCTTAGCCACCTTACGCTGAACTCTGTCAAGTACATACGGCTAATTAAAATGTGAACAAAATATTGTTGGTGACTTAAAAATACAAATTCAAATAACTGCAAGATTATAGCTTTTGCCTGCCAAATTAGCAAATACTTTAAAATTTACCCAAGTCTAACTAAGTTAGAGCTTTGTTATAGCAACTGGATAAAGTGTAAGTTGGTAGGCATTTCTCAGAATTTTGACAATGTGTCAAAATCATCTAACGCATTTTTGAAAATAATTTGTTATAAGGACAGCTATACAGTTTAATCAATATGGATTGACTGTATTTAAATTATGGCCTTCCCGTCTTCCTCATCTCTTCCCCCAACTGTAGCAATGTAAATTCGAAGTAGAAAGTTATAAAAATATATATTGCCAAGAGAAAATCAAATCTTTCATAGCCCTGTCACTCAAAGAGTTAATGTCTTGATACATTTGTCCTTCATAGTGTCATTATTTATAATAGAAAAACAGCTTGAAACAGTCTCAATATTCAAAGACAGCACCATTCCCCTGAGAAAATCCTGGATGGAACATTATTAATCATTAAGAATTATGTTCTGAATAATATTTAGTGAGATAGGAAAAAGCTTATGATAAATAAGTGACTGAAAATAATATATTTATGTTCTCAATTATGTAAAATTAGATGCAAAGGAAGGAAGGAAACTTTCAGGTTATGTCTAGAATTAGAATTAATTTTCTTACTCATGCTCTTTGCTGTAACTAAAAAAGGAACAAGAGTCAATGAAGGCCTCGCCTAGGGCAGTGGCAATGAGGATGCATGGAAATGAGGAAGCTATTTTCCTATTCATTCTGCGACAAGTGGAGCATCTGGTAGTGTTCAGTAAACGCTGGTTGAATGAATGAACAAACTGAGCTTGGAAAAGTGCAGTTGTTGTAATTTTTGGGCATCCACATGCAGCTTTTGATGGAGTTTGGAACTCAACAGGGGTCTGCATTAGAGGGAGATATTAGGAGTCTTGGGCATGTGGTGGCAGTTGAGAGTATAAGGACAATCTACAGAGAGTATAGGGCTGACAGGGCTAAGGATGGAATTCTGGAAGTTCTAACACTTAAAGGGCTAATAGAATAAAGAAGTCATTGAGGAAATTGAGAAGGATCTAGAAGCAGGAAGTGAATCAGGAGAGAATGGTATCAGGGAAACTAAATGAAGTCAGTATTTCATCAATGAAAGTCTTAATAATAGCTGATATTTCTAGAGGTTAGTTTTCACAGTGATCCTAGGAAGCAGGATACTACTGTTACCATTTTTCTTTAGGGAACAGAAACATTAAGAAACATGTCTAATTTCACCCCTCAATCAGTGTTCAGTACCCCCAAAGGAGGAGGTATAGCTAAGAAGTAAGAAGTGTACTTTGGAAGAACTGTGGCTTAAAAGTGGATTTTAAATAGGGGCTTCCCAGGTGGTGCAGGCGGTTGAGCACTGCACTGTGAAGCTGTCCGCAGCCTCTACAGCGCAGGTTCGATCACAGCCGGCCAGGGAGAATCCCACATGATGAAGCAGACCTCTCCTGTCTCGCCCGCTGTTCCCCTCAGCAGTGTATTTCTTCAGTCTGCCCTTCTGGTCTCCACTCTGTCTCTGGTGAATCCTCTGACCCTCCCACAGATCTGACCTGTACGCCGGCTCTTGTATAAAAATAAATATTTAAAAAAAAAAAAGTGGATTTTAAATAAATGAATTCAAAAACCCTGACCATAAAGATCAGGGATCACAGGAATTTAGCATTTTTATACTTGACCTAAAGAAATTAGAACATTGGTGAAAAGAAAAGATGAGATCACTGATAAAGAAAGATATCCAGATGGGTTGTTTGTTACAAATTCAGGAAAGGCACTTGATGAAATTCAGCATTCTTTCAGAATTTAAAATAAACACACTAACTAGAATCATAAGAATTCTAAATCTGGGCCTCCCCTGGTGGCGCAGCGATTGAGTGCTGGGCTGCGAAGCTGCCTGCGGCCTCTGCAGCACCGGTTCGATCCCTGGCCACCAGCGATGGTCCCACATGGCGCACAGACCTCTCCTGCCTGCCCGCTGCTCCACTCAGCAGTGTCCTTTGTCAGTCTGCCTGTTCTGTTCCCTGCCCTGGCTCTGGTGAATTCTCTCCCCCTCCCATGCTTCTGACTGTACCCAGTGCTTGTATGTATAAATAAATAAATAAATAAATAAATAAATAAATAAATAAATAAATAAATAAATCTTTTTTTTTTTTTTAAAGAAATTATTTGGAAAAAAACAAAAAAGAATTCTAAATCTTACATTGACTTTTCCTTCTTTGTTGCACCCTTACTTTACCTTGGGGGAGCTATAAAGGGTAAATGACATTTAGGTCCAGAAATCTACAAACTTACATGAAAAGTTTTTTTGAGACTACTGTGTGGGCAACAAGCTTATCAATTATGTAAGTTATCAGTAACTGTACATTCAGGCATTTTAAACATTAGAATCTGTTTATTTGTAGTGTAATCATGAAAGTTTGTAAGTAGGTTCAATTCTTAACTTTATTTATTTGATATTAAAGTTGTGCAGTGTTTCAGGGTTTTCCCTTGACAGCTGTCCAAGAGGCAGTAGGAGTAACTGAATAAATCAGGCACTCATTTCAGCCCTTTGCTCATATTTTCAATAATCTTACGTAGTGAGAGGTTTCACCCGGGCTTTCATGAGGTCTGTATTGCTGTCTAAAAACTGAGTCTGTAATTAGTGTGTGCTGCTAGACGATGCATGTGGTTGACCCAATTTTGTGTCTATAAGTTTATAAACTCCTGTCCTAAAGGTGGTTAACAGTATATCATTCCACTTCTTAAAAATCATACACACACTGGATTTAAGAAAAATAAGAAGTACAGTAAACTTTTAAGGAAAGATACTTCTGGGTACAAATGAATCTTAATTCCTTTGTCACTGAGAATTAAGAGATTTTCTACTCCATTCTATTTCTCTTCTGGTTCTACTAACAGATTTTTTTTATTTGGCACATAGGGACTCCTAGGCATATCTTTCCTTTAGCCTCTTCATAGCTCTTTGCTGAGAAAAAGGAAGTACCCCTTAGAAGGAAAAAGCATCTTCTCTCTGGCTTCAAGCTCCTGCCTTTCTGCCCTTCTAGATCCATCACGCAGAATTAGAAAGTCACATATTTCATCTCTACATAGAAAGGTGTGATGTAAAGGGTATAATCATATCTATTCTCTCAAAAAGAAACCTTCTCCCCCTGGAGCTTAGATTCTAGCTGCTCGCTGAAACTTTGTATTATATTATATCTAATCACAGGAATACATTTCATAATAATTTAGGTTGCTAGTTAGCAACTCTAGTTTTAATAGTGTGCCTTCAATAGACTACTTTGAAAGAGCTTCCACACAACACAAGTAACACTTTGTAACACTTTTATGCAGATATTTAGAGTGGTTTTGTCTTACCCAAAGTAGCTTTTTTGAAACAAATTTTTAAGAATAAACTGCCTGTTTCTTATAGAAAGTAGTAGGTTTAATTCCAGAATTTACACTAGTTAGGTTCTAGGGAGCCATGTTTTACCTGGCCCTGGTAAGCACTAAGGAATTAGGACTGTACAGGAATCATTAGCTTCTGCCAAAGGGCAGGTTGAGTGTAATATTGGGGTGAACAGTTCTTCCCAAGAGCTGGGTCCCAGCCTGACAGGCCCGGGTAAGAGACTGTATTCCTCTAGTGAGGGTCTCTGCTCATCTCTACACTGTTCCAGTCAACTTAAGGCTACACTTCCCAATAGGTCGTGACCTGAGAATGGATATGGAAGGGAAGACCTAGTAGTGACCAGAATCCTGGTGCCTGTCACCTCACCTTGAGCAGACTCATCCTTTTATTCCACTGGGACAGGTGATACCAATCTTACCATGATGGGATGGAGATCATGAAGCTCTTGGATGGGACATATTTTCTCAGGCTACATGATAAACATTTTATTTCCCCCCACGTAAATAAGCTGTTCATTCCAGGGACCAGCGGTGTGTTTTTAGGAACTGTGACAGGTGTCTCTTGGGAATATGATAAATGACTGAAACACTTAACTCCCTGTAAGGAGATAAGAAATTGAATCATGTAACTTACCAAAAGTAAGCGTCATGGAGGTACAGACCTTGTTCTCTGCTACAGTTTTCCTTCCTGGAAGAACCTAGCACTTAATAGGTCCTTATTGTTTGTTGAACAAATGTTAAATTAATTCCTTTGAGAAGCACTTCCATAATATATTTTTTTTCTTACATGTGATTCTAAGGAAGGAGAATTTTATTTTATTAGGACATAATCAGTTAGCTGTGTTTTACTTGCAAATGATGTTATGTGTGCGTGCTGCTCTTTTGAAGTCTGGTATTTTTGTTCAAGTGCACCTTGTATCTTAAGACCATTTAAGTTGCTTTAGAAAAAAGATTGTCATTACCTACTATAAACCTTAGGCAGAAAGGAGAACTATCACAAAACTCACATTTACACACGGTTGGTTGAAGACACGCTTATCATTTCCTTTAACCGGGTAATTCATTTCTTCATGCGTTTATTTTAAAAGGAAAACTCCAACCTAATCTTAAGAAACTAAGAACACTTCTCTCTGCATAGTTTTCCCAGCAGTGCTCCCTGAGTGAGCACAGTGAAGGCAATCATTAAAGAATACTAATTTATGCTTTTGAAATGATGCTTGAGTCTTTGATAGCCTTTTCTAAGATCGCACCCTCCTTCCCCCCACTTCCCATCACACTTGTTGGAAGATAGGGCCAGCAGCTGCATCTTTAAATTTTTCCTGGTTTTTAGAAGACATGTTTTAACCTGTTTAATCAAGTATGTAATCAAGCATAATGATGATATATTTTAATTGATTCTAGTTTTTAATATAAGGGAAATGGCTATTTTTCTTTATTTTCTCATGTATTTCTCTAAAAACCTTTGTCATTACTGTTTTATTACATTGGACTGGAGTACACTATATTTTAATATGCTAAAGATAACATCAGGGTTTGAAAATTGAGCTCTCAGTGATTTATTCAGAGGATGACTGTTACTGAATGCATTGAAATGAGTTGCATGAAGCAGTGCAGCTAATGATTTATTTGTCTTATTTTTTAAATAAGCTTGTCATAAATAAGAGCAAATAAATAGCTCTCATAGAATAGTTTGTATTCATTGCTTCAGTGAAAACATACGGTTTGTAGCTAATATTTTGCTTTGCGTAACTCAAAATTTTGTCAGGTCTTAGCATACAAGTAGATTTTTTTTTAAACAAACCTATTGTCTATTTGGATTTCTAACACTGATCAACCGTTGTACTGAAAGTCATATTGAAAAGCTCTAATAGTGAATTTCACTCAGATAATTAGTATGTAAAAACCTAACCTGTAGCCATAAAATGAAAGTTTAGCAGCATCACCATTGGGACGAGGACTTGTTAATCCTAAATTCCAATCTTTGAACACAGAGCCAAACACACAGTGGGTGCACCAAAAAAAAGATTTGTTGAAGTGCTTCTCTGGTGGCTTATGGGGTTCAGTCTCAGCGCTATAACCAGTAAGGCCTGAGTTCAATCCCCGTCCAGGGCGCTAACCCACATGGTGCAGCAGACCTCTCCTGCCTCGCCCTCTGCACTCCTCAGCTGTGTATTTCAGAAGATCCTCCTGTTCTGTTCCCCACTCTGTCTCTGGTAAATCCTCTCACACACCCTCATCTCTGGCCTACACCCCAGTTCTTCTATGCATAATATGAACAAATCTTAAAAAAAAAAAAAAGATTTATTGAAGGAGTAAATGAATGCTCAAATATACCGGTCCTCTTCTTTGTGTTACCGAACACCTATCAGATTTCACACAGCTAGCTTATGGCAGAAGGGTGCTTCCTCACAGATCTCCTATCAGTCTTTGTGTTTATTTGTCTTCAGTTATTTATCTCTTTGCCCCTTTCTTCAGTAAACATGCTTTACATAAACTGTGCCAGGCTCAGCCTAGGCAGGAGAGCATAAAGGGTAAATGATCCAGCCCTTGCCCACAGGGTAGTGGACAGTCAGACACACAGGATTCTTCCCAACTCTGTTTTCCATTTTTCCAGTTAAGATACAGGCAAAAGAAGCCTATTTCCTTTTTAAAAACAAGAAAAAGAGAAGTCATGTTCTTATTGGTGAAGTTAGTGTTATATATACTTGGGTTTGGTTTCAAGGAAAATACTTACCTTTAAACATGTTTTCCAGCTTGTAATATGGATGTTATGGTTGAAGTAGAGTATTCCGAAGTAAAATTTAACAGCATCCTCTCAGGATGGTAAATCTAAACAACACATTTACCATTTCAGCTGGTTGTAAAGTAGTATTTTTAAAATATCAGTTAGGGTAAAGCAAAAGATTTTCTCTTATTTGTTGAGAATTCTGTTAGGAAAATAAACAGTGCAATCTGGCAGAAGGTATTAAAAAAAGTATTGCTAAAATGTTGGGGAAAACTAATACAGGTAGATTTATGTAATATGTATTTGCATATATTCTTTCGGGAGGGGCAGATTGAATTATTTAAAATGAAATGTAGAGGGTTGGTTCTGTGAAAAGGAGTGTATTTCCCTTTTCATACTAGACAGCAAGGAGGCATCAGAGTCTTGTCAGAAAGACCAAAGATTCACCTAAAAGAAACTCCCACTGGACAATAGAATAATAAATTGTAATTGGTTGAAAAGTAATCAAATGTTTGAACTCACAAGTTCATAATGATCCTTTGAAAACAAAATTAAAGGGCCTCCCTGGTGGCGCAAGGGGTTAAGCACCACACTATGAAGCAATCCGCAGCCTCTGCAGCACCGAGTTCAATCCCTAGAGAAAACCACATGGCAAAGCAGACCTCTCCGCTTCTCCCCTCAGCAGTGTATTTCAGTCAGTCTGCCTATTCTGTTCCCCACTCTGTCTCTGGTGGATCCTCTCACTTCCTGCATCCCTGGCCTGTGCCCCAGCTCTTGTATGCATAAATAAATCAATCTTAAAAAAAAAAATTAGAGAATGAAAGGTACCCATACATTATCTTGAAAATTTCTGAAAAGCATTTTTTTAAAAAGTATTAACCTTCTTTCTTGTATGAACTGTCCACCATTAAATGAGGGAAAGTATCTTTATATAATGGTAGTTGAATTAACAAATGAAATTTAAATGATAAATTAGAACATCATTATTTTTGTGATTCTGCCAATGAATCAATGGATCTAGACATTGGATATCACACACAAACTCTGGGAAAAAGAAAAGGGAAACAACCAGAAATATGTTTCCTGATCAAGGAACATAGCACCACCAGTAGTAATGCGAAAGGAACAAACCCAAGTCTATTCAAGCCTGTGGGTCCAGCCTCCAGGTATTTAGAGAAAAGAGAAACAAATTGAACTGCACTTCAGTTTTGCAATCATTAAAATCCAGATTGTGGAACAGATAAATTTTCTAACGTAAATGGTTGGAGGGGGATAATCGTAGATAAAAAAAGTCTTAAAATGTATTTTTATTCTTTCTAAGGGAAAAGACTGTATTACAGTACCTGGTGATATTTTGGTGATAAAAGTATAAAGAAACACAAAGGATTACTATGAAAGTCAGGATAGTAGTTGTTTATGAGGGAGAGAGGAGAGATGATTAGGATGGGACAAACTGAAGGTTTTAGGGTGTAGCAGGCAAATTTCAATTAATGATCTCAGGTGAATACTACAGGGGTGGTTAATATAGGATAATCATTAAGCTATACATTTATTCAGTTATTCAATGCCATTTCCTATATCCATTTTTTTCTTTTTTTTTTTTTAAAGAAAGTGATTTCTTTTTTTTTTAATCTTTTTTTTAAAGATTTATTTATTTATTTATACAAGCACTGGGTACAGTCAGAAGCGCGGGAGGGTGAGAGAATTCACGAGAGCCAGCGCGGGGAGCAGAGCAGGCAGAGGGACCAAAGTACACTGCTGAGGGGAGCAGCAGGCGGCAGGAGAGGTCTGCGCGCCATGTGGGACCCTCCTCCAGTGGCCGGGAAGCAGCCAGTGATCAAACCGGTGCTGCAGAGGCTGCGGGCAGCTTCACAACCCAGCGCTCAACCGCTGCGCCACCGGGGAGGCCCAGTTTCTTTCTTAAGAATCTTAACTTGGTCTTAAATTGGGAGATCATGCCCTGTGAATCTTTCTTAGAACTTAGATTTTTTGACCCTTAAAATTGGAAAACTGGGGCCTCCCTGGTGGCACGGGGTTAAAGTCTCAGCACTATGAAGCTATCACCAGCCACTGCAACATGAGTTTGGTCCCCAACCAGGTAGCTAACCCATATGGCACTGCAGACCTCGCTTGTCTTAACCCATGCTCCCCTCAGCAGTGTATTTCAGTAGATTCGCCAGTTCTACTCCCCACTCTTGTCTCTGGTGAATCCTCTCACCCCCTGCACCTCTGGCCTATACCCCAATAATTGTATGCATAAATAAAAAGAAATCTTTAAAAGCAGTTCTGTGAAGCTGTCTGCAGCCTCTGCAGCACGGATTCAATTCCTGGCCAGCCAGGGAGCAACCCACATGGCGTGGCAGACCTCCCCTGTCTCACGCCCGCTGCTCCTCTCAGCAGTGCTTTCGGTCCAACTGCCTGTTCTGCTCCCAGCTCTGTCTCTGGTGAATTCTCTCACCCTCCCGCGCCTCTAGCCTGTACCCCAGCTCTTGTATAAATAAATAAATCCTTAAAAAAAAAAAAAAAAACTGGAAAAC
The DNA here is from genome assembly GCF_964194135.1 of Talpa europaea. NCBI lineage: Eukaryota > Metazoa > Chordata > Mammalia > Eulipotyphla > Talpidae > Talpa > Talpa europaea. The sequence continues at coordinate 39,843,646 of NC_140077.1, read as the reverse complement.
TTTTTTATTTATTGGTGGGTTTGTATGAGTGATACTTTTAAAAGAAATAAATTTTCACTTTTACTGCTTTCTGATCAAAATGTGAATACGTGAGTATCAGGTGTATTGGCATCAACTCTTATGTCAGACTTTGCAGAACTATAGAAGGAAATGTATTGAAATTTACTAGAATCATATCTTCTCAAGTGTTGAGTCTAGTCCAACAAGGAACGACGTTCTATAAATGATGCTTTATTCTTAAACCTAGAGAAACATAATTGAATGGTTATATGTTAACAAAGTGATGATAAAATAGAAATTTGAACAAGGAATGGCTTTACAGATAATATGGGTGGACTAAAGAGAAAATATGCAACAGAGTAGCCAAACGGATAAAGAGACACTGCAGCTTTGGAACTTCATGTTTGTTTACTGTTTTTCCTTTTTTCTTTCTTTCTTTTGGCTAAAAATCCAAAATGAAGAAAAGGAATACTAGCAGAAGCTGTGAAGTATAGTAAATTGCCCTTGCTTCCTTCTAGAATGTGGAGTGTTTAGCAGTTCTAATATTTGGGGCAGATCATTAGACCGAGAAACAGTGCTTCCAGAAGAACAAAGATGTTTAAAGTTAGATTTTAAGAAAGAGAATGAAAAAAACTGGACTGTCTGAAAATATAATGAAATGAGGCTCTGCTGATTATTTATTGCAAAAACAGTCTTCCTTCTTCTTAAGATGATTCTCTGATGTAGATTAGAAGCCCTGCCCAGTGGTTTCCCCAGTGTTAGAGCTTTCCCCCAAGAATTTAAGGAAGTTAATGAGATATTTTTTTTTCCTACCAAAGCAGAAGATGCATCTGAGGACCTTGACAGCCTTCTGCCCCTGCAGCTTTTCAGTTGCATCCAGTTAAAAATGTGCAACTATAATGAATGTTTTTAGAGAGAAAATAAAAATGCCTGTGAATTTGTTTTAAATGTTGTTTATTTTACCAAATAATTTAGATAAATCTTTCTTGGAGAAGGAGGGAGTCCATCAGGTTTCATTAATAATATGGAACTTTTCAGAGGATTACTTTGAAATACCTCCCTGCCAACTTTTCATAAATTAAGTATAAACTTTCTTTGACCTCATCACATAATTAAATAGCTGTTGAAGGGTTAAAACCAGCTAAAAGGCGATTTGGTATCTCAAGCTCTATTCTCCTACAAAATTATACAGGAAGTTTCTTTTGCTTCTCGAGCAGGGTAATTATAAGAGACAGTTATATAATTTACAGTTTCAGTCTGCACGTCCATAATCACATACTTCCACCTAGTTGTATATATACTCCCATGAGTATCTGCGTTGTACTTTGATTTGTAAATGATGATTGATTGCTTGCAAAGTAGCATACTGAACTGATTTTTTGGAGTCCCTGTCATTTAGTTTGTGGTTCTTATGTTCAGAAGTTATACTAGTTAACAAATTAAACTCTCAGAGCTGTTTTCCTTATAAATTTGAAAAATGTATACACACACACACTCACAACCTAACTAGAAAAGTGCCTAGAAAACAGTAAACACTCTACTGTTGGACATACTACTGAATCATTCAAATCCATTGAAACTTGAATGGAGATCCCTTGATAAATAGTGACCACACAGTATAAAGGTTCATGGGAATAAAATTAATGGACTGTGGCTAAAGTCGTGCCTGTTTCCATGTATTGTACTGAAGTCTCAACCCTCATACTACAAATATCAGGGAGTTAGTCTAAACAGAGGACTCCCAGAAGGGTATCACATACTAACTGAAGAGAGAGTAACTGATGTCTTTAATACTGCTTCTGATGAAATTGCATATGTTTCTATTTTCTAATAGCTAAGATCTAACCATAGCCAATTGGAACTTTAAGATTCCTGTACTGTTACAGGCTAGATTCCTACATGACACTAAATCCACCGGCAAACCCACTAGCCAGTTATTAAAACCCCAGCTCCCACCCCAGTGAAAATGTGTACTACATATCTCATCAGTAACCCTGTGGAGACACTACCATTTACCAGCAGAGGTTGTCAACTCACATTCTCTTTGAGTGTATGAAAGTGTATGAAAGACAAAAAAATAAGAGAAAAGAGAAGTTTTCTGTTTGGTAGACCAGTGGGGTAGAATTCTTTGTCTGAGACAACTATAGAATGTTTCTCTACCTTATGTTTTCAACAGTAGTTGATCAGTCATATCGGATGATGGGCTATGCTTTGATTTTAGAAAGTTATCTCAAAAACTGACAAGTTCTCTTTTTGATGTGTACTGTGAAAACAAAAATTTTCAAAAGATGTGTATTCTTAGTTTTTTCTTTCTTCAGTCTTGCTATATATTTGTGTTTGCTATGTGAAAACTCATCATCCAGAATTGGAATTGCAACATACTTTGTCCTATTTTTTGAAAATTGCAGCTGGTACAAAGAGAGAGACAGCATTTTTTTGGGGGGGGGTGAGGGACAGGTTGTGAAAGAGCAAATGGAAAGGCAAGTTGTTTTTTTAACCATCTTGTCTTTGAAGCTGGGTTTTGAAATTAGTGGCAGTGTCCATGCAGGTATAAACTCACTCACCCTCATTCTGCCGGGTAGGATCTAGATATTGGAATAAACTGTGTCACCTGCCCCCATACAACTTATACAAGTGAACAAAAGAAACTCCAGTTTTTATTTTTAGTAATTTATTTAAGAAGTTCAATTGCAGTGTTTTAGCAGCAGGAGAATGGTCTTAGGTGTAGCAGTATAAGAAGTAAGTGTATTCATTTGCTTGGAGCAGATGCTATGTTTGAAGTGTGTATGTGTTTAATGCAGTGATTAAAGTCTTGTAATTTTTCTGTATTGATGGTAAATTCTTGTTACTAGGATTTTGTGATATGAAATGTGAAAATTTTATTTAGGCTTCAACTTTGAAAAATTAAATTATTTTCTGAAATAGATTTTCATATTGAATCTGTAGTATGAACTTTTGCCAACTTATGAGAGAGGAACTAATCTGAAAGTGCCAAATTTCTTCATCTTGTTTTTGTTGTTGGTAAATTTGTTTCTGCTAAAACTTTTCAGAATTTAAACATGGTTTGAATTGGGAAAATTGAATGTGGCTTAAGAGAAAGGCATTGGACATGGTCTTTTCCATTCCTGTCACTTTGGAGACCGTGGTACAGTCGGCCCTTGAGTGACATTTTGTTCATATTGTTTCATGTTAATGATAAAAGGAATGCTGGTCATTTATGTTGATGAGAAAAGAAATGCAAGTCATGATATGTCTGAGACCAGAGTGACCTGAGATAGGTGAGAGTTGAGATTGGTGAGAAGTAAATATCTATAGTTCTTAAAAGCTCCTAAGTGATTCTAATGTGAGCGAAGATTAAGAACCATCAGACAAGGGGATAGAAAAGGGAGAAATAAAGAGGACATTGTCACTGAGTTAGATTATCAAATATAAAAAATACCATTGACTCATCTTGGGCCCATGGCTCTCTCACAGGGGTATCTGTTTTAGTCACATACACACACCCCAACTCAGGAGCTCATTGAAAAGGTACAGATATCTACCCTTCCCAACATAAGGGTGCCAGAAAGAGGGGAGTCCCTTTTTCTGCCACCTACCACCCTATCTGTGAGTTTAAATAAGCACCTACCTTTTTCTTGGGTGACTGACACACAGCATGACCACCCCCTTCAAGGGAGTCCACACCCACTCACAAAATAATTGAACTCATCTGGTCAGTTCCAGCATAGCCTATAGGTTTGTGCACCCATGTGTGCACACTCCACTGGAGTCAACCGCTGAGGAGATTTTGGGATCCTTGAGAGATCAGAAAACGGGAGTTAGAGAACGGGTTGGTAGATGGCCCAGGACAGCTAATCTTCCGTCCCCAAAGACCCACTGTCTCCATTCTCTGCGTTTCACTCGCTCAGGCCATTTTCCCAGGGACACACTTGGTGCTTCTGGAACATTTGAATGGTGTTTCATTGTCCTGGGACTCTCTCTGACTTCTGCTGAAGCCCTCAAATAGTCATTATTATTGTGGTTTAATGTTGTTTAAAAAAAATTCAACTGTGTAAATTTTTAAAACATTTGCTTTATTCAATGATTCATGAATCTGGCAGCATTCAATCTAGCCTATAGAGAGGAGCTCTGGGGAGCTGTACAGAATGAAAGACTTATAGATAAAAGGGAGTGAGAACAAGGAAATTATGCTAGCAAAAAGTGAATTGGTTGTGATAAGATCAATTTCCTTTAAGGGATGGCACGTAACCTCCCTGGTGCTGACCAGGTGATTCCTGACTAGTTTAAGATTCCATTTCTGGGAGAGGCCAGAATTAAAACCAAGTCTGTTTGGTTGCATGAGGCTTAGCATAAGTGACTCCATTTGGTGACTGTTGTCTTGTATTTAACAAGGGGCTTGCTGTTTCCTGAGGGTAGTTCCCGTGGTTCAGGACTTAAGAGCCAAATGGAATTTGAGGGGGGCAGGGCACAGAACTGTGTTTGCTGAGAACTTTCAGTCACCAGTTTTTTAAATCATTCCTGAGGCAGGATGTGTAAGGGGGTTTTTTGGTGGTTGTGTTTTGTGGGGTTTTTTTTTTTTCCATAACTTCTTCCTTTAATTAAATTTATATTTGGGAGGTAAACTGGGGGAATCGGAGGCGGGAGTGGGGAGGACTTGTGTCTGAGGCTATAGAGTGATTTTTCAGGCAAAAATAGGAAAAGAAAGGTAGTTTTTCTCAATCATACTCTTTAGAGCAGTCTGTCATCTCCCTTCTGTCTAAATTTTCTTTCCCTTACATTAAAGATACCTAATTACCCAAATCTTGAGATTTTATTCATTCAGTATGTTGAATAACAGCTAATACCTATAGGGTTACTGTAAAAATGCCAAGCACTGTTGTACATACTTTGTATTAATTCATTTAACTCCTATGACCACACTGATAGATATGGTTGTTATCCATTTTATGGATGAGGCATCTGAAGCACAGAGGTTAAATAACTTGCCCAAAGTCACACAGCTGATAATACTGGGCCCTGAATCCATTCCAGGTTGTCTGCTTCTAAAATCCATTCTCTACATCCTCTCACAGTCTCTCATACTGTAGTCAATAATGCTATATTATTATGGCAATAAATGACCTTACTGCCCAACTTTTAAAATTTTTTCTTTATGTTTTACTTAATGCTGATGGTCTCAAAGTATGGGGATCCCTAAGGTCTACTCCAGAGAATCTTTAAGTTCATAACTATTTTCAAAGCAATACTAAGATACTATTTGTCCTTTTTACTTATTCTCATAAGTGTTCAGTGGAGTTTTCAAGAAATTTCATGACCTGTGAAATCAGAACAGACTGACTATCAAAGCAGAAAATTTAGAATTTTATGAAAATTTATGAAAATTTAGCTATTTCTCTTAAGCCAAATGTTAGAAATTTACAAAAGTGTAAAATGTTGCCACTATTCTATTTTTGTGTATGTTTTGGAAAATGTAAATTTTTTTCGTAAAAATTTTGTTAGCTCTTCATGTGCTTCATTTTTTAATGAATTAATGTTTCAAGTTTCTTAATAAAATCAATAGCTGTAACCCTTATATACAAAAGTTTTTAAATAATTTTTTTTTTAGTGTGAAGTGATCCAAGACCAAATAATTTGAGAACCACTTTTTTTTAACATATAAACCCTTGCTATTCAGTTGTGACCTGTGGTATAGGAACTTGTTAGAAACACAGAATGTCAGACCCCACTGCAGACCGACTGAATGAGAATCCATTTGTAACAGGGAGCGGATTGTTTGCACTACAAACATGAGAAGCTCAGGCATAAAACATATGGACCAAGCCATTCAGCAACTCAGTGACCACTGGCTAAGTTTTAGTCTGATGGGACTTTGAAGACTCTTGTTTCCAGTTCTGTACCATCAGGGAGTTGGGTGAAGTCTCCCCACCTATCCTGGATTCCTTGGCCCCACTGTGACTTTCCCTACTGCCCAAGGAGAATTTCACATCCACAGCAAGATCAGCAACTCCATTGCAGAGGTTATAGCCCTGGTCCTCGCACTTATGTACATTAGAATCACCTGGATGACTTGTTAAACCACAGGTGCTGGGTCGTGCCCCCAGAGTTTCCAATTTGTAGTTCTGAGAATTGGCAGTTCTAACAAGTTCCCAGGTGATGCTGATACTTCTGGTCTGGGGATCACAACACCCCCTGAAAACCATAGATCTATCGAGAGTAGAGTAACAAATCTGTTGAGAAGTCAAGCAATTTTTTTTCACATTGTCATGATTACTTGAAGTCTATAGAACTATGGGAGAGATATCTTATACATAGACACATTTTCAAAACCAGTCTTTTAAAAATTCAAAATTTCCGTTTTTGCTAGGGAGGCATCTGTATCTTTCAATAAACGGAAAGCCATAAAAATTCAGGCAGGTCATGGGTGATTTAGAACACTCCTATCCTCTAAAACAGTGGGAAAGCTAAGGTTCAACTCCCTTCTTTCCTAATTGCAAAATCACCACAAAATTTTATCAGGGAGACAAATAGCCTATCAAGTTCATTTATCACTGTTTAAATTGATAACATGCCATTCATCCACTTGGTCACAGAGCGCTTAACCGCTGAAACCAGTAAAACAGATGAGCATAGATCAGTGATTTTCCATCCTCAAGCACAAGATTCATGCTTAGAGCCATCGGATTTCTTCTGCTCAAGAGCTGCCATAAATCCCTGGCCTGGTGTCAGTTCCCAGGCTTGCAAACCCAGTGCTGTCCACTGATAGGAACCTTTCAGCAGGCCTTCCTGAGCTAAACAGGTGTCTGATGAAAGGGGGGTAATCCTTGAAGATTATTTTACCCTAAAAGCAGCCAGTAACCCCAAACTCACATAATCCAGACAGATGGGGGTTGGAAATAGTTTGCCAAAGTTTATACTTCTGTGTGAGGAAGTTTGTATGGTTTAGTCCAGGGGGGTAGAAGATGAAGGTGTATAAGGGTGAGGGGTGGCTGCCTTTGTGGAGGTAAATCCTTATCCATGTCTTATCTGAAGAATGTTCTACTTCTGGTCCAATCTGTAATCTTGAAATATTACTAGTTTAGAAGACAGGAACATTATACTAGGGTTAACCTTGTAGTTAATATGCTTGGGAGTTAAATTAATTTGGGAATTTAGACTTTTAAAAACAAATCTTAATCTTGTCTAGACCTTTCCCACTCCTAATGGATCTGTATACACAGATCCATTTTTCTTTTTCTTCCCCCTGAGAGAGATTTAACCATTTCAAACACTAGGGATCAGGGCTCTTTAACATGACAATTTATTCTCTTTGCACTAGTTGGTCAGCCTTCATTGAGGTGAGGTAAATTTGGGTCCTGTTTAGTCCATCTTAGAAATACATGCCTTTTGTATACATCACATAGTTCTTAATGTCCCTTTAAGCAAACACCTCGATAATCTTTTGAATTAAGAGTGTAGTCCACACACTGAAACTCAGACCTCACCTTCCCCTGTGGTAAGTAGTTCCAGGAAGCAAAAGAAGCCAGCATTCTGTAGTATTAAGATAGCTGATGTGAATGAAGGTGTATGAGCCTGTCAGTTTTCAATTGCAAGTCTTCTGATCACAGAGTCAGTGCTGTTCATCAGCACCTCTGGCCCACAGACAGCTTGAAGGGAATAATTTCATCAGCGATTAATTATATCGCAGCTACTGGGATTTGCCCTCCAAACATTGTTTGTTTTCAGTCTGAACAGCCAGGTCTCCCTGGGGATAGTTCAGGTTTTCTGATTGAAAGTGTCCTGAGTTAAGGAGAGGTGTTAGAGCACCGTGGGAATCTATTCACCAGGGGTGTATTGTACTTGTTTCAGATGCTTCAGGATAATACACCGGCTTCCAAGATAAGTGCTTTTTATTTCCCTGCATCTTAGATCAATTATTTGGAATCTTTTTGGTAAGTTAAATTTAAGAGCTTAAACCACCACATATCTATAATTACTCATACGTGAAATGTTCTTACCAAAAATTACTCTGTCAATGGGCTATATAGTAGTTGTGATTTGAGGAGCCTAGAAAAAGTAGAAGGCAATGAAAAGTAACAAGAAATTCCTTATTTAAAACATCCCGTTAGGAAGACCAAAGTAGTGAAGTACTACCAGTTATTGCTTTTTTGAGGGAAAGTGCTCTAGTGCAGGTAATATTTAAATTATATATTTCAGCAACCTTGTGCAGAAATGGAGTAGACGTGACACAACTTTTTCTCCTAAGCCTTGTATTTTAAAAGTGATTTCATTTAACTAGTAAGGAATCAAAAATTTAATCTTCGTCATTTTTGTTATCCAGATGGATTCCATTTAAAACAAAAATTTCTCCCTTGAGAAGAGAAGGAAAAATGATTCAGTAATCCCTTTGGACAGTGGCATTGTGTCGTCTATAATGTTGGTGCACATCATCCCAGAAAATCTGCTCAGGGTTTTCTGGTTGGAGATTTGGTTTGCAGTTTTTCTGCCCATAACTCAGGAAAACATCACTTCTAGGCAGGTGTTGGCAGCTTTCCTACAGTGTAGCTTTCACAAGCACAGTTCAGAGGTATTTTCTGTGCAAGTCAATGGCTTTGTGTATTGCGGCTCTTCAGGGTGGATTGTCCCGCTGCTGCCTCCCTTGGGCCCCAGGACTCTTCCGTGGTAATGTCGACCACAGGCTACATACTGTGTCCAAGGGAGTGGCCCAGGACACAGCCACTTCACATGGTGAGAGAAGCAGGTGCTAAAAGGTTTGTGCCTAAATGCTCTCCACAGGCCCCAAGTCGCCTGCTAGCTCCAATTGCGTGCCCAGTTTAGGCTCGGACCCTGCTAAGGTGTATGTGTACTACTTCAGGGTGTGAAAACACGAATAGCTGGATAAAATATGTTTTTGTGTGGATTCTGGCTGCTGTTTCTTAGTCTAAAGTAAGGATTGTGAGAGAAGACAGAACAAAGAAATACATGTGCTTCCTGGATGAGGTGGTTCATAGTAGCGGGGGACATAAGGTGGGGAAGTTACCACCTTCTCACCACTTTCTGGTTGTACAGCAATCTTTCTGTTAGGCTTGGGGTCAGGGGGGAGGTGTGTGCTTTCTATCCCCAGCTATGGGGCTCAGATAAAAACCAGTGAGGGGCTAGGGAATTTGACAGTCACCACAGGGAACTTTTAATTGTGGGATCTCATGGACAAAAGAGGGCTAGTTCCATATCCACGGTATTATGGTTCTCTACCCTCCAGGAGTGCAAAGCTGAGATCTCTAGCCAACTGAGTAAATTTCACAGCATGTGCCAAGCTCTCAGGAGGCAGGTGACGGATGTGCCAATTATCTGTGTTCTGAGGTTTGGGTATCCTTTGTACTCTGGCGACAGAGAGCTCGTCTCCATATTCACAGGTCACGATATAGGATAGATTCAGCACAGTGGCCATCACTGTTAGCTTTCCTGACACACTGCTCTCGTAAGCCTCTGTGTGCAGCTGAATGACATGACAATAGTGGTTTGACTGAAAAAAATTTGTGTGCTTGTTTGTTTTCAATCAAATACTTTGCACTTACACTTGAGTTAAAGAAAGAAGTCAGAAGACCAGCAAAACCAAAAGTTAAATAAAGGCCTATTTTTTATTATGACATTCAGATTAAAACCATGCAAATGCAAAATGGTTATACCCCTCGAGGGTCCAGGTTGGATTTCCTGTCCTATAGATCTGCTGCGCTGTTACTGTGATTTTGAGAGGCAGGAACATGCATGGAAAGCATTGGTTTCTCCTTGTAATGGAAAAAAAAAAATGAGAAAATTCTTGAGAATGCAGCCATTTTGGAAATGTAGATAAAGAAAAAAAGTGCTGAAGATTTGGATGGCTTACAGAGCAGCATGATTTTGTAATTGCTGCCACCTACTGTATGTGGTTGATGTTTGTTTAAATTTAGAAAGTTCATGAAGGTGAGGCTGTTGAAATAGATAATTAGAGCTAGGTAGACATCATTAGTTTATGGCATTTTTTTCTCTACTCTGTAAGTGGCTCTTAATTACCGAGACAGCCGCCAGCTTTCATTCATTACCTTCAAGTGGATTTAAAGTTTTTCTCATTTTAAAGTTCCTTTGCCAAGGAACCTTCACAGTAATACTGCAGACTGCACATTCAAGAACTTACCCTGCTCAGAGATTTTCTGAGTATACATGAGACAGTTTTAAGGAGGTTGGTTTTTTGTTTTGTTTTTTATTTGTAGGAGCAGTCTAACTGGGGTTAGATTATAAATTAATTTCCATGAAAGAGGTGAAAATGGAGCTAGTGGAAGTGATGTGAAGTGCAGCAGTTGACTTAAAAGCCTTTCTTTTATTAGTACCAAAATAAAGCTTCAGATCAGTGTGCTCGTTAAATGTAACAAGCAATATAGAATCTGAGTCAACATAGCCCCTTCTCTTTTATTAAGACCCAGCTGTCAAAGGGTCATTAGGTCCTTTCCTGTGGAAAACAACTTGCCCATTAATGTTTGGGGTGGTCCCTGAACAAGATTGCTGAGTAAGTGGCTGAGATTTAGTTTTTGAAAAATTCGTGAAACTGCAGAGACATGGATGTTGAAACTTATCAAAAGTTAAGTCTTCAACCTTAGCTTTGTTAAATAAGTCATGACGTATGTTTGGAATGCTGCCACTAGCTACGCAAATTGACATGCAGTGCCACTGTAAAGGATTTGGAAACATTAACTCCATGGAGATCAAATCATTCTTAACTGGAAAGAGTCTACATACATCAAATTAATGCACTTATTTGATGTGGTGTTTACCTTGTTGCTGCTTATATTATTTCTAGTGGCCCTGGTTCCAATATCTGAAAACACTGTAGTGAGATTCTGCTTTTTCTGCCCTAGGCTATTTGCTTTCTAGACGAGAAGGCCAGGCAGGGTCTCCTGAAAAGCCACTTTCTGATCTGGGCCGTCTCTCCTACTTGGCCTATTGGAAGAGCGTCATCTTGGAATATCTCTACCACCACCATGAGAGACACATCAGCATCAAGGCGATCAGCAGAGCTACAGGCATGTGCCCACATGACATCGCCACAACTCTGCAGCATCTCCACATGATTGACAAGAGAGATGGCAGGTGAGTACTGGTGCCCTACGTAACTCCGGCTGCCTCTCAGGCATCTCACACCAGAAAATGTCCCTGTATTTAGGCAGTTTGTTGCAGTGACAGATAAGACGTTCCCCAATGGCATTATCAAAACCTTTCTCCTAAAAAGAAAACATAGAATAACTCTTCGATGATTTCAAATTTCAATTTGCTATACTTGATTGATGGGCATTCTGATTTTTCCTAACCCAGGTGATATTAGTGGTAGCATATGTCAGTAAGTGGAGGTGAAATGAAATTTCAGCTCTTGATTGCACTTTATTCTGCCTCATCACATTACAGATTTGTCATCATTAGAAGGGAAAAGTTGATATTGGGTCACATGGAAAAACTGAAAAACTGTTCCCGGACCAATGAGCTTGATCCAGAGAGTCTGAGGTGGACCCCAATTTTAATTTCTAATGCTGCAGTTTCTGAAGAAGAGCGAGAAGCTGAAAAAGAGGTAATAATTGACTTCAACAGCCTCAGTTGTATAACTTTAATCTTGTAGCCTTCTTAAGCTAAGAAAATCATTAACATGATTGTCAAAAGCTCGGTTATGTAGAGAGAGCTTGTGAAATGATATGGCACTAATTTATCCTAACTGAGGTTGCATGGTAAGACATGATAATTTCATTTTATTGAATTGAGTATGATAAATGAAACATTTAGCATTGATCACAAAGCAGCATTTTTCACTACTGACAGCATGTAATCAGATCAAATTTGATGCTGAGCTTGGAGGCTACAATGTCAATCGATTCTTTGTGTTTATGAACTTGCTTAAAGTGCTCCATGCCAGTGAGCATGTAATGTAGTGATAAAGGACTCGAATCAATTCACTGCATCATTAATACTGCTAAATATTCCATGAAACCCAATCCTCTTTGATTTGTTATCCTAACTAATGCAAAGGAGTCCTGAGATGATATAGTTGGGATGTTGCTTGGCTGGCTGCCTGTCCTGATCAGAAACGACTTAGAGATCCTTTGCCTTTGATCCTTAGAAGCTCTGGCTATGGAACTGCCCTCTCTCACTGGCCCACCACTTTTCGCCCTCCCCCCTTAGGCTGAGCGGTTAATGGAACAAGCTAGCTGCTGGGAAAAGGAGGAGCAAGAAATCCTGTCATCTAGAGCTAACAGTAGGCAATCACCTGCAAAAGTACAATCGAAAAATAAGTATTTACATTCCCCGGAGAGCCGACCAGTGGCAGGGGACCGTGGGCAGCTGATGGAGCTGTCTAAAGAGAGCAGCGAAGAGGAAGAGGAGGAAGAGGAAGAGGAGGAGGAAGAGGAGGAGGAGGAAGAAGAAGAGGAGGAAGAAGAGGAGGAGGAAGAAAACATTCAAAATTCTCCCCCAAGACTGACTAAACCACAGTCAGTTGCCATCAAGAGAAAGGTATGTAGATTTTCAGTCTATGAGTCACTGCCAGTCAAATCTGACTTGTCATTGCAAACATTCTATTAATACTTGTTTCACTCTTTGTTCTCTAGATGTAGTTTCTTTGTATCCGGTTCCACTGATGATATATAATCATTATTTGTCATACAGTCTTGATTTTGTTTACTCTCTGAGCTTGGTTAGTGCTGTGGCAGGAAAGCAGGGACAGGCCTGCTCTAGTAGTTACTGCCACCTGCTGGTTTGTGGGACTAGAGTTAAATCAGGGTGTGGGAACAGAAAAGGACCCTGGAGAGCACTTAAACCACCCTTCAGCAATTGTTGATAAAAATACCAAGATCTAGAGAGGCTGGGGAAACTTGTGTAAGGTCACACAGGTCATCAGAGGTGGAGCCAGAACCAGATGAGCCCTTGGACTCCAGACCCAGCCCTCCTGATGCTATTTCCTTTTCTCTTTCTAGAGTTGTTCAGAGGTATTTCAGGTTCTTCATTTTGATGCTGATGTTTTGCATGTGTGGCCAACTATACTTTGCCTAATTTTCTCATATCTTAGTAGCTTGGTGGTATCTCAAAACTTGTATGGCAGGTAAATGATTTTGTATTTAGGTAATTGTTCATTCTCTGATATTTGTCTTTAGTACCTAGCTGTGATGTAGACACTGTATTTGTTAGCACAGCCCAGACTTATCAAGATCATCAAGTTAAGGCTCTGTCCCAGGCCAGCCTATGTGGTAGACACATACCTGCTGTTCAAAGAACCTGCTGTTCTAATTCCCAGCTCCATGTACTTTATTCTAAGCCTGTCAGTCTATTAGTGGAAGGGCAGCTATGGAGATGCATAAAAGGAAGTAGCATAAAGTGGACTTTAGACTTATAAATAAGTCTAAACAAAGGCATTTGTTTTTAAAAACATCAAAAACCAGACTCATCAAGGCATGATACAGTCTATCATCATATGTAAATGGACTCAACCTAAAGAAAACCAGTTCTTTATATGGCTGTACTTATGTTTGGGAAAATTCAAGTGTACTAGAGAGGGCAGGTAGATTGAGAATTAAGAACCACAAATGTTAAATTATACTTTGGTGTACATTCAGGGAGTATAAAATGTAAGATGGTCATTCTTGGACAGTTAAAGTTTTAACCAAGCATATTAAACTGTCTTTGTAGTGTATTTTCAAGCTTGGGGCCTGTTATTGACAGGCTACATTTTAGCAAATCTTCCTATTATTCCTGTATTGAATTTTGTTTCATTAAGTACTTCTTACTTGGGAAAAATAATGTTTTAAGTTTTTAGATGCTCTCTATATTAAAATGTATTGCAAAATATCAGTTGCTTAACTCCCTGCAGCCACTAATACCTGACTGTTAACATTTCAAAAAACAGTAATCCTTTCTTCAAATACCTTTTCCTTTTTTACTTTTCATAGTTCCTGAAGACCCATAAAATGGGGCACAAGTCGGCTAATCCTGTACACCATCAAATTTCCCACAGTGCTTTGTACATAGTAGATGCTCCTTGAACACCTGCTTAATGCCTGTCAGGTATTAAGTGAGTGCCCCCACTAATTAATTATAGCAACGTTATAGAAACATTGGTGTCCATAGGCTTAATATATATGTGTGTGTGTGTGTGTGTGTGTGTGTGTGTGTGTGTGTGTGTGTGTGTGTGTGTATATATATATATATATATATATAGTGCACAGACTATTAAAGCTAGCAAGTACCATTTGGGAGGAAATATATGCTAGAAAAGCAAAATCTATAAAATTTTAAAATCTATAGTTAAGCTGCTAAAATGTTCCCTCTCAAAGCATCTGCTTGTGCAAACAACTGTTTTATTTGGAAAACACTTTCCTGTGTAGTTGGAGCCCAAGAGAGATGTTAAACATCAAATGGAAGGTTAAGTACAAAGGCGTTACAGAAGTCTTCACATGTACGATTCTCAGACTCCCGTTCAGTACATGTTTGCTGCATATTGGCTCAACCATTTAATTTCTCATGAGCTCTTATGTATTATTATGTTTGGAATTAATTTCAGAGGCCTTTTGTACTAAAGAAGAAAAGGGGTCGTAAACGCAGGAGGATCAATAGCAGTGTTACAACTGAGACCATTTCTGAGACTACAGAAGTGCTGAATGAGCCCTTTGACAACTCAGATGAAGAGAGGCCAATGCCACAGCTGGAACCTACCTGTGAGATTGAAGTGGAGGAAGATGGTGGGAAGCCAATCCTGAGAAAAGCATTCCAACATCAGCCTGGGAAGAAACGGCAAACAGAGGACGAGGAAGGGAAAGACAATCATTGCTTTAAGAATTCGGATTCTTGTAGAAGTAAGTGGAGGAATTATAAAATTCTTACCCTTGTTAAATATCTGTATTTTAGTGCCTAGTTCTCAGAAGCAGGCTGCTAGTATTATGTCCAAAGGCATCTTTGAGGTTTTACCTGCCCCCTATCCTTTCTCATTCATAAACAGTTCTATCCCTTCTTCCTGGAATTGGATTTTATGTTGAAACAACTTCTAACTTGTCAAAATATCAGAATATTCCTCTTGTTGGGTTCATCTCACTTTGCAGAGATTGCCTTATCCTCTAAAACTTAGAAATCTGTTCATAAGAATCATAGATTTCCTTAATTCTGATAGATACTTTTTTCACATTTGGTATTTCAGAAATCAGCGCAGATATTATTATCAATGTGGTAGTTTCTTTTTTCCTCAAAAAATCAAGTGTTACTAAATTAATGGTACGTCAGTGATACTTTAGGACATACTGTTTACCAAGAGTCACTTAAATTTTCCCACACCATCAGTATTAGTTTTGATAATATAGAATAAGGTAATGTTTTTCCTTTTAAAATTACTATTTTCTAGTTTGCTTTTGGCAGGGCCGTCCCACCACACCCTCTGAAAAATACACCAGTGAATCATTTTTGATGCCTGTTTAAAAGTAACCATCCCTTGCTTCTTGGCTTGGGAACTTGTGCTTCTAACGCCTAAAGATTTATGGGACAGGCTCTCTACTGATGAAATAACTATTCAAAAACTTTATTTCAGCAACCCAGGGAACAGGCCTACTCATTTCCCTGAGAACCATAAGTTGTCTCTCTTGCTTTTCAGTCAGTTTTAAGAATGAGCAAGCATCTTCTTGACTTTCTTAATTAACAGGAATGCTGTTACTGTATATACTGCTGAGAGAATAACATTTTAACCTGGGTATAGGGAAGCTCGGCCTTGTTCTTAATTTTTTTTAAACAATTGTAACAAACTACTCCAAGACATCATTTTTTATGTATGAAAATTGAGCCTTATTTCCACTTCTTGGGAGTCTTTTTAGGAGCCTAATATACCCGATTCCTTTTAGGATCTTGTCTTCTTGTCTTAAGAAAATAGTTACCAGAAAACTCATCTTCTTAGATATTTCTACAAAAGCTGGTAGGTCCCACAGTGTGCAGAATAAGAATGTGGAATCCAGGGGCATCCTCATGGCTATTATTTGTGTGACTAGATAAAAACCATTTGAACATCTTGATTTGACTGTTAACTGGGTATTATACTTTGCATTTCTGAAGAAATCAGTCTGTACCCCATACACGTTCTTTTCAGCTGGCCAATGTGAGTAAAATACATGTAGTTTATGTATAATCCTTTTATTGCATAATGAACTAAGTAAGAGCTTACCCTGCCCACACTGATCGGATTAGAAAATAACTCCATTTGGCAAAAAGGATCTCTGTTCCACATCAATGTTAGATCATATTTTTGTTCTCCAAAGTAGTGCTTCTCCTTTAAGTTGACTGCTTCAAGAGTTCATTGGAGTCTTTAATTTTCTAAAGATCTTAAAAAGACTTAATGTTTTTTCATTTGTATTCATTCATTCATACATTTGTTTACTTATATTTATGTATATTTAAATCTATGCATACACACAGGTATAGTAAAAATAAGATTGGACGGACTAAACCTTAACAACTATGGTTTGTTTCTTGTTTAATATTTGAACCTTACATTGAGTGGTAAATTGATCTAGAATGCAACATAGAATTAATGATAAAAAGACCTATATTCCTTTATTTTTATTGAATAATATTGCATTATATAAGTTTCAGTGTTGAAAATCAACGTATGTATATACTGCATTAACTTAACCACTAAAATTTCAATACTATCCTTCACCATAAAATTGTCCCATTTGTCCCCATTTCCCCGCTCTTCTTCCCCTTCCCTTTTGGTAACCACTAATTGGTCTTATAGTCCAAAGTTCAGTTTTGGTTTATTTAGTTCATCTGTTTGTTTTCTCTATACACCACATATAAGTGAAATCATACGGTATTTGTCTTTCTTTCTATGGCTTATTTCACTAAGTATAATTCCTTCTAAGTCCATCTGTGTTGTTGCAAAAGGCAGCGTTTTTTTTTTTTTTTAATAGCTGAATAGTACTCTATTGTGTATAAATACCTTATACATTCATAATCCAATGGGATGGGCATTTAGGTTGTTTAAAGCTCTTAGCTATTGTAAATTATGCTGCAGTAAACCCAGGGTGGTGGAGGGCTGCATAAATCTCTTCGAATTAGTATTTTTGTATTTTACAGGTAAATCCCCAAAAATGGGATAACTGGATCGTATGGAATTTCTATTATTTTATTTTTTAAGGAATCTCCATATTGCTTTTCATAATGACTGCATCAGTTTACATTCCTGCCAACAGTATATAAGGGTTCCCTTCTCCACATCCTCTCCACTTGTTTCTTCTCTTTTGGATAATAGCCATTGTCACAGGTGTGAGGTGATCTCTCACTATTTTTTTTAATATGCATTTTCTTAATAATACATTATGATGAGCATTTTTTCATGTGCCTAATGGCCATTCATGTGTCTTCTTTGGAGAAATGTCTATTCATATCTTCTGCCTGTTTTTAATTGGATTGTTTGTTTTACTGTTGAGTTTCATGAGTTGGATATTAACCCTGTGTCAGATGTATGATGCGTGAATATCTTCTCCCATTCAGCAAGATGTCTTTTCAGTTTGATGCAAATTTCTTCCACTGAATGGAAGCTTTTTAATTTGATGTAGTCCCGTTTGTTTATATTTCTTTTTTTTTTTTTTTCAACCTTGCTGTTGGAGTCCCCCAAACAATTTTCTAAGACTGATGTCTCAGAGCAATTACACATGTTTTCTTTGATGTATTTTATGGAGAATTTCTGTATTTTAAATGTTGAAGTAATTTCATGGTAAATTATTGTAGTTTGTCACATGCAAAAATGATGATCCTGTGGTAGATTAAAGTTGCCTTTGTATTTTGGGTATTTAGTTATTTATGCATTTGTATGTAGTTTATTTTTATGCCAGAAAGGGCATTTCAATCAAAGTAAATAATATCACCTGCAATCATTTAAATCTAGTAAATATCAACAAACAGAAGTTTACTATTTCAGATTAGATATCCAAGTCAGACATCGATTCATTTCTGAATAAAGGTGATCCAGATATAATCTAGCATTGACCACTTTCCCCTATGTTTCCTAATTTGTAAGTGTTCAATTTGATTTTTTTTTACATTATTCAATTCCAGGTTTTGCATCAGAGAATGTCTTATTTGTTGATCTCTTAAGTTTATTATCCATGTGCTTTCTATTAAAGGTATAACTTTCTATTGAGAGAGAGAGAGGAGCACATATACTATTTTCCCAGGACTAGGTTATTTTCTTGTTTTATACCAAATATAGTTATACATTAGTCTTGATTATATCTTTGCCATAAGCTCTTAAAATGCTAAATTGAAAGCAGTGTTTGCTAATTAATTTAGAGCAATGAATTCAAATTGTTCATGATTATGCTTTCTAAGACATTGTTTTTCTTCCTCCCTTTTTCTCTGTCTCCCTTCTAAGACAATATGGATGATGATGCAGATAACTTGAAAGAAGGCAGTAGAGACAATCCTGAACCTCTAAAGTGCAAACAAGTATGGCCAAAAGGAACAAAGCGTGGTCTATCTAAGTGGAGGCCAAACAAAGAGAGGAAGACTGGATTTAAACTAAACCTGTATACCCCACCAGAAACACCCATGGAACCTGATGAGCAGGTAGCAGTGGAAGAACAGAAAGAGACTCTTGAAGACAAACCCAGCCCCACTCCCACCAGGATTGAGGAGGAGGTCAAGGAAGCCATGGAACCCCTGCTGCCTCAGGACGAAAACAGACAGGAAGAAGCATGTGCACCTATAAGTCCAAATAAATCCCCAGGTGAAAAACCAGAAGACGATCTAATCAAACCAGAGGAGGAGGAGGAGGAGGAAGAAGAAGAAGAGGAGGAGGAGGAGGAGGAAGAGGAAGAAGGAAATGTAGAAAAAGACCCAAGTGGTGCTAAACACCAGGAAAAAGAGGAACCAGAAACCTGCATGGACACAGAAGACCCTGTGCGTTCAGATGATCATGAGGAGGAGGAGGAGGAGGAAGACGAAGAACCATCTCACAATGAGGGTCATGACGCAGATGATGAAGACGACAGTCACATGGAGTCTTCCGAAGTGGAGAAGGAAGAGTGCCCAAGAGAAGTCTTCAAGGAAGTACTAGAGAACCAGGAGGCTTTTTTAGACCTTAGTGTCCAGCCAGGTCGTTCAAACCCAGAGGTCTTAATGGACTGCAGTGTTGACCTTGCAGCTTCATGTGACAGTGAACCCAAGGAGCTTGCTAGAGACACTGAAACTGCACCTGAATCTGATGAGGAATCCCCAGACGAACAGGCACAGAAGCAGGACCAAAAGAGCAATGAAGAAGTAGATACTGAGTTCAAAGAGAGAAACACAGCAACCATGGAAATCGACTCTGAGACAGTCCAGGCAGTTCAGTCTTTGACCCAGGAGAACAGTGAACAGGATGACACTTTCCAGGATTGTGCGGAAACTCAAGAGGCCTGTAGAAGCCTACAGAACTACACCCATGCAGACCAAAGCCCACAAATTGCCCCCACTCTGGATGATTGCCAACAGTCAGACCACAGTAGCCCAGTTTCATCTGTCCATTCCCATCCTGGCCAGTCAGTACGTTCCGTCAGTAGCCCAAGTGTCCCTGCCTTGGAAAACAGCTATGCCCAAATCAGCCCAGATCAAAGTGCCATCTCAGTGCCATCTTTGCAGAATATGGAAACCAGTCCAATGATGGACGTCCCGTCAGTTTCAGATCACTCACAGCAAGTTGTAGACAGTGGATTTAGTGACCTCGGCAGTATTGAGAGCACTACTGAGAACTACGAAAACCCAAGCAGCTATGATTCTACTATGGGTGGCAGCATTTGTGGAAACGGCTCTTCGCAGAACAGCTGCTCCTATAGCAACCTCACCTCTAGCAATCTTACACAGAGCAGCTGTGCTGTCACCCAGCAGATGTCCAACATCAGTGGGAGCTGCAGCATGCTGCAGCAAACCAGCATCAGTTCTCCCCCAACCTGCAGCGTCAAGTCTCCTCAAGGCTGTGTGGTGGAGAGGCCTCCAAGCAGCAGCCAGCAGCTGGCTCAGTGTAGCATGGCTGCTAACTTCACCCCACCAATGCAGTTAGCTGAGATTCCTGAGACCGGCAATGCTAACCTTGGCCTGTATGAACGAATGGGTCAAAGTGATTTTGGGGCTGGGCATTACCCACAGCCATCAGCCACATTCAGCCTTGCCAAACTACAGCAGTTAACGAATACACTTATTGATCATTCATTGCCTTACAGCCATTCCGCTGCTGTAACTTCCTATGCAAACAGTGCCTCTTTGTCCACACCATTAAGTAACACAGGGCTTGTTCAGCTTTCTCAGTCTCCACACTCTGTCCCTGGGGGACCCCAAGCACAAGCTACCATGACCCCACCCCCCAACCTGACTCCTCCTCCGATGAATCTGCCACCGCCCCTTTTGCAGCGGAACATGGCTGCATCAAATATTGGCATCTCTCACAGCCAAAGACTGCAAACCCAGATTGCCAGCAAAGGCCACGTCTCTATGAGAACAAAATCGGCATCTCTGTCACCAGCCGCTGCCACCCATCAGTCGCAAATCTATGGGCGCTCCCAGACTGTAGCCATGCAGGGTCCTGCACGGACTTTAACCATGCAAAGAGGCATGAACATGAGTGTGAACCTGATGCCAGCCCCAGCTTACAATGTCAACTCTGTGAACATGAACATGAACACTCTCAATGCCATGAATGGGTATAGCATGTCCCAGCCAATGATGAATAGCGGCTACCACAGCAATCATGGCTACATGAATCAAACACCCCAATACCCTATGCAGATGCAGATGGGCATGATGGGAACCCAGCCATATGCCCAGCAGCCAATGCAGACCCCGCCCCATGGTAACATGATGTACACAGCCCCTGGACATCATGGCTACATGAACACAGGCATGTCCAAACAATCTCTCAATGGGTCCTACATGAGAAGGTAGGCACCACAGGCAGTCACAAACCCCCCCTGGGCATCACTATTGGATTGATCTGCACAAATAACCTTCGAAGAGTACGATTTCAAAACCAGCAATTGGTGTGAATGCAAAAACATTTGTTGGCACCATTTATTTAAAAAAAAAAAAAAAGCTGTATGCAGCAGAAAGCCTTATACAAGTTGTTTTTCTTTTTTTCCTTTTTATTTTTTGGTACCTTTGTTTCTGTTACTTTTATATGAAATTCTCTGCAAAGAAAGGCCTCTCTTTGGACTACAATTAGGAGGCAGCCACTTGTTGTGCCTGCTTCCTTTAAACAATGTGGATATCAAACCCCACCCCACCCCCAAATTATCTGTTTTAATACTGAACTTAGAGCTTTTTTTTTTTTTTCCCTGTCCACTCCATGTAAATGCCTTTAGCATTTCAGTTATTGTATATTTTTTTAAGGTGACACTTCAGCATGCCGCTAATGTCTTTGTTAGTGACAGTGCATTTTGTAGTACTGTACAAGTGTTGTGCTAACGGTAAGCCATTTCTTAAGTTTTTTGCCTTGATTAGGGTGCCCTAATTTGAGGGTTTAAAAAAAACTATATTTTTGTTAATTATAAAACTGTAAAGAGCTATAAAAGCTATTCCCATTTGGTTAGTCAAAAGGGTTTTATTGCTAAATGTTTGGTGTAAAGTTGAGACCCTTTTCCATTTTGGTGACAGATTTCTTTGGGGAAAAAAGGCAGCTTTCTGTTTTATAAATGCAGACTTCTGTTTATTGAATGAAGCATATCTCAGTGTTTATCTGTCAGGTTTTGAAACATTTCATATATGTCCAAATACTTGGCAGGATTTAAAAAAAATAGTGAATTTGGTGTAAAGTTGCTATTTTATGGAAATGCCTCTAACTTTACATTTTCATTCCATCTGTAGATTTTTCTATCTTTATAAAATATCGGAGTTATTTTTTAAGGAAAAATAGAGAAGTAGCTTGTGAATAGCTCAAACTAAGCTTACAAATCGCATGTAAAAAAGCAAAAAAGTTATTTGTGTCTGTTTATATTGCTTCCTTTTTTGTAGCCTTTGTACCTGTACAGGGTGACTGTAAGGGCCAAGCAGGAGAGGCGTAATCCTTGTATAAAATAGGAGCCAGCGACACTCTTGTATTTATCTGTTCTCTTTTTAGTCAGTCACTTCAAAAACAAAAACAAAAAAAAAAAAGCTGTACATTTTAACATAAAATAAATTATGATGAGCCATTTTTAGCCTCTTGTGTCCTGTCATATTATGATTGATAGAGAATGACCAATTGAACTGTATCATGTGTCACATCTCAGAACACATACACATTTTGGGAAAATAAATTATTTAGTGTAAATTGGAGTTATGCGATTTTCTGATTTGTTTTGACTTTGGGGGAGGGGGATGGCAATAAATAAGAGTAATATCTAATAAAACCATCACATATACCAAATACCTATTTAATAAATTAATTTATAATGGATTTTAATGCTTTTCATGAAAGTTTATTTTATGCTAGTGCATACCTTCTGTATGCCAATCATTGTCTTTAAAATAAAGTGAATTTGTTTTTTTCTTTTTGACTTTGATCTTCATTTACAAAGGGATCCTATACAAGTATCCAGTTGCCTCATTTGTACAGTCTGTATAAATACCACAAAGGGCCTAGTACAGTAGTAGCAACCTTCATTTTTATAAAGATTAATACCTCCAAAAAACACCCAGTTTGGAATTATGTTTAAAGAGCCATTTTCTTTGAAAAGGTGTGAAAGCTTTTTTCTGTCATGAATGAGTGGATGTTTTCTCTGGAGTCTTAAGTTTAGACCCAAATAAGAAGTGAGTTCACCAAAATTATTTTATGGTAGTTGGAGAAAGTTCTGTCTATTGATTGAAGCATTTGATTATTCAAGCGATGAGCCTAATAGCAAATGCTTGGCCAGGTGAAACTGGCCAGATAGCTCTCCAAGTTGTGTGCTCACAACTCTGTGAAGCCAGTCACTGCCTTTATACCTCTTAAAAAGAAAAATGTTGCTTTTCTGCCACTTTCAGCACACAAAAAAGCAGGTGTTATGCAGATCATAGAAACGAACCTTGCAGTGGCCTCAGAATAAAACACTGAAAAGGCAGGATAGTTACATACAACCTGAATTCAAAGGCCCAAAGAGGAAGAATGCCAGTGGTTCTCACCCTAATTTTTTTTCTCATAGTCTCAAAACATCTGGATTTAGCGTCAAGATTTTTTTTTTAAGATTTATTTATGCATATAAGAGCTGGGGTGTAGGCCAGAGGGGTGGAAGGGGGTGTGTGAAAGGATTCACCAGAGACAGTGGGGAACAGAACAGGCAGATTTACTGAAATACACTGCTGAGGGAGCAGTGGGTGGGTCACGAGAGGTCTGCTGTGCCATGTGGGTTAGCACCCTGGCTGGGGATCGAACTTACGCTGAAGTGGCTGTTGATAGCTTCAGTGTGCTGAGACTTAACCCTGCACTACCAGGGAGGCCCTAGTGTCAAGATCTTAACTTTTGGGTCCCTTCCTTCCAGAACTGCATGGTCCGTATGGGAATATCAGTAGGCTGAAGGTTCCAGGAAATCCAAACTTGTGCAAGGGCTGTGGTCAACAACAGGAAGAAGAGCATCTTTATGGT
The DNA here is from genome assembly GCF_964194135.1 of Talpa europaea. Lineage (NCBI taxonomy): Eukaryota > Metazoa > Chordata > Mammalia > Eulipotyphla > Talpidae > Talpa > Talpa europaea. The sequence continues at coordinate 39,820,056 of NC_140077.1, read as the reverse complement.
ACTGTGCTGGTAGGAATGGGAAACTAATTCCCCATCAGAGTGGGAAGTGATAGTATTCTGTTTGTTTGAATCTAGCAGCCCAGTGGGTCTACAGATGAGGAAAGAATCTCCCCAGCTTGGGAGGTGGGGAGGGGGCCTGCTAATTAACTAGAAGTAACAGACCCTCCCATAGGCTTCACCTTGAAACCTTCACATATTTGCTCTCTTCCTCTTATTCAAAGATTCTGCAGAGATTGAGCTCCGCTCTTCACTTCCTGTGGCTTGTAATCATACCCTATGGCTTGTGTGATGCCTGCCTCACAGTGCACCAAGGAGCTAATGGACAAGTCCCACTTCCTCCCCAGACTGGCCAGGCCAGACTCAAAAACAGAACTAGGAACACTTTGTATATCACAGGCTGCCTAGGGGCCAGATACCTCTTTGCTGGCCCCAAATCCCAATACTCACTGACAGAACAGAAGGCTTACTGTAGGAGAAAACCTGATCTTTTAAGTGACCTCAGAATATCTTACACGCTCCTCACACTCACCAGAGAAGTCAATTCAGACCCCAAAGTGACAACAAGGATCTGGAAAACAGGAGCTTGGATTCATCATGACAAACTGAGTTACCAGACTGGGTTGAGATTCATTAATAGGCCACATCTTTAAACCCAGTAATGTGTACTTTAATTTACTCTTTAGGAGTCAACTAGTGATTGTCAGTTGCCAGTCTCTACTTTTTAATAGCTCAAGTGATGCCTACCTATCTGTGAAGGCATCAGCCTTCCTCACTAACATACTATTTTAGAAATAATGACTCAGTATTGTCACAATGAGTTTTCACACACAGACCTCCCACGTGAGCCACACGCTTGCGCTGCAGGAAATGGGACAGTTTCTTAATTTACAGATGCAGAGATTGAATCTCGAAGAAGCTAACTTAATTGCCTAAACGGAAATGAAATTTGTAAGCTGAAACAAAACCCACTTCTCTCCGAATTGCAGCTTTTTCCTAGAATACTTTGAAGGGGACATAACTTGTCATCTCTAAAGTCTTAGTTAATGAATACATGATGGTCTAAAAACCGTTAAGTGCTATACAAAGAGAGGTTATTTCGTTGTTACATGCAAGCATTGGTCTACAACCTGAATAATAAAAGTACAAGTACTGTTACGGCCTGAGGCCTTGTGCCAGACCCCAGTGCCACACTACTGGTTTTTCTTCTCCCCTCTCATTCCATTTCCTGCATCTCCTTCTACCCAGGCCTTGTTCTAAACCTTGATGTTCACAGGCCTGAGGCTTCCTCTCTTTTTTTCTCATCTCATCAGTGTGATGACTTCAAATTCCACCTCTCCATAGATACATCCGGAATTCTCTCTGATTGTAAACATTCCTCTGAATCTAGATTCAAGGTCAAATAATATGGGACACATTTTGTGTGTCTTACAGACATGAATACAACTGCTGATCTCCAGCCCTCTCCCCAATTTTGTCCAGTCAACCCCATCTCAGTATGAAGGCACCACTAAGAAACTAAATCACTATTTTGTAATGGACACCCTATCAGTTCTCCAGTATAAATCCAAAATAATCTTGAAAACCAGTCCCTGGCACTGCCCTGGCTCAGGCCACCCTCCTCTCTACAGTCAAGGTTCCAACAGCCTCCTTACTGGTTGTCTGGCCTCCTTTTTTAACTCCCTAAAATCCATTCTCCATAGTTCAGCCACAGCAAGTTATTTTCTTTCCAGAGTGATTTTCTTAAAATATAGGTCATATCATTTCCCGACTTAAAACCCATCAGTAACTTTTTGTTGCTCGTGGAATAAAATCTAGTCCCTACCCTTCTCCTACCACTTACCTCCTCAACCACAAGCTCCAGCTTCACTATGGGCAGTTCTTCAAACACACCACTTAGGGTGTGTTTCCTGAAAAACACCTGCAGCTCCTCACCCTTCGCCTGTGCCATCGCTGAACCTAGAGTGTTCCCTCCCTCTCTGGAAGGTATGCTCCTTCAACTCTTGCCTTACCCCATGTCCTCAGAGGTCTTCAACCATGCAGTCTAATGTAGATTTCTCCCCAACCCTTTGCTCCACTTCAGTTCCTCTTTCCCACGTTGTACAATGTGCATTTTTTTTCTACTTTTGGCCTCCTACGCCAGTTTTTGGTCTGTGATAGGTTCTTAATAAATATTTCTTGACTGAATCAATATTTTACTTTTGAAGAATGAAATGCTTCTGCAAAAATTTCCCCCCTTTCTCCTACCTCTGAATCCTGGGAGCCATCTTGAAGAGACCAGACCTTGAATGTTAAAGTTCTCTGCTTCTGCTGCCTTCAGCAGGGTTTATAACCCCACGAAGAAATGGGAACTTGTGGAATAATGTAGGGACAGTCAACACTAGCAGCGGACTTAGGCATTCTTTCTTTACATATGGATTCATTTAAATGTAAATATTTCATTATGATATATAAAATGTAATATTTCCTTAAAATGGAAATAGTGTTTTCTTTCCTCATGAAGACTTTATCAGCTAAAACTATAAACTAGGTTTAGAGGGGGTCATTTGGGATCCTATGATGGGAAAGGTTAGGTAGGGGCAACTATGACCCCAGAGTCCCTTTGACTACATCTCTCTCCCAAGAACCTGCATATGGCTCCCCTTATGCCCAAATCTTAGTCATTATGAGGTCCCAACTCCTTTTGGGCCAAGGTCACTCCATTAAAGCAGACCTTGAGCAGTCCCAAGAATCCAGGCCCCAATACATGGACCCAGGCCATAAGTTCTCTCTGACGCAAAGCAGGGCAGCCTGCAAAGATCACAGGTGATCCTCAAGTGACGGTATAAGCTGCAGATTCAAATTAGGGGATTGGGCCCTTTCCATATTTTCCCAGTGAGCCTTTACCATGCTCTTTCTGCTTTCTCCAGTCTTTTGTGGTTTCTGGATCTTATCTGCTAGCTACATTAGCATCTCAGTTTGGGTTCTGTCTAGTTTACGGTTCCTGGTTCTGGAAACTTTTTCTGCCCACTGGTAACTGCTGCTATTTTCTCTTCAAGAGTGAAAATCACACAGTCATGGTGACTGGCTGGTGGGAAGATGAGGAGAGAAGCTCCATACCTGAACTCACCTGGCTGCTAGTTCTTCCATTTCACAGTAAACACATTTGCTAGTGCTTGTGTGATTTGACTACAGTCAAAATGAAAGGCACCTCCCCAAGCTCCAGCTCCCTAAAGAATGTCTCCTCATTCTTTTTTCCAAAATTATAGTCAAACTCTTGTCCAAATTTAACCACAATTCATTTAATTTTTCTGTTTTTTTTTTTCTTCCTTAATCTGGCTAAGATTCTGAAGAGCCTTAACTCCCTGAGGAAGGTGGGGGAGACTAAAGCAGGAGCCTCTGTACAGATATTCAAGATCCCCACCTCTATCAAGTGAGGTGGTCTCTGCAGCTTTTAGAGAATCTATGGACAGACCCTGGGGATTCCACAGAAAAGAAGCTATAGGAACAGTAAAGAAATGGGAAGGCCTCAGAGAGGGGGCTCACTAATAAGCTGTGCGAACTCGCTGAAACACAGCTCTCACAGGCACTTTTCTGTGGTTAGAAAATACATGTATATTTTAAAATTATTTTTATAAGACTGTGACTTTCAGACAAAGCCAAATGTTTTAATTACAGAACAATGCCTACACATTTTATGTCTTTCTACTCCATCTTCCAAAAAACGTGTTTTTAAAATACTGGCGCCTTTGTGCGGAACTATGTGCTCATCTGTAACCAATTCTGCTGGGAAGTCAGTCTGCTCCATTTTGTAGTCAAGCCAAGTATTACGCTCAGCCAGTGGTGCGCTTCGGACTGTCCCTGTTCGTTACCACGTACCCTGGGAAGTTTCACATTGTTTGGAAGAAGCTTTGATTTCACTGTCCCTTCTCTGTGACTAACAAAATCACAGGCCAGAGATATGTCAGCCTTCTCTCTCCATCCCCAAGTGTCTCTGTGGACCCTGGAGAAGCCCTACGGCTCCTCCTCACCGACCACCTCACCATTGTCGCTGCACTGGGCCTGTCGCCTCTGCTGCACCAGTTGTTTGTCCAGTTCTCTGAGCTGCTTCAGAAAGCCCCGGTTGGGTAGGACACAGCGGTTCTTGGCCACTTGTTGAATGGCGTCCACTAGGGTCATGTTCCTGTGGATCATCAGGTAGGCCAGGACCAGGGTAGCTGACCGGCTGCGGCCCATGACACAGTGAACCAGGATTTTATCTGAAATGGAGTGGGGAGAAGAGGCATCAAGCTATACTAGCCATCACTGCATTCTTCACCACAATGCACACTTGGGAGAAATAAAAAACTAACTTTCCTTAAACTACCCTCGATGAAGCAGTAAAAATTTTATCAAATTTCACTACCTCGGGCCTCCCCGGTGGTGCAGCGGTTGAGCGCTGGGCTGTGAAGCTGCCCGCAGCCTCTGCAGCACCGGTTCGATCCCCGGCTACCGGCGAGGGTCCCACATGGCGCGCAGACCTCTCCTGCCGCCCGCTGCTCCCCTCAGTGGTGTATTTCGTCACTCTGCCTGTTCTGCTCTCCACTCTGGCTCTGGTGAATTCTCTCACCCTCCCGCACTTCTGACTGTATCCAGTACTTGTATAAATAAATAAATAAATCTTAAAAAAAATGTTTTAAAAAAAAAATTCACTACCTCGTTACACTCCTTAAAATTCTGTGTGATGAAATGGGAGGTACATACATAGCAGTTTGGTTGCACACCAAAGTGCAACATTTATCTCAAGGAAAAGCACGTGGGAGATTGAGTGGCAGGTTGAGTTAGCCACTCTTTCACAAGACACCATTTTTACTTAAAAGGAGGTAATTTAGGGCCTCCCCGGTGGCACAGCAGTTGAGCACTGGGTTGCGAAGCTGCCCACAGCCTCTGCAGCGCTGGTTCAATCCCCAGCCGCCGGCGAGGGTCCCACTTGGTGCGCAGACCTCTCCTGCAGCGCCTGCTGCTCCCCTCAGCAGTGTATTTCATCACTCTGCCTGTTCTGCTCCCTTCTCTGGCTCTGGTGAATTCTCATACCCTCCCGTGCCTCTGACTGTACCCAGTGCTTGTATAAATAAATAAATCTTTTTAAAAAATTGGTAATTTAAATTTGGATATTTAGCAGCCTTTTTCTCAAAGTGATCAAAATGAGCTTTTTTTATCATAGGAAACACTGATATTTGTTGCCAGTGATAAAATGCAAGCTTTCAAGCAAAAATTTGAAAAAAAAAAAAAGAGAATTTTGGAAAACTTGTAGCTATAACCATGAGGCAGACAGTTTCCTAATACTTTTAAGATTTTTCTGTTACAATCTGTAGTGATATTGAGAAGTGTATTTTTTGGATAACATACAAATTGGACTTAGCAAACCAATGTTTTACATTGACTAATGAAGGATATTACAAAATTATGCATGGGCAAAAAATGTATTCAAAGTGTAAGACAGCTATGTCCTTAGGGACACACTACAATGGCAAGGAAAACAAAAGCAAATATAACCAAATGGGACTACATTAAACTGAAAAGCTCCTGTAAAGAGAAACACACTATCATTAATACAAAAAGCTGTAATGGAAGAAAATATTTGTACATCATGCATCCAACAAAGGGGCTAATATCCCAAATCTACAAAGGACTCCTACAACTCAATGGTAAGAAAACAAATAACCCAATTTAAAAAAATGGGCAGAAGAGCTAAATACTTCTCCAAAGAAGACATACAGATGGCCAGCAGGCACATGAAAAAGTGTTTCTCATCAGGGAAATGCAAGTCAAAACCACAAATAGGAAACCACCTCACACCTGTGAGTATGGCCTAAATCAAAAAGTCCAGAAACAAGTGTTGACAGGGGTGTGGAGAAAAAAGGAGTCTTTGTACACTGTTTGGAATTAAGACTAGTCCAGCCTCTATAGAAAACGGTATGGAGGTTTCTCAAAACATTAAAAGTAGATCTTGATCTACTTTTAATCAAAACATTAAAAGTAGATCTACTTGATCTACTTGATCTACCCCTATGTTCATCGCAACACTATTTACAATAGCCAAGCTGTGGAAACCACATAAGTGCCCAAGAACAGGTGAGTGGAAAAGGATGTGGTATATGTACAAAATGGAATACTACTCAACTATAAAAAAGATGAAATCTTTTTAGTCATTTCCAACAACATGAATGGAACTGGAGCAGATGATGGCAAATGAAATAAGTCAGAAGGAGAAAGACAAATACCAGATGATTTAATTCATATGTGAAATATAAAGAAACAAAACAAAAAAAAAAAAAAGAGAAGTGTACTGATATTGACAAGTGTTTTTTTGAATATTGTACAATGAAAAATGTCAACATTAGAAAGACCTGTATGACTTATCAAACCAAGGTTTTCCAAACGACTGATGTGGGATATCACAAAATTATGCATGGGCAACAAAAAGGGAAGGGGCCAAATGGACTATGGTGGAGGATTATTGGGGTGTTTGTGGTGGATGTGATGTGATAACATACTTTTTGTAAAGGTGCGATATACCCCTAAGTCATAAATAGTGTTGTAAACCAACTAACCTCAATCAACAATTTAAAAACTGTGGGGAAGACAGGTCAATGTTTGAGACAGGTCAATGGCTTTTCATGTGATAAATTAATAGATAATGTATGAAGTTTATTGATTGATAAGGCTTCAAATTCTACATTGTAACTGGCCTTTGAGATGTTATCGCTTGTTGAATTTTTGGTGTAGTAGCAAAGGAGAATACCCACAATTATCTGAAAAAGTAAAACTTCTCTCCCAAATACATATCTGAGTGAGGGTGGATTTTCTTTATATTCTTTAACCAAAACATGAAACATCACAACAGAGCTGATATGAGAATTTCAACTGAATCCATTTGGTGGAGCTCTAGAGCTCGTCATGCATCGATGATCTCATTTCATCCCTGACACCACCTAACAGTTTCATCGTCATCATTCCAGCACTCCGAATGGGGAAATAGGTTCAGAGAGGTGCCAGCGGTCACCCTGAAAGCTGACGCCATCACTAGAAAGAGTCCAGAGCAACATGTTATTGTATGCTATACAGTGGCCGCTGGTCATTGTGTTCTGGAGAAAGAGAAAGTAATGAGATTGTCCTCTCTGGCCACCCCCACCCCTGGCATCCTGTGGCTGTACTCCCCAACAGATTGCTCTGTGGGGTTGAGCTAGCTGGGACAACTTGAGCCTTGTGATCCATGGCTGTCCTTATTCCTGAGTCTTAGGTCTGAGGCCTGGAAGGATGACCAAGAAGACACTCAAGGACATTTCTAGGTTTGTGGAGTATCAGCAGGATATGAGAACAGTTTAGCAAAGAACACTTGTGAATGAATGCCCCTCCCACCCCACCCTCTCACCTTCCCCTGGTCTCCTGGGGACCAGGCCCAGGAAAGTGGTTATGGTCAACAGCCATAGCAGCATGAGAAATGCAAGAGGCCTGGACCACTGGCATTTTCTCTCCCACCACACCCTGGCTGGAGAGGCCTGCACACCCTGCACATGAGTCCAGGGGTATGGACTTGACTCATGGTCTCTCCAAACGCAATTCCTGGCACAGAGTCACTCCGGAAAAAATGATTAATTCTATCACAATTCATTTTCAAAAATCTTTGCAAGCTAACCAGCTGACCAGACAGCCCTCACATCCCACCCTCGTGTTACTGAGCTACAAGTGTGGCCGCACTGCCTTTATCTTGCGACTTTCGCCAGAAAGGAGGGTGAGGACCAGTGCCCCTGCTTCTTTATTGCTGTATTGGGTTTGGGGGAGACTGGTTTGGGGGTGATTGGCCCCAGGCATACACCAGGCATGACTGTCCATGCCTGGAGTGGAATGTCTACCTCTGGCATTCTAATCCCCACAGACTGTTCCAGGGGTTGCCTGGCCCTTTGCCAACTCTGCTGATAACTAAAGCGTTTCTTCCTTTCCTGGCAAAAAGGGTAATTCTGTCTGTCATGACTAAATACTTGAAATAGACGAAAGCTGTAGTTCATTAAGTCCATTGGGAGCCTGAAGTCTGTTAAGTGGGAGGAGGGGAGAGAGGTGGAGTGGAGCAGGGGTAGAGGAGGAGGGGATGGTGGGAGAGGAGGGGTTGAGGTGGTGCTCACCTCCAACTGGCGCTTCTTGAGCTGAATTTTGTTTTCACCAGAGCTGTTTTAAGCTGTCAGCCATGTGAGAAGGTAGGTATCCCTAGGGCAAGAGGCTTGTCCCAAGACCCTGAGGGGACTATTCCCTCTTGGCTCTAAGGCTCTACTCTGCACAATCCTTTGGGGCCCAAATTGGGGTGGTGAGAAACTGCTACCAGGAGAATCCAGAACAGAAGGCACTGAAGGTGGCACTTGAACTGTTCCCAGCATAGAAACCAGGAGGCTCTCTGTAAGTAAGATACCAAGCAGGATTAGGGCTCTGAATGAAGGTAGCATTGCCAGGGCTGGCATTTTCTAGCTCAGTGCCTTTCAAACCTTTTAGTGTGTGACCTCTGAAAACAGAACTTAAAGTTCACAATTAACATGTATATAGCCTCACCCTGCCCTAACTCTTCCAAGGGTGTCAATCCTCAAAAGAACTCAACGAGGTAGATCAAATTATTATCTCCATTTTACAGAAGAGGGAGCTGGAGCGCAGAGAAGAGACTTGTCAAGTCTCACAGCCAGGATGTGGCAGATACAAGCCCAGGCAACCCAATGGCCGTTGACTTTCTTAAATATGGTGTGGTGTCACAAGTGTGCATGTATGAGATCAATGTTTCACCAGATAATGTGTACTTTTATTTCATGCAGTGTATGCTGATATTTTCAATTTTTTTCTAACCTGTTTTTTTTTTAATGCTGGTTGCACCCAATAACTTGATTGTAAGTCTCACTGATAAGTCCTAATTTTTGTTTGAAAATGATGATTTAAATTAAATATTTCCCCTTTGACTTTTACCAAGAGGTGGATTCCCACAATCTTATGATTGCATGATGTCACTGGTCACCAGAAGGTAGGCGTCTGTCACTCAAGACAGACATACAAGGCAGACCTATTACCTACCTCCATCTCCCCAACTTTGCCCTCCCCATCAGGTATACATAGTCCTTTTTTAATTTGGGGGGGATGCCTTGTTCCTGTCTCTTACTCACTACCTTGCAAACTGCCTGCCCAGCAGCATAGCATCCAAAGACACACATTTCTCCGGGAAGTTGTAGGCGTGTGGAAATCCTCAGAAAAAGGGTAAGTGTTGTGTCTTGAACAGCCTGGGGGCAGGTCTGTATGTATTGCTGTGAGGCAGAAGATCCTTAAAACACCCTGAAAATTTGGTATGGTTAAAGCTTAGACACAATGGAGAATCATCTTCCTGCTCAAAAGCAGAAAAGCAGACTTACTTATTCAAACCTAACTTATTTATAATAGATTTTAAGATGGCTTCAAAAGAAGGCTATGGACTGTTTGTGTAAGAAAAGGAGGAAAGAAGAAAGTTGGCCTGATGATACTAATATCTGATCTTTATAGTCTCCTGGTATCTGCCCCGGGGTTTCTTAGAAGGTTTCATTAAATGAAAACCATACTAATTCACGTCTGAGGATGTCAACCCAGGAGCAGTTTAGTAAGTCCAAATGGGATCCCATGGCACTATTTTGCCAGTATTTTTTTTTTTCTGATGAAGACTGACAAGTTCAGTTGTTTCAGATCCTATAACCAGCTGGCATACCTTACCTTCCATGATATTTGGTGACCTTTTATATGGCAAAGTCACCAGATGCTCAAAATAAGGGCATTGAACTCTTTGAGTGACAGCAGGAATTCCTGCTGGCCTCTAATTACCTCTGTGACCCTGGACACATCACTTGACTTCTCTGGACCTCTGTTTCCCCAGTGCTTAGGGCAGGACACTGGACTAGATTACCTCTAAGATTTTTTAAGAGTGACTGATTGCCTGGGGAGTACTCCCAGAAGGGTCAGGCCGGGGCAAGGTGGGGGTAAATGTGAACCCCACAGGACTGATTATAGCCCATGAGTACTCTCTCCACCACCACCAGGAATGTTTTCAACAAGAAGGAATGGCACTGGCTGGGAGGGGCAGCAGTAGGAAACTGTGCACTTGGCTGAAACCAGCCAGGGAAGAACAGGACAGAGAAGCGACAGGAAAAAGAGATGCCTTGCTTTTTCGTCCACACTGTCCATCAACACCTCTTACATCAAGAGTATAATAAGAAACTTGCGAACGAGCCTGGCTCTAAAGAGCTCCTGTCATATGTCCCTGGTTTTCTAATGCATGACTAGACACAGCCAGGCCACCTACCGCATGTGGCATGCAGGCTGAGCACACCCACCTCCAAGGTATGGCGTCGAGGACAAGGCTGTGACAGAGCTAACAGGCATTTTATTTTGTTACTCTGACTACTTAGAGTACAGGTTACAAACAGGCAGCCCTTGATTCTTTTGTTGTTGTTGTTGTTGTTGTTGTTTGGCTTTTGCAGCATTTTAAGAAATTGTCAGTTTGTTGCCAACACTTAAGCGATTTTACAGTAAAATCCAGATTGGAGACTTTTCCTGAAAAGTCGGGTTTATTACATTTGCACTGTTTCTCACAAGACAAATTTTGGCTGGGACTAAGTAGCAGCTGCCCCTGGAGAGGGGATGTAGGCCTGTCTGCTTGGCCACAAGCACCCCCTACCTGCATCCCACAGCCTTATACAGCCAACTTCGCTAGTTAATTTTTCTGCATGGTCCTGAATGGTTGACTTTTGATTTGTGCCTCAGACTTGAGGAAATCTTTAGCTATGCAAGTGCAAAGGGCACCGAGAAGGGGGCCCAACCACTCACCTGGCAATGAGCTCATGTCCCCCTTCCCAGCCAACTGGCTTAGTCCCACACCCCACTCATGCTTCTATACACACCCACCCACCCCCCACAACCGTGTCTGACCTGTGTATGTGCTTTTCCCTTTCTTTCTCTGACCCGTTCTTTGCTAAGTGCTTCCAACCACCCAGTCTAGCAGTCACAATCCACACTATCCTGACATCTCACTGATGTTCTGTCATCTGTTCAGGCCTGAACAGATGACTCGGCGCCCCATTCTTTCCTAATTCAGCAGTGGGGGCAGACTCTAAAATGGTGTGCCAGCAACAGAAAACCAGCTGTCGTGTGAGTATATCGCAGGAGTTCAAAGTTGGAATGTCTTTTTTTTTCCCCTTTCGGGATTGGAAACTTTATTATGATGATGTGCACGTGCTGGTGTGGTTACAGGCTTCACGGTACACGACCTCTCTTTATCAAATACATCTGAGAGCCTGCTGTGCACCAGGTTCTATGCTAAGTGCTTTATGTGGGTTACTGCTGATCCTCATTATAACCTTTCAAGGTAAAAATTTTCATCGCCAGTTGGAGAAACCAAGACTCAGAGAAATCACATCGTTAGCAAGTTGTGGGGCATGAATATGCACCCAGCCCTGTCTTCTCCCAAATCTGCCAGACTGCTTCCATTAAGGGTGGAGGGGTGGGGGGTCAAAGATATGGTAAAGGCAAGTGAGCACATTAAACAGAAACTGAAGGACTGGGTTGTTATAGCTTTTTGTTTTTTCATGTCAAATATGTTTTCAGTTAACTTCAAATACTCTCAGGCAACTTTTACCTCATGGTGATGAGTCAAGAGTCCAGTTGCTTTTTGATCCTGCCTGGAAACCCAGAATGTGCATAACACAAAAGATGGCCCATAAATAGACTCATAAAAGGACAACTTTGAAATAAGGCATCCCCAAATGCATAAACTTCTCTGTGAATTGTTTTTCATTGCGACTTTGCTTTCTGAGCCAAAATAGTGGCAAGTTGTCAACGCCTGTGACTGGCTAAGGAACCAGGGGCACCTTGGGATGACCATCAAGGTCTGGGGCTTTCTAGCAGATGTAACCTAGTCTCAGTTGGAGGTTGCAATTTCTTGAAGCAGCCTAGTGGATCAGTCAGTGAGGGAGCCTTATGACCCCAACCTCTTGTGGCAAGCAAATCTTAGTAACCCGATATTCTAAATTGTGATACAGCCTTATAAAGGGGTGTGACACATGGGGCTGAAGTCAGAGCAGGTTAATAGGGCAGCAAAGTCCCTCTGGCCTCTAAGGAATGCCACTGAAATACACCCTGAAGCAAAAACTGCATATTTTTTGCCCCTAATGCATACCTGAACTTGTACCCTTCTCTCCAAAACAGCCCTGTAGACTTTATCTGGATTAGGGCAGTTAAAACTGCATTTTGAGCACAAGGACTAGCACTGTGATTTAAAAGATGGATAACCTAGCCTTAAGAAACCTGAACAAAACGCACATTCTCAAATACAGTTTGCCACCTGTGAGGATCAGCTGTCAGCTTTCTCTAGGAGTCCTCACTCCGCAAAGGTGGGGCGGGAATGTGAAGGGGTAAGAGTAAGGCTGTGACTTGGTTTGGCAGGAGAATTTGAAATCTCCGCAGATTCCCACCCAAGTCTGCTCCCTGAGGTTTTCTGGCATCGAAGCCCTTGCTGTTAGTCGGGTTTGAGCCTCGGCACCACTAGTGTTTCACCCAAGCCCCAACCATTCCAAGGATGGCAGATGGTCTTTAGGGAAGTGGGATTCAGGCCAAAGTCCTCTCCTCTGAACCCTCCGGATCCACCGAGCACAATCACGGCCGGAACTCTACCAGCTGCACGCTCGGTGGGGCTCTCGGCCTCCTGGGGCTCAGACGTGTGCAGTCTAACCACACACTACGCCCAACTTCGGCAGTGCAGGTTCTGAGGGAACACATACCCGGCTCTCAAGCCAAAGCTGGGGCTCGGGCTGGGGGCGGGGCCACGTCTAGGTGGGGCCAGCTTGGGGGCGGGACCAGTTTTGGGCGTGGCCACGTCTGGGGCGGGGCCAGTTTGGGGACGTGGCCACAGTTTGGGCGGGGCCACGTCTGGGTGGGGCCAGTTTGGGGGCGGGGCCACAGTTTGGGCGGGGCCACGTCTGGGGCGGGACCAGTTTGGGCGGGACCACGTCTGGGGCGGGGCCAGCTTGGGGGCGGGGCCACGGCTGGAAGCGGTCGCAGCTGACCGCAACGCTCTTACTGTGGTCGCAGCGGAGCGCAGAGTCGATGAAAGCGGCCGCCGAGTAGAAGAAGACACTGAGGTCGAACGTGGGCAGGTCGTCGGCCTCCACGCCGTGGTACTCAATGGCCAAGTCTCGGTAGTAGTCGGGGCCCGTGTCCACGTTCCAGCGGCCGTGGGCCGCGTTCAGCACGTGAGTGAAGCGCGCCTTCTGCAGACTGTAGCGGTCCAGCGCGGTGGCCCTGGGCGCGAGGGAGAGGGGCTGGTGGGCTGCGCGGCCACGCGGGGGGCGCCCACGGGTTTTTGCTCTCGATTTCGGTGCCCAGAATATGGACTAGTCATCGAAATGACTTCCCTAGTCCAAAGGCCTGCTCTGTGTGTGTGTGTGTGTGTGCGCGTGATTGCCTATTTATATTTTTCTTTTCTTTTCTTTTATATATTTTTTACATCATTTTTCATTTTTGCACAATGTGTGCATTTTCATCTTGGTTATATTGGAAACAACCCAAATGCCCACAAATAGATGACTGGATCAAGAAGATGTGGTACATATACACAATGGAATATTACTCAGCAATCAAAAAAGATAAACACATGCAATTTACAGCAACATGGATGGAGCTGGAGGGGATCATGCTCAGCAAAGGCCTGTTTTTACTGACCCCTTGGTCAGCTGTTGAAGGAAGGGGCTGGAGGGTGGGGTAGGCGAGCTATTCCTTTGTTTGTTCATTCGTTGTTACAATATTCACCAAATATAGAAGAGCTTCGTGCCAAATACTATGGTGGTCGCTGGAGTGGGGGCCACACCTCCCAAATCCCCCAAAGGCCGCCAAAATAATCTGTCAGATGAAACTCAGTGTGAGAGAAGGGGCTGCCTTCACAGAACCCCAGGGTGCTCCTTGAAGCTGGGCTCTTCTGTGAACCCTCCACATGTTTATAGGGTTTGGAGGTCAGGGCTCTAATGAATGGTTTGGGATGGGTCTTTCAAGCCGAAGATTTGATTGGAATTGAGCAAAATTCTTGATGTTCAGGGATTGTTGAATACAGTGCAGAACCTTTTTTTGAATAAGTGGGCCATTGTGTAGTTGGGCCAAGCATTGTTCTGAAAAAGAGAACTATTTGATCAATCTGTTTGAATTGACTTCAGGGAGGTTCCTTAAGTCAACAATGAAGTTATTTACTGGGTTATAGTCTTATCTTTCTAAGAAAAAGTTTTCAGGAACAAAGAGAAAAGTCATGTTGAAGTCAGTGGCCTGGAACTAGGACCAGAGTTATTTCTGCCTAGCAGGAAAGGGGGAGAGACCATGGGAGAGAGGCCTTTGAGCCTGCCTTACTTCAAGTGTCCGCTGTTGGTGGTAGAGGAGAAGAGGGAGGCAAGGACACACCAAGCCAAGGAAATAGCACAACCTAAGGGATGGAGGCTGGAGATAATAAAGGCCTTTCAGGAAGGGTTCTTTATTTCCTAGAATCAGTCATTTATCCCCAAATAGAGAGTCAGAATTTGTTATGTGCCAGCACTGTCTTGGGTGCTGATGATCTAGCAGTGAATCAGTTAGTCAAGATCACTCAGGAAGCTTAGATTCTAATGGGGAGAGCAAATAGGCAGCAACTGAATAAACAGGATAATTTCAGGTGCAAGGGGTTAAGTCTCAGCACTGTGAAGCTGTCCACAGCCACTGTAGCATGAGTTTGATCCCCGGCCAGGGAGCTAGCTCACATGGTGCAGCAGACCTCTCCTGTCTCACCCGCTGCTCCCCTCAGCAGTGTATTTCAGTCAGTCTGCCTGTTCTGCTCCCCACTTTGCCTCTGGTGTATCCTTTCACTTCCCAAACCTCTGGCCTGTACCTCAGATCTTGTATGCATAAATAAATTAAAAAAAAACAAACAAGATAATTTCAAAGAGCCGTAAGAGTTGTACAGAACCACCATGGAGTTCTGCTTTAGGTAAAGTGTTCAGAAGAGGCCTCTGTAGGAAGTGTTATTTAAGCTCAAACTGAGGGATAAGGTGGAGCTAGGCAGAGCAAGAGTTGGAGGAAAAGTGTTTAGTTCAGGCAGAGGGATAGCAAATGTTGGAACAGAAGGGGAACCCATGTGGCTGTCGTGGCAATGGGAATTGGGTTTAACAGGAAGTGAGAAGGCATAGGCTGGATCATGGTGGACCTTGCAGGCCTTAGAGAAGAACTTGGATATTATTCTAAGTATGGGGGAATGCCATTTGCCACAGAGAATTTTATTTATTTTGCCACAGAGGATTTTAAGCAAGGGGTGAGCATTGTTTACTTTTTTTGAAGATCATTCTGGCTGGTGTGTGGAGATGAACTGGGGGGGAGGCAGACAATAGAAGCAGGGAGCTCTGCTGAAGGTTGTTGCAGTTGAATAGCCAAGTGAGGAAGGTGCTTGGACTAGAGTGAGATGGCACAGGACTTGCTGATAAACTAGGAATGAAGGCATGAAGAAGGGGGCTGGTTTGTCCAGAACAGAGGATGTGAAGGGAGAGCCAAAAAAGGTTTGAGGAGGGAGTGAGGGATTTGATGATGAAAATGCTTGAATGCCAGAATCTGTATTTTGGGGTGGAGAGCTTTTGAGTAGTGTTTGAGGAAGAGTAACTCAAATGGGTTTTAAGACAACATCTCCCTCAGTGGTGCAAAGGTCAATTGCACAGTTCAGCAAAGAGGTGACAGGGTCTGGAACTCCAACTATTAAGAGGCCAAAAGTGGTGCTATGTTGCAGCTGAGGGCTTATCTCAAGGTCACGAGTGAAAGGATGTAGACAGACTGACCCCATTGGATGCCAGTGTGTATCAACACCTTGCACTGAAAAGACCCCTGCACCTGGAGCACCAGGCCATGGCTGTTCAGTCAAGGCCCCCTTGTCTGTTACTGGCTTCCCGGAGGGCCCAGAAACAGCTGATCACAGGCATTGAGCTGTTAGAAACATTTGCAAAAGCCCTCTGGAGCTGAGATGGGGAGATAGGAGCCCTGCTGCAGCCTTTGGTGCTGCCATCCTGACTGTTGAACATACTCTGCTTTCAATTTTTCCTCAGAAAGATCTGCTTCTCATTTTCCTTCTTGTCCCAAAGTATGTATACAACAAACATTATGCTTTTGGGACATAGGTCTGTGCTCAATTAAAGCCTCCACTAATGCAGTCCATCTTGCTGAGTAGCAATCAACCTCACTTTGAGGTTGAGCTCAGTGGAAAAATTAAAATTAACTGTCCTTGACAGGAAGTTCCTACCCACCATAAAGACTGTTCTCTCTGGGTTCAGCAGCTGGGTTTCAACATAATCAAATGACAATTTGAATAAATAACAATTTGCACTTTGCTGCTTTTGGAGTCAGGGATTAGGGTAGATATGCAACAAGACTCATGCATGGCGTGACACCTCTCCTCCTGCTCCATCCCCCCCACAGAGCTGACTTTGGCTGTGTCCAAGGGAGTGAAAAGGACTCCTGGGGAAGATTGGACCTGGTGGGCGTCTGAGGCCCACTGTGGGGTGCTGGAGTGCTGTGGCTACCTGGGGGGGAAGGGGACGTGGTAGCCTCATTACACCCCTCTCAGGGCATGTCCCCCTTGCTTGGTTTACTCAGAGTCCAGTAGAGGACTGGGAAGAGTATCCATGGCGGAATGGGGATTGGCAGATCAAGAGTGACTTTTGGTATTCTTAGTGGACAGGACTTTTGATGGAGGCAGGGTTCTGGTGGGCCCAGGGGCCTAGGGCATCAGTTATTGGAGGATGCTGTCTAGCTTTGTGTTGACAAAACAACACAAACAAACAAAACAAACAAAAATTTTGGCATCTCAGGTCACCTGCTCAGATGTATAATGTGAGAAAGAGGCTAAGAAATCTGTCTCTGCTGAAGAAGAAAAGTTCAAAAGAAAAACAGATTTAGGAATTTACTTCTAGATTCTAGATAATGAGGGAGCTTTTGTTTCTGGTTATTTAAGAAAAATCCTAGATGTTAGCAATCTGTTCATTTTAAAAATAGTATGTCCTCTAATTACAAAAATAATACATGCTCAATGCAGAATATGGACAGTTCTCTCTCTGTCTCTGTCTCTGTCTCTGTCTCTTTCTCTCTCACACACACACACGCACACACATAAAACCTGTGTATCTACCCCCTAGAGATAGACTATTTTTTGATATGGGAACTCAAGTTGTCTTTTTTTATGTATGAATTTGTGTATTTTTACCCCACTAAGCCCCTGTTTTTGCAATATTTGTGTTTCTTCTCCTGTCTCACATTATCTCTCTTTCTGTCTCTGTTTCTCTCTCTCCTCTTCCCTCCCTACCAAAAGGGTCAGTGCTGTGTATTACAATAAATACTAAAAATGAGCAACTTTGCTGTATTTCTTTGGGCATGTCTGTGTCTAAAGAAGATTTTTTAAAGTGGAATTTCTGGGTTGAGAGGAGCATTTTTAACACATTTAATGTTTGTTACTAAATTGTCCTCTAGAAAGCCTGCTCAAATACACATTCCAATTTTCATTCTTTGTTGATTTCATAGACAAGTCAAAAAGTGTCTTGTTTTCCTTAATTTGTTTTAGCAATGAAGTTGGACACTTTCTCACACATTTATTGGAATCGTGTTGTTTACTATTGAAGAACATTGTCGTATCCCTTTTTTAACCCAGTTCTTGTCCACTCTTCTGCCTTCCTGTGAACCTCTGGCCCAGCTCTGGATTCTGACTCCAGACTAGTGGTCCAAAGATATGTACAGATAGCTCTTCTCTCATGGCCTAGTTCCTCAGTCAGACATCCTGTCTTCCTTCCTCCTATCTTACCTCCCCTACCCCCTTCAGCCCCTCCCAAGTTCCTCCAGGGAGCTTGCTGCAGCCCCCACCCTTGAGGAATGGCAAATAAGAGTATTCTCTGTGAGGCAGACTCCTTGGGCAGCTCTTGTAACATTCTGCTATGTCAGGCCTCTTGATCCCCTCCTGATTCCCAGTCACACCCTCAGCATCTGCCTGAAAGCCTGTTTTCCCAGGTGGTGCTCTTGCACAGAGGGGACGAGGGACGTGCATGCCCTCCACCAGCTTCCTTGTGACTGGAACCAGCTGCTCCCAGGTTGCCAGGGTTCTTCAGTGGCCATTGAAGAAAGCCCACTGATGAGAGAGTGGTATCTGTGGGGGCCTGAAAGATTCCCAATCCTCATTGGCATCCATGCTTGCCAAAGGCCAATAGCCTGACCCCTTATTTGTTCTGATGTGTATGACATTGTTGTGATCTCGTCATTTCACAGACATGACCCTGCTGGTGACATCCCTTGAGGGCTTAACAGTAACTACGCCTTGCAGGGGGATTTGAAAACAGCAGGCCCATTTCTAGCTTTCCATTTTAGTCAGGTCACCTGATGTGAAAGTGAAATTCACAGGCTTTCTAGCTTCTCACGTATTCTTGTTGCTTGCTGATGATGATGCTGTTCAGTTTTGAGACCTCTAGGAAAACACAGGACTGACAGGTATAGTTTATAAGCTTAAACTGCTGCATGAACTAAAGCAACTGAGCCTCTGGGTCCCCCACTTTTCATTATTTTTTAAGTAGAACCAATTATACTGGCAGTACTTTGCTTACATGATTCTTATAAAGTTGAATGATGTCATTTTTAAGTTTCTTTGAAAAGTCAAAAGATAAATTTGGGGGGAACAAGCCATAGAAAGATTTAGGCCAAAATGCTACCAGTATTTATCCCTGGGTGAAGAGGTGATGAGTAATGGGAAGTTTAATTTTATTTTTTTTTGATCTGTGTTTAATAAATATTGGTGATAAACATATCATATACTCACTTCATATGTAAATGTATGCCATGATTTTACTGATGTTATTTCCTTGGCTCATGTCAGAAGAGACTGACTATTGCAAAGATAGTGGCCTTGGCATTTTTTTTAAAGATTTATTTATTTGTTTATACGAGAACCGGGGTACAGGCCAGATGCATGGGAGGGTGAGAGGACTCAACCAGAGACAGAGCAGGGAGCAGAACAGGCAGATCCACTGAAATACACTGCTGAAGGGAGCAGCAGGTGAGACAGGAGAGGTCTGCCAGGCCATGTGGGACCCTGTGGGACCCTCGCCAGCTGGCCAGGATCGAACCCGGCACTTCAGAGGCTGCAGACAGCTTCACAGCGCTCAACCGTCTTTGCCTCCAGGGGAGGCCCCGCCTTGGCATTTTTAAATCTGCTTAGAAATCTTTTCCTCACCTGCCCTGTTCCCCAGACTCTAGTCCTCCAAGGTGAAGTTAAGAGGGCCAAGAGAAGACACAGGAGGCCTGGTTTTGATATATCAATGATGGGACTAGGCACATGGCTAATGTGAAAGGAAATAGTTGATGTTGTTTGGGATGTTGCCTTCACTGAAAAGCTGCCTTCCAGTCTGAGAAGGCCTGGCCAGGTGAGAGCCTCCTGCCGCTTTGCCCAGTCACCCTGCCCATGAATGGTGGCCAGTTGTTCCTATGTCACTTTCCATACTGGGAGGTTTGGAGTCCAAGTTTTCTGGTTACCAGGTTACTGTTTCTTTCAGTAACATTCAGCAAGTTACAGAAATTGTCAACCTTGGTTTGTGTTTTCACTGCATCTTAAACAACCCATGGTCCACCCTGGAGAAGTGGGCCAAATTTTAGCTCTGCTTGGTGCCTTGAGGTGGAATTAGTTCCTTCTCATTTGAAGGAAGGGAGGGGCTGCAGCTGTCCAGGTGCACCAGTGAGTGCTCTCTCCCAAGCAGAACACTGTCTTAGCTGATTGATTTGCCTTTACCTCACTTTCCAGTCTCCTGGAGATGCCTCTAGCCTTTGAGACTGCTGGTCTGGTTGGGAGCAGAAATGCAGAAAGGACAGGACAGAGACACCCTGGAACTTGAGCTCTGGCTAAGTGAGGTTGACCACAAGTAATTGGGGGAGTCATATTTCATGGGGAGAGGCAGTTGACGCCAAAAGTTAAACCTTGGAGGCAACTGTAGTTTTTTTTTTAACATTTATTTATTTATGCACATAAGAACTGGGGTACAGGCCAGAGGTGTGGGGGATGAGAGGATTCACCATAGACAGAGTGGGGAACAGAACAGGCAGATTGACTGAAATACACTGCTGAGGGGAGCAGCGGGCGAGTCAGGAGATCTGCTGCGCCATGTGGGTAGCTCCCTGGCAGGGGATTAAACTCTTGCTGCAGTGGCTGCGGACTGCTTCGTAGGTTGCATCTGATCCCCTTGCGCCACCAGGGAGGCCTCAATGTAGTTTTAATAAAAGTAGGGTATCTGTGGCCATACCACCCTGAATGTGCCCAATCTCATCTAATGAAAGTAGGGAGCTGGTTTATTCAAGCAACAGAGCAGCTTCACAGCACCCTGCTGTTAGTTCACAGGGATACCCGTGTTGTGAGCTGAAGAGAGATTACCCAGTTATCCTCTTTCAGCCAAACCTTGCTATTGGAGGCTGTCCTGCCTGGGAATTTGCAATCACTTTGACAGTGCCCAGGATTTTTCCCCTCCTGCTGACTATGGGGAAAAAAGAAAAAGAAAAAAAGATTTTGCTAAGTAAATGAAAGATGGGAATGAGATTAAAGTGAGAATATTTAAATTACAGAAACTTAGTGCTTTCAAGCATACTCAAGCACTTCTGAAGCACCCATTTAGGGACTGCTGATTGATAAGAGGCGATGAATTATTCTTATCTCATCATTGACAGCCAGTCTTCGCTCTCTGGAGGGCAACACTTGGTTAACCTAATTTGAATCTAATTTGAATGACTTAAAAGTAATAAAACAAGTATGTACTTCAACCTAATAAAGCCTAATTTATTTAATAGAACATTTAAAAAAGAATTTTATTTTAGAGCTGGAAGGGATTTTTGAAATCATCCTTTTATTTTACAAAGAAAGAAACTGAGTCCCAGAACAGTAAAATGTTTTGCCAAGTGCCACACATAGTGGCCACCCACAATTGGGGCTTGAACTTTGTGCCCTGATTCCTGCTTGAGGGCTTTTGTGCTATTCTGTCCCACTTGTGGCAGATTCAGACCCCCTACCAAGTGTGGGAAATGAAAGAGGAGAAGGTGCCTATGCCTTGAGTTAGCAGCCTTCCCTGGGAGAACTTCCAAAAGGTGTCTAGTTGACCTGACCTGACCTCCTCCTCTCACCCAGCATCCTGAACACCAGCCATACCCCCTCCCTGTCTGGGGACTGCTCACCAGGCTGCTGTGGTTGGGCCACCTCTACTCGCACCTGGACTGGTAAGCAGTAAGGGCTGGAGTCAACAGTCACCCCATTTGGTGAATTCCCTTGGGATAAACTGAGATTGAGAAAATGCTTTAGAAATTTGAAACCTGGCCTCCCTGGTGGCGCAGTGGGTTGAGCACAGCGCTGTGAAGCTGTCCACAGCCTGTGCATGTGGGTTCGATTCCCGGCCAGCCAGGGAGAAACCCACATGGCGCGCAGACCTCTCCTGCCTCGCCCGCTGCCCCCCTCAGCAGTATCTTCAGTCTGTCTGCCTGTACTTCTCCCTGCTCTGTGGCTGGTGAATCTTCTCACCCTCCTGCACCTCTGACTGTACCACAGTTCTTGTATAAATAAATAAATCTTTAAAAAAATATATAAAAGAAATTTAAAAAAAGAAATTTGAAACCTACAGGCCCCAAGGACTTTGATGTGGCCCTGCCCTTTAGGTCTTAGGCCACCCAGGTCCCTGGAAAGCCAGGAGTGTCCATGGAGGAAGTTGGTCATAAGACCCTTTAGGCGGGACCTGCCTTTCAACCTGGCCTCAGGGTCATGGGAGAAATTTGACTGTGGTGTTTCCCCTAGATGCCCTTAGCACAGGAAAACCCTTTGTAATGACTGTTCTTTACTTTCCTGTCATGCTGTAAGTCGAATTTTCAAAACCTGCCAAATACAAAGCAGTTCATACTTATTGGGTGTGCCAGGCACTGCGCTAAATGGCATATCAGCTCACTGAATCAACGCCTTATAGGTAAAGAAATTAATGCTCAGAAAGCTTGAGTGACATTGGAACCAGCATATGACCGCAGACATTGTGGTTTTGCAGCAGATGCTCAGCCATTTTGCCTCTTTGCATAAAGAAGCCCTTGAGGAGAGAGAAAGAGGGGGAAAAAATGAGTTGCTTCTTGGTGGGGAGTCTAGTCCCCAACAAGTCCCAAGATTACCCAGTGGCTCTTCTCACTCTGGGTTCTGATTACCTCAACTTCCAGAGCCTTGGTAATTTCTCTTTGAAAAATCTTAGTTGCTCCTGGGGCAAGAGAAAACTCAATCTAAATGCAAACATCAAATTAAAACAGAGGCTTTGTGCATGTGGAGTCAGCCCTGATCTTTTCACTGCGTTGGGCAATACCTGCAAAGACTAAGAAACACAGGCAGCCTTTCCTGCTCACAGCCAGGGTATAACCTGTGTGTGGTTGCATTGGCAGTAGAATGAATTGCTCTGTCAATAAGCATCTGTGAGTCTTGTTAACCTTCCTAACTGAGTGTCGAAGAGGGATCCTGATCAGAGGTGGGACAAGCAGCATGCCACACTGACTTCAGCCCTCACTACCTGCTGGACACACAGGTGACACACTGACCATGGAGCTTGCCTAGACTGTGTGTGTGTTTGTTTTGGAACTTGGTTAGACAGAGCTGTACTGAATTGGAGGTGCAGTGGCATTTTCTTGGTTGAAGGAAGCAAGATTGTGGTTAAAGATGTTCAGGACGCAGGCATATCTTACTGCATCAAACCCTAATGCCTGGCTCTTGGTTAAGTAAAACATGTCTGTTTTATTTAAATTCTCTTAATCACTTCCTGAATAAGGTCCCCTGGCCAGCATTCAGCCTTCCACAAGCTAGACCTAACCTGCCTTCTCAGGCTTCTTTCTCACTAAATAGCAATAATAACAGTAACATTTGCATTTGTCTGTCACTTTGTAGTTTACAAAATGCTTTCACATTTCTTGTCTCTTTGACTGTCTCAGTAACCATTTTTAGAAATGAGGACTTAGAACCTGAAAGGCAAAAGGACCTATCCTAAGCATCCAAATCTGGAATGGATTGTGACTGAGGTAGATGGTGTATTATCCTTTACACTATTGTCCCCCCTCACCCCAGGGCTAGCTTACCCTTTCTTCTCCCAGACCTTCTGAAAGTACACTTTCTTCATTCCCTGTCTTCAAATAAATCAAGATGTTTGTTCCTACTTCCGTGCTTTTTCTCATCCTCCTCTCTCTGTCGGGAATCCTACCCATTCTCCGAAGTCAAGCTTGGAATTCATCACTTCTGTGCTGCTTTCTCCATCCATTAATAATACCAAGCACTTACTGAACATTTACTGTGTGCCAGCTAATACTCTAACACTTTGCTTGTTTTCATGCATTCAGTCTTCACCCTATGAAGATAACCCCTATTGCTGTTGCCATAGAAGAAGATCAATAAAATACCTTGTTCAGGAGCATGCAGTTGATAAAGGCAACGCCCACACTCCTTCCACCCCATACCTCTTTCTCTCTGTCCCCTGTTACTTGTCTACACATCTCTTCTCAACTGTGAAACCGTTTCCTTATCTGACTAGTCACATTTTCTTGGTCTGGATTTGAGCATAAATTCTACCACTTATTAGTGGTGTGACCTTGGGTGCTTAATTTCTCGGAGTCTCAGTTTCTGTTTGTATCCCCCACTGCTCCTGATAAGGCACCAGTAAATACTGGCTGACTTGACAGCCCAATGCAGGAACTCTCTAAGCCTTGGTTTGCACATATACAAAATGGGAGTAATAACAGCATGTCATTCACAGGACTGTTGAGATGTTTAAATGATGCCTCGCACCGGGCATGGCACGCTAAGAATCCATTACAGCTTGGCTATTGTTACCACTAAATGCTGTGGGAAAGATAATATAGTGTATAGTAGACAGAGAGAAAAGATGATCTCGCCATTGGAATTGGGGAAAACTGGCTCCAGGGTCAAGTGTCTTGAATGGACTTTGAAGAATGCAGGGTGAAGGGAAGGGCATTTTAAGCAAAGGGAACAGTATAGGTGAAAACAGAGTGACAGTGTTAAGTCTTTAAATCTTAATCTCCTTTTTTAGAGGTTCCTATTTAAGGAAATAATCCTAAATATGAAAACAAAATTATGCATAAAAATGCCCATTGCAGCATTATTAATAAAAGTGAGAATATGGAAATAACTAATATGCTCAAAAAATAGGGAAATGTTTAAAGAAGAGATCTTCTATCTATCTGATACATTATTATATATAACATACATATGTACACTGTGCATATGAACATTATAATGAGTATTACGGTAATATCAGCATTATTATAACATATAATTAAATGTATGAGAAGTGTATAATAAGGGAAGAGTTTATGATTGGTGCACTGTTGCAAAGAAAGATGAGATAAAATGAATCACCAATATGGTTACAATTATATATAGATAAATTTAATGACAAAAATAACATATTCAATATAAAAAGTTTAGGGGAAAGCATACTAAAATACTGGTAAAAGTGGCTTTGGAGTACTGGGCTTTGGTAATTGTTTTGGAAGAGGGTAAGGAGTGGTGAAAAATGGGGGTGAGGGGAACAGCACGAGGGACTATGGATGCTTTGGTGGTGGGAGAACTACAGTGGCCAGACCTGAGGGGAGAAATCATATATTGTCAAAAAGTTAAAGATGTAAATTTTTTAAAAATAATAAGAAAATAAATGAAAGTTTTCTTCTTTGCACTATTAATCACTCTTATTGTTATAGCTAACCTTCACTGAATTCTGACTATGTATCAGCACTGCCCTAAATTTGATATATATTACCTAAAGTCATGCAACCCTATGGAGAAGTTTTCTTGCTCACCTATTATCAACAAGAAAACTGACATCTATATTTATACAATGAGCATGTATTATTTTTCTAACAGGAAAACCATATATTTACTATATTCATTTAATATTTTATCATTCAAATGTAAGAGATTCAGGTTCCCCGCTCCCTTTTTTTCTGGTATTTCAAACATTGTTAAAATAAACATTGCTCTATCAGTACTTACATATGTTGTAGTTATGTATTGGTACTCTTATTTCTGTAAATTACATTTCTTAAAGTAAATTACATTTTGATATTTTGGGTCAAAGTATATGTGCTTCTTTTCTATTTTGAACTAATTTTAGATTTGGAGAAAAGTTGCAAAAGCCCTAATTTGGCAAGAAAGAAAAATACTGATGTCATAGCTTAGATGAACCTTGAAGACATCATGCTAAGTCAAAAAAGTCTGTAATGAATGACCAGTTATGGGAAATGTCTTGAAGAGTTAAATCCCTAGAAACAGAGAGCAGACTGGTCGCCTATGACTGGGGAAGGTGAGGAATAGGGAGTGATTACTTAATGGGTTTGGGGTTTCCTTTGAGATGAGTGATGAAAATGCTTTGAAATTAGATAGTGGTGATGGTTACACAACTCTCTGAATATAATGAAACCACTGAATTGTATACTTCAAATGGGTGAATTTTAAGGAATGTGAATTATATCTTAATAAAGATGTTATTAGAAAAAAAGAAAACAGCAGAGAGTCCCTAGATACCCTCCCCCATCTAGATTCCCCTTGTGTTTATAACTGGGAAATGACTGGTTGAGACATGGTACAGCTATACTATGGAATATTGAAATTATGGACAGTTTGATTCCCTTTTTTTGCTAAAAATTATTTAAATGAAATGAAAATCTTTTATATGTGTGTATGCTGTCTTACATTTGCAGTAGCATACAGAAAGCAGTAGAAATATGCAAGTAAACTGAACACTTGATTACTCAGTGGTGTAGCAGTAAGAAAAGGATAGAAGTAAAAGAGGACAGGGGGACATGATTGTTTTTATTGCCCTGGATTTAGTTTAATTTAATATAAAAGGGCATGTGATCTTTATAACTTTTTCCATTTAATATATATATATATATATATATATATATATATATATATATATATATATATAAAGACAAGCATTGCTACCCCTGGATATCCCATGACTAGACAGCTATCTCTAGGTATTAAGCAGCAAGATGTTTATTAAAATCACACTGCTGGGGGCCTGCACCATCTGCTTCTTGGAGAGATGTAATGTGAGTTGGAATCCTGGGGGCTGAAAGGAGTAGCTGCAGCACTAGTAAAGATGAAAGCTTCTGAGTTGGGCAGAGTTGCATTTGAATCCAACTGAGCTGTGCACTTTAGGCAAGTTATTTAACTACTCTGTGCCTCAGTTGTCAGTTTTAAAACAGGACTCATTATATGACTTCTTTCACTAGGTTATGATGAGAATAAAATGAAATCAAACATGCAAGATGCTAGACATACTACTTGTCGATTAGGCATTCATAAATACAGGGATGATTATTGTAGGAAGAGTATTTAGAGTAGACAGTTCCTAGTTGAGGAGTGGGAAATGGTGACTATGAAAGTTTAGAGAAGGGGACAGCAACGTGATCTTTGTTAGGCCAACCATGCTTCACCACGCCATGTTCCTGTGCCATAATCTGAGAACCGACTTCATTCTTGTTGTGTTCTACCCAGCTAAAATAAAAGACTACATTCCCCAGACTCCCTTGTAGCCAGAGTCTGGGGCCGTCTGGATGGGACTTCTCTATAGAAAGATGCTTTTTTGGTCTTTCTTTCCTTCTACCATCTTGCCAAATGGATCCTGTAGATAAATGGCAGCAGCCCTGTTGGTAATCTCAGACCATGCACCAACTTTGCAGAAGAAATCCACACCCTAAGGATGGTGATGGCAGAAGCATAGGATTCTGAGTCCTGATGTCCCCGAGTCTCCATGCCAGTACCAACTTGCATTCCTCTGGACTTCTTTTAAATGAGAGAGAAGGAAATCTCTATCTTGTTTAGGCTCCCTGAGTTTTCTGTAATAGGAAAAGCAACACAGCCCTAACAGAGTTCTCACAGAACAACTAACCTATAAGCAAAAACTCATGGTGAGGTGATAGCAAGGGGTATGACCTGGGTAGGGGCTGGCTGCCTTCTTCTGGGTAAGGCCAGAGGTTTGGCCTGGGTACTTACTCATCGCCAATGTACAGTTTGGGCCAGACCTCGTTGACATGGGTGTACTGAGGACTGCCCTTCCAGAAGAGCCGCTCCAGCGCGAAGGCTCCAGGGGTACAGTAGTCATCTGCCTCCCCCTCCTCCTCTGCCTTTGGCAGCAGACTCTTGGCAGACGGGTAGGCATCCTTGAGGCTTGTCTTTGGTTCTCCAGATGTCATTTTGGAGCCAAGGGGTTTTCTTTCCTTTCTGAAACTGGTCATGAGAGAAGGTCAGGACTGGGGTTAGCAGGGGACAGAGGTAGGGAATGGACTTTACAGAGAGAGATGGGAGTAAGCTGATCTTGAAATTTGGCAGGCATGTCCTGCTGGGCTTCTGCTTCCTCTTCCCAGGCCACAGAGGTAAGCAAGGAAGCCATGATGGCAGTTAAACAATACTTCCCCAACATTCCAGTCTCCTCCAGAGCAAGAGTGCTGGGGACACAGGGGATCCTCTGAAGTGGGCCAGGGCAGATTTGCCCCAGACCCAAGGTGGCTTTGGACCTAAGAAGCCTCCAGGAAGCCAGTCCCTTGACTCCTTTCTTTTAGATCTTACCCTTTCTTTGGTGCCTACTTTTTCCTTTAACTGACTGGGATCTGCTGGCATGGACTGTTTTGAACCAAATAAGAAGGCCCCTGACATTCCAAGGCTTGTGGAATTTAATATTTCCCCACTGGGGAAAGGGCACACCTGTAAATCCAGAGCCTTTCTGGTCTGGGCAGCCACACACATTCTTGGGGCTTCAGAAGCTTTGGGGTGGAAGGAAACTTGGCTCCATGAGGGTTTGTCAACTTGTTGGGAAAGCTGAAAGCCATGTTCTCCACTCTCACACTTGGAGGCTGGCAGCCATGTAACTTTCTAGGGGGTCAGAAGAGATGCTCCAAACTAGAAAGCTCTGTCTGCAGATTGAAAGGTGCCTTTGGGTTACGTGTTAATCTCTGCAAGCGAGTAGAGAAGTTTCCATTGTCTCTAAAGAAGTGAACTCACTGTGGCAGCTTTGTTCACTGAGCAGAATGACTCTGCATCTACACCCAGACAGCCTGGGAAGGGAAGTTCTTCTCCTTGCACCCAGACACTGAAGGAAGGAGAAAAGGGTGGAGTGACTGAGAAACATGGAGATGAAAGATGGGGAAGAAACACTTTTTCTTCAACAGATACTTATCTAGCACTCACTTTGCGACAAGCACGGTTCCAATGCTTTTCGGTTATTAACTCATTTAATCCTCTTAATCCTTTGAGGTAGGCACTGCATTCTTCCCATTTTGCAGATGAGGTAAATTGTAAATGGAGGATGTTTGTGATACATGGTATTGTCTTCTAAGGAAAAATAATTGCTGAGATGGTAGGGTAGGGAATGCAGTGTGAGGAGGGGCAGGAAGGGATTTGAAGAATGGAAAGAAGGATTGGTAGCTTCAGAGACCATTAGGATCGTGTCAGAGGGACTCTGAATATAACTTGAAGAGGATCCCACTCATTTTTGAAGAGAAGTAATAAAAATAGCTGCAGTGAATTGGAGCACAAGAAACCTATAAGTTCTCATGATTTTTTTTAAAAAAAGATTTTAGGGGCCTCCCCAGTGGCACAGCAGTTGAGCACTGGGCTGCAAAGCTGCCCACAGCCTCTGCAGCGCCGGTGCAATCCCTGGCCACTGGCAAGGGTCCCACATGACGCACAGACCTCTCCTGCTGCACCCACTGCTCCCCTCAGCAGTGTACTTCGTCATTCTGCCTGTTCTGCTCCCCGCTCTGGCTCTGGTGAATTCTCTCACCCTCCCGTGCTTCTGACTCTACCCAGTGCTTGTATAAATAAATAAATATTTAAAAAAATAAAAATAAAATAAAAAATATTTTGCTTATTTATTTTTGCATAGAAGAACTGGAGTGCAGGCCAGAGGTGCAAAGGGTGACAGGATTCACCAGAGACAGAACGGGGAGCAGAACAGGCAGATGTACTGAAATACACTACCAAGGGGAGCAGCGGGCAAGACAGGAGAGGTCTGCTGTGCCACATGGGTCAGATTCCTGGCCAGGGATTGAACTGAGGCCATAGCAGTGGGCCTGCTCAGTGGTAGCACTGAGACTTTAACGCATAGGCCACCAGGGAGGCCCAAGATGTCAGGATTCTTAAAATCAGTATTCACTGCTGGAAGATACCAGGGAACCAGTTCATTATTTTGAAGACACTTAAGTAAAAAGACAACGGCTAATATTTTTGTTCCTTTCTGATACAAACTGTACTACTGGGTAGATGAGGAGAAGTTTCTTTTTTGTAGAAGTTGTCAGGTAATTAAAGAAGAAAGCAAGCACTTTGCAATCCCAGATAAGCAAAAGGGTGTGGGTGTTCATTGGACACTGACCGCCAGCAACATAAGATGACAGTCTGACATGATGGGCTTTCTGCTGAAAGAAGGCACCACCGCCACGAAATCAGTCTTGCCAAAGAAAAATCTGAGTCTTAGAACTGCGTCCTCAAACTCTAGCTCTAATGACCAACATGCAGGAGATTCAGAGGACAGTTCAATTATACGACAGGCCCTAATCTTTTAGAAATACGTACTGAAATATTCACAGGTGAAGTAATAAAATGTCTGTGATTTATATCAACAATAATAAAGCTGAAAAGATGTCATAATGTGTGGGGGAGACTCTAGGTGAAGGTGTGTTTGAGGCAAGATTGGCATGGACAGTGATGGTTATATCATAGTTACTGTTTCTCTTTGTGTGTTTGAAAATTTCCGAGACATTTTAAAGAGAAAAGGAAAGTGCTGAAACTACTGCTCTGGAAAATTTGATTCTCCCAGGTTCACAGTAGATGAATTAAAAGATCCCTACATAGCAGTGCATGTCTTTGGGGGACATGGGAAGCCAGGATCTGTGTTGTTTTGAAAAATTCTGGGGTGGTGTGTGGCAGCAATGACAGCACAAGTGACCCTTCTTCTAAGTCTCTAAATGTGCAATGTAAAGATCACCTCTATCAGAATCATTTTACCTGCTAAAACTACAGATTCCTGGGTTGCTCGGGGGAGGGATCCTCCATTTTATTTTTTTAAGATTTATTTATTTATATAAGTATTGGGTACAGTCAGAAGCGCAGGTGGGTGAGAGAATTCACCAGAGCCAGAGCGGGGAAGAGAACAGGCAGACTGATGAAATACACTGCTGAGGGGAGCAGCGGGCGCGGCCGGAGAGGTCTGTCACGCCATGTGGGACCCTCGCTGGTGGCCTGGCCGGGGATCGAACCAGCGCTACAGAGGCTATGGGTAGCTTCGCAGCCCAGCACTCAACTGCTGCGCCACCAGGGGAGGCCCGGATCCTCCATTTTAAAGAGCTCCCAAGTGCATCTGATACTCACTAAACTTTGATGGTAATTGCCCTAGAGTGTAGCTAAAGAGTCAAGGAGCTGCTGAGTCGAGAGATGTTCATGTTTTCCATCTTCTCACTGAAGTGGAAGCCAGGTCCTTAGCCCAGAACAAGGTTGCAGGATTGGGAGGAGTGAGGGGCTGGATGACCTCACTCCGGGGCTCCTCCAAGACAGCTCCTACTGCCCTTTGTGTTTGTAACCTCAATATCTTGACACACAGGAGGTACTTAGGAAACACTTGTTAAATGGGGGAATGGCTTTGTGAATGAATGGAATGAGTGAGTGAATGGCTGAGAGGGTGAATGAAGAAGACTCTGAGCTTGTGCTAAAGATTTGGGCAGAGCTGATGAGGTGGAACTGTGCCTCTGGGCTGCTTCGCTGGGAGAGTGAAGAGCAAGAGGAGAATACAGGAGGGACAGTCCCCTGTAGTGGGTGACTGCTCAGGCCCGACTCCATGCTGGTGCCTGACTACTGGTGTTCATAAACCCAAAGGGAGGAGTTGTTTCAAGGGATGACCAGAAACTTCTATGGTGGAAGCAGAGTAGACACCTCAAACTCCCGAGTGTAGTTTTAGCTTTCCTTAACACAGGCTCCTTAATTTTAAAGAGAAGCTCAGGCACTTCATGTCACTATCTCTTCTTGTCTCAAAATGAATGGGCACGTTTTGATCACTGCCTACCCCTAAAGGAGACTTTAGAAGAGGTGATTCTAGGGAGATGTGGAGTAAATTGCATGCTGAAACCTCTGCCTGCCTTCTTTGATCACTGAAGCTGACCTCACCCTTGCCGGAGCCATTCCTCCTTCATTATACTGTGGAAGGAGCCATCCCCTTCCTCATCTCCGTGCTGAAAGCCTCGGCTGCATTTCCAGACAGAAGAGGAAGTGGTGTGGTCTACCCAGCGGCTTGGCACGCAGAGGGAGCTCTGGGATCTATTATCCTCCGGCGTGCAGATTTGATGGGGTAAGAGAACAAAGCGTGGAGCCGTCCAGAAACCACAGACCTGCAATCTTTCCAAATCCTGAAGGTGGCTTATGTGCATCCCTCTCTGCATGGCTCCCAAATCTCTGAGTCTCAGAGAGGCCAGGAGCGTCTGTTTCCCAGATCACAGCCAAAATGGAAGGGGAAGACAAATCTGTTCTGTTTGGTTTCCATAGATTCGACCCAGAGATTAACTGCCAAGGTCTTGATGACACATACAATATCAATCACAGGCTAAATGTCATAATGAGAGCTGGGCAGGTTGTCAAGAGAGGCCTCCAGGTTCTTATTACAACTTCATATTTAAAGGCTTGTTCCCAGGAAACAAAATGCCAACTTGAAGGCTACTTGGCCTGTGTGCAGCAATGGCCTATCTCCTCTTTAAAGGACAGCAAACTTGGACTCCTTCTTGGAGAGGCCAAGCGGGTAGCAAAGAGGGAAAAAGTGAGTTGGACTATAAGAAGTAAAATGTGTCACTTAACGATACTTTGGTCCAGGAGGTACCCCATATGCAACAGTGGCCCCATAGATCCTAGGAGTGTGGTAGGCTGTCCCATCCACATTGTGTGATTGTGCTCTCTGACATTTACCCAATGACAGAATCACTTAACAATGCATTCTCAGAACATATCCCCATCGTTAAGCAATTCATGACTCAGACAGGAGACAACAGGGAGTGACAGGGACTGTGGCACACTAGCGAGCAGATGCCCCTCTGAGAGAATGAAGACCCAGATTTTCTGATATTTTTGTGAGAAATCAGCTAGCTTTTTGTGAGAAACCTGATGATTTGTAAATATAGACTGCTACGGCAAGCTGTCCTTACCCTGTCCCATTCCTCAGCTCATATCTCTGCAGCCTAAGTGAACACTTCCCAAAAGACTTCCTCCCTCAAACACCCGTATTTCCCCGCTTGTGGCTATTTCCTGATCTTTCCACCTGGGAGTTACCAACTAAAGATGTGGCCATCGAGAGACAGGAGTTGGTGGATAAATACCTCAGCTTCCACCACCCTGAGTGGCGACTATTTTGAAGTATGTTCTAAGGTCTCCTGGAGGTTCCCTAGTTGTCCAGAGTGGTAACCTATTCCTACTCTCCCACTTTTGCTTCTCTGCTTCCTAGAGCTCCTGGCAAAAAAACAGCTTGCACCCAGACCCTGGTCTCGGGTCTGCTTTTGAAGGAAGCTGCACTAAAATACAGCGTATCTTACAATATTTGAATATAATGTGGTAACAGAGAATGCAGAGGCTGCTCACTGAGACCTGGGGAGTCATTTCCTTCTGTGAAATAGGGGCCTCGCCTTTGAAGAGATTTTTCCTAGAATAATCAACATAGGGACCCTTCGTTCCTTCTGATTCCATTTCAGAATTTTCGGTGGTACAGCTTACATTTGGTTAATGGTTTCCCTTCCCCAATAAGGAGGGAATTCAAGTCTATAATTTTGACACCATGATTGACTTTATATTAAAAAATTTTTTTTTCTATGGCTTTTTTCCCCCCTTTTTTTTAATTTGAAAAAAATACATCGAATGTTATTACTGTGGGCAATTGGCAGGACTCAAGATATTTTCCTGTTTTCTATTTTGGAATTCTTTTAATAAATTATCAAATTTTATAATTACCGTGTCTGTTCTTTTTAACTGTGCAGTCTGGCCAGACAGAAGGGTCTGAGCAGGAAGCTGTTTTGACTTCTAACTTGTGACTTCCACTCTACCTTATGGTGTTTAGGGATCTGGCACTTTCCTGGGACTCCTCTCCTTACTATTAACAGGCTCCTGGCCCTTCTCTACTCTCACAACCCCAGTGATCACTAAGGACTCCCAGATCTGTATATCTTATCTGCCCTAAGCTTTACATTTTTCTTTGATAAGATGGAGCTATTTGTTTAAAACAAGAAGAAAATAACCTGAACTCTGTTGCTTTCGATGGTGGAGCATGAAAGAAGAGAGTTGGAGAGATGAGTTTCTTGCTTCTGTGGGAAAATTAAATCTCTCCGTGAACCCCTTGAACCTCCAGAGACTGGCCAACTAGCCATGCCCAGGAATGTGAGCACATAACTGGCCTCTTGCTTCACAAAAAACACCATTTGAGCATCTTTTTGATGAGAAAAAAGATCGGTCTTAAAGCGTGGCTGGGAACATGGTGGGGTGAAAACTAGGCACTAACTTACTCTGTACAAGAAAGCATGGAGCTCTCTGAGACTTCAAGAACATCCCCAGAAGGAGTGTTGGGGCCTATGTCAGTGTGGGGGAAGGAAGAGCTTGGGACCAGGTGAGGCGTGTCTGGGAGACACAGACACAGGACTGCTGAGATTCCTAGTGCAAACTTCGCAGTGCTTCAAGGCTATGTCAGCCCCCTTTGTCACTCAAAACCTCCAGTGAAGCTGTTAGACATGACAGTCGCGTTTGTTTTCATTTTGTGAAATCAAAGAGAAGGAGGCTTGTGCTGGTGGAGAGACCAGATGTCTATGAAGCAGAATGTACACTGTGGTTCCATTCTTATACAAAATGTTTACACTGGCGATATGCTTATTTTAGGATGGTGAAATTATATATGTAATTTTTAAAAGGAATTACCTCTTCTAAATTTTCTGTGATAAACATGTATTATTTGAGAAAATGAAAAGGAAAAAAAAAACCCTCTGTGAAAGCTCTATTTTATAATTGTCCTTACATAGTAGATGCTTGTGCGAAAGCTGTGGGCTGAGACACAGGATGGTTTAATTAAGGACAAGGCCTGAGCAGTGTTCCTGATTTCTCTCATGTACTGCCCACCCTCTTGGTAAGGGGGGGCTCTTGAGCCTCTGGCAGCAACTGTCAGGTCTAGGTCATGTCAGACGGTCTTTTTAGCCTCTTTGTGCTTCCTGGGA
The DNA here is from genome assembly GCF_964194135.1 of Talpa europaea. Taxonomy (NCBI): domain Eukaryota; kingdom Metazoa; phylum Chordata; class Mammalia; order Eulipotyphla; family Talpidae; genus Talpa; species Talpa europaea. The sequence goes on along the minus strand of NC_140077.1, from coordinate 39,785,733 downwards.
AACCAGGGAGGAGTCAGGTTTCATGAGTCCTAAAGTGTATATAATTGCTTAAGGAAAAGAGGCAAATAGGTATGGGACCTTGCAAATGACCAGTGCCAGGTGCGGGCTTCTGAAGCGTTGGTATAAATCTACCAACAAGGGAAACTTCCTTCCCTTCTGACTGGAGACAGATCTCAGACAAATAGGACAGCACCTGCCCTGTCCCCCATGGGGTCAGAGCCACGTCCTCAGTTTGGTATTGATTTAATCTAAGTCAGCCAACGTTAGGGTGCTCTGATGGGCCAGCAGCAGTTATAGGGGATATTAGGGAGAATCAGGAAGGAGAGTGACATCCTTTTTCCTCTTTGACTTCACCTGCTCAGTTGTGCCTGGCCCTGTCGCCACCCCCAACTTCAAGCTTTATCCCTCTGTTAAACATCAGGAATGAGCTGAATCAGAGAGGCTCTGCCTTCTAGAAATTTTTAGTCTAGTGGAACAGTTTATAATCTATTAAATTTTTTCTCCCTTTGAAGGTGTTCTGTATCTGTTGCATATGTGTGTGTCACATATTTCTGTTATTAACACGTTAGGATCATGGGGGAGAGTTAGTCTGTGCTTCAATTAATATACACACTACATTTTTTTTCCATGACACCACCCAAGTTGGGCTCGGAATGTGATTTGAAAGAAGAGAGAGAGTAAAATGTTATTGTGGTTGGGTATATTGCTCTATTAGGAGAGTAATGCCTACTGCTGAGGTATGTGGAGGGGTGGAATTTGGCAACAGTCTCTGTATGTAAATATACGTATTTTTAATTTACTGCAAGTCACTGCTTGTCTTTATGCATTTTGAATCTACAAAAATGATCCCAACTAAGAAATAAAGGTTGTGAATTTTTGCAAAAATTAAATCCTGGATGTGAAAACGCAGGAATTTTTTGTTGCCTATAATTTCGTTCCTAATGTATCAGGCATAACCCAAGTTTAACAGATTTTTTTCTTTGGGATTCTGGCAAGTATGTTAATAGGAGGCAATTATGTGAATTAATATAAAATCTTTTTATTAAAAAAAGAAAGCCTTCATTTAAAGAGGTAATTTAATATTTTAGGATAGTGTTGATGTCATTAACTTCTTTGATTAACTCTTTGATTAACTTTCCAAATGCTTCAGGGTGGTAACTTATGAACTCTTAATTGATTTCCCCAATCTTGGTTTGGCAGAGTTGGGCCTCCCGGAAACCATGAGGAGGCTGGAGGCCCATACATAGTTGCCATCTCAGACAACAGTGCCAGCTGAATGGACTTTACCTCTGTGGCTGGGTTGCCATGGGAAAGAGGAAGCTCTGGCAAATCATCTGACCAGGCCAGAGGCCATTCATGTTCCTGACACTAACCAGATGGGCCCCTACTTCCTCCGAGATTTTTAAAAACCCCAAAGACAGTTTAACAGGTGTGAATTCCGGAATAGATGGCTTTTAGCTCAAGAACTATTTCCTGCCAACATCACCCCAGAACATGAGTCTTCCTGTGGAGGTGGGAAAAGATAAGGGTGGATAGACTGTGAGTGTGTTTGGGACAGGGGAGTCCTAACTGTGGTCTCATAGCCCCTGCATTTCCCCTCTAAGACCCATCACCTCTTAGGCCTGTCTTTCAGTGTTGTACAGAGGAGGCTTTGGGCCTTGGGAAGGCTGGCAGCCAAGCTCCCAACTCTTAAACCTGCCACAAAAGCTCAGTGGGAAATCAAGGTCCTGGCAGGACCGAGAGAAATAATCATACAGTTACTTTAATCATGTACCCAGTGATTATCTACTCTCAAAACCTCCTCGGCAAGGAATAGCTACCCTCACTTTACAGATGAAAAAAAGGAGAGTTGAAGAAGTTAGTGAGAAGGCACTAAACTAGTAAGTGGTGCCTCTGGGACTCGACCCAGGCAATCTGACAACCCAACCCATGTCAATAGATCACTCACTATATTCTTGGTTACAAGGTATATACTTCTGGACCTTTCCATTTAGCATGCGCACCTCCCCAATATGAAACACAGAGCGATATGAGGTCTTGGGAAGAGCTCTAGCTCCCTGGAGTCTCATGTACCTGGACTTCAGCTTCCTTGTCTGTAAAATAGGGATAATATCCACCCCACTAGTTGTTGGATTAAATGAGAATGTAAATTCTTGGCATATTGATATGAACTCAGGGATTGTTTCATGAAGAGGTGACAATGAGGCAGGTAAAGGTGGGTAGAGAATTCCCAATTGGGTTGGGAGCTGAGTTCTGTGACAAAAGTAAGGAAAAGGGTAGAGCCATTTGAGGAGAGAGCTCTAGGGCTATGGACCTCTGTAGGGTACTTGTGGCAGATGGAGTGGAGGTAAATAAGCCTGAACGTTCTCCTGTGGGTGATGGACCTGATTTGCTCCCGTATGAAGTACAAGCAAGGCTTTTGGGAGGAGGAGAAAGGAGTCTCTCCAGCCAGTCAATGTCTATTGGCTGTGCCAGGTTGTTGTGACACTGGTTCCCTAGATACTGGGGTAGTGGTGGGCCCAGAGCCATCAAGGGTCACTGAAAGTGAAAAATTCAAACACCATCTATTCTGGAGTCAGGCTGAAGAGGAAAAATAGAGCTGTGATCCCTGGCACCAGGACCTAGCGTGGCTGTTCCCAAGCCCAGGCCTCCCTGGGAAAGGAGGGTACAGTTCTGTATACTTCTGTACAGTTCCTGTACAGAATTTGGGTCACAAGCTCTTCAAGTGTTGTTTGCAAGTGTCATTTAATGTAATAAAAAATATTTTCTCATGAAGAGAACAAGGAGGGACTACACTTGGAAGTCAGGCCTCAAGGGAAAAAAGTGAAATGTGACCCCTGTCCCCAACCCACTAGGGGTTGGGCACCTGAACACAGTGGCTGTGCCACCAGACTCTGAGGTGCACTGTGTTCCTGCCTCCATCAACGTCCAGGCTGTGCGACAGTGACACACCATTTCATTTCTTTGTATCTATTTTTTCTCATTTTAAAGTTGAGATGTGGTGAGGGAGGCTGTTGTGAGGAGTAAATGTGAATACTTGAAAGAAAGGCTCTCAGAACAGTGTCTAGCACATCAGCAGCAACAGGAAACCTCATGAGGGTTGTGCAGTGTCTAGGGAAGACTGAGCCTGGCTCTGCAGCCTTGGGGGCTGCCTGTTCCCTCCCCAAGTTGACTTAGCTGGGCCTCAGCGGCCAAGCCCCTGGTGCCACTGCCTTCGCTCTGCTCTTCATCCCCCTTGGGGCTGGCCATAGCCACTTTAATTCCGCCCTTAGCAGGACTCAGAGTCTCTGATTCAGTGTCACCCCAGGACACCTCAGTGTTCCCAATGAGGGCTTCCAGCTTATCAGATTGGTAAGGACCATTGGAGGACCATTGCCTCCCCTTTTACCCTTCTTACAGATGTGCTTTTCCCAGAAGAGCCTTGAAGACCAAGTGATCTCCCCCTAACTCGTCAGACCTCTTCAAGCCCCACTCCTCTCCCCGTGCACAAGGCTCTTTCCTGTACAGAACTTGGGTCACAAACTCTTCAAGTGTTGTTTGCAAGTGTCACTTAATGTAATAAAAAATATTTTCTCATGAAGAGAACAAGGAGGGACTACAGGGAAAGTTTAGAGCCCTGAATAGCAGATCCACAGGCGTTGTGAGGACCACTTCTCCATGCATGCTCCTCAGGCCTCCCTCCTTCTTACTCAATAGTGTTTGCCCTTGGAATGTTCTCAACTCTCCTAAACAGCCAGAGCCCCCCACTCACTATAGCACCTGGGCTCCAGGCCCATGAGGACCCCAGGACAAAGGGTGCTAGGGTCTAATGGGAGAGCCCTCGTCTGAGATGTAGGACACTTTCCCACCTTTCTACCTACACGTGCTGTCTTGGTCAAGTGGCTCTGTCCCTTGGTGACCCAGCTTCCCCGTCTACCCAGCCTCATCTTCCACCAGGATGAGAAAAGCTTCAAAAATAGTCACTGTGTATAAATGATGCTTAGCATTACCAAGACGCAGGAGAAATTCACCTCCTTTGAGTTTTGAGTATTATTATAATTTGTGCTGCCTTACATGAGATGTGAGTCATGGCAGTGTGTCTCTCCACCCACCGCCAATGAGATTTTTTTCTCCTTTCCTGGCTAAATGGACAAGTGTAGAACCTTGCCGGAATATGATATATGATACAATACATCGAATGCCTCAGAAAATCCCAAGGAGCTTTAGCCTGCTTTATTATCCTTTAGAAATAAGGCACTGAAGCTCAGATTTAGAGGGAGAGTAGTGGAGAAAATTCCATGGAATCTCTAGAGAAAGGGCAACAAGAAGTCTTTCACATTGAAAGGATGTTAGCTGTTCATTTTAGCTTTGGAAACAAGATGGAAAGGGGGCTTCTAATTCCCACACCCGGACCCCGAAAAAACACTTACTTGGCAAGAGGTGCCAGCCGACCCACAGAATGGTCTTACCTGTGCCTGCCGGCCTGGTCAGGAGGTGCTGATCCGTGGGGCGTGTGGCAGCCACGTACCCGGCCACCTCGACTGGCATCCGAGAGCCTATTTTTAGGGTCAGATCTGCTGACGCTGACCTTGCATGAGTCTGAGAAGAGACCCACAGCGTCTGCTTGCAAAATGATTTGCCAGTGTGACCTGAAACTTTTGACTTCAGGAGTCCTGTACCTAGAGGAGACCACAAGTTTGCCCCTGCCCAGGCACAGAGACAGGATGTGTAACTGCTGGGTGGGCACAGGCAAGGAATTTCCCAGCTTTGTTTTCTTAGGATGGACGAGGCCAGGTGGTCTGTGGGGCCCTTGCCTGGGCTCTGTCCCCAAACAGCTGGAACAGAGGAGGTTTGCCCACTGGCATGGAGCCCATGGGAGAGTCAGGGATGTCTGCCTGGAGCACTCTCCATTACAGTCTTTTCTGGGAGTTTGTGGAATCGTCTGGGGGATAAGGTGGGGAAAATGGATGGAATGGCTGCCAGTGAAATGGCTGCCAGTGAAACGCCAAGACACTGTAAACTTGGGTTCATCTGCGTTGTGTCATTTCCCATGAGACATTCAACGAGTATCCAGCCCTTCTGGGCTTCAGTAGGGATAATAGCCATAATGCCATTCTCTTGTGTTTTTTTTTTGAGGGTTAAATGAGATGAAATGTGGAAAGTAGTTAACACAGTCCCTTGCATGTGGTAAACATTTTTAAAATGCTAGATGGTATTAGGATGCTGAAAATAGTCCCAATTCAACTGTCATTCTAGATCTCCTCGTGCTTTTTTGTCTCAACCCTCTGCTTTATTGGCTCCAGCCTCCAGCTCCAGGAAACCCTATCCAAGACACCATGGTCATCATCCTTTTTAGTGTTGAGGGGCATAGTCCTGTCTGAGATCCTCTAATTTTCTAGTAAAACCTTTCCAGTTCTTTCTGTAGTTCCTCATAACAAATAATATGGGTTTCTACCCTTCCTTCTTCTTGTCACCCCTTTTTGAGCATGCTTTAATTTGTAAAGGATTGGGGGGAGCAGTGAAGGGTCACCAGTCTCCCCACATCCTTTACGTAACAGGGTCTTTTTGTGTTGAGGTCATTATATTGTCCTCTGCCAAAACCTTCCTCTCAATTTTCAGGTTTACTGCCAATTTTATTTAAGGTGGTTCTTTCTGTTAGTATTCTTCATTGTGATACTGGTAAAAGACTTAACTTTTTTTGATTCTTGGTACAAAGAATATTCACAAGGCAGAGACTTAGGATATGAGTACACAAGAAGGTTTAAACATTGGGTATCAAATAGCCCTGCTGTCAAATGCTAGAGTCAAAGCAGAAGAGCCAAGAGGCCCTCCTGCAATTATCGCAAAAACTAAGGAGCCAGAGATGTTGAAATTGACAAAGCCTGAGGAAAGATTCCCGTCTAACTGGGATCCTGCAGGGCTAGCCCCAGCCCCAACCCAAGTCAAGGGCTAAGAAGACAAGTGGGACCACTGAAGATGTAGGTTCAGCAAGGGGCAAAAATCAAATATCCAGAGACATCTGGACTGATAGATAGATAGATAGATAGATAGATAGATAGATAGATAGATAGAGATAGATAGATCACTAGCTAGATAATAGGTTGATTGGTAGATGATAGATAAAAGAGATACTATTTCACACTAAGAGGATGTTCAAGAAAATAAAACCAAGAAAAGAATTTGGTGGGCTGTTGGATTACCATTTCCATTAAGTAGATGCTACATATAATCCACCAAAAGACTAGAGGCTCCCTCCTCACACCCAGATGCCCCCCAATCCTTCACATATTAAAGCATGCTCAAGAGAGGGTGACAAGGGTAGAAAACCCTGGGAAGATTTTATCAGAAAAGATTAGTGGCAATGGCCGGGAACACCTGGCTAGTCCTCTAGTCACAGAAGTGCCATCCTGTGAAAGAAACAATATCCTTCCCTGCACAACTCTAAGGGCAGAGCTCATTCAATGGGTCAATGACCCCAAGAGCTTCCTGTATACACACAGCAAATTTGCACTGTAGACCATCACACTGAGATGGGAGCAAGCCAGATAACCATCGACAGGACTCAGACATGTCTCCAACTCTTTCCTGTGCCCAGGATCTCCCCCAGGATTCTGTGCAACAGCAAGCTGGACTAGTGTTGGTGAAGTATAGCCTGCAGAAACAGCTGCTGGGATCATGACTTACCTATGGTAGCTTTTAACGTAGATTTCTCCCCACTGCCACTTTTCTGACCCATGTATTTACATTAGCAAACTTCTTTTCCCCAGAATCTCCCTGGAGGAGAGATATGAAGGCATTTGCCTCAAATTCTCTTTCTCCCAATTCTCTGGCTCAGAATTCTATTTAGACCCACTGGCAAGATATGGTAGGCAGAGTACTGCCCCTTTCCTTCAAAGATGCCCATATCCTAATCCCTTGAATCTGTGAATAGATCATGTTATAAGGCAAAGGGGAATTAAGATTGCAGGTGGAATGACGTTTGCTCATCCTCTGAATTTTTTTTTGCTTAGTGCTCTTTTTTTAGAATTTATGCATACGATAACTGGGGTGTAGGCCAGAGGAGTGGGGGGGTGGGTGAGAGAATTCACCAGAGACAGAGTGGGGAGCAGAATTGGTGGATCTACTGAAATACACTGCTGAGAGGAGCAGCGGGTGAGACAGAAGAGGTCTGCTGTGTCATGTGGATTAGCTTCCTGGCCTGGTATCGAACTCATGCTGCAATATCTGGCAAAAGCTTGATAGTGCTGAGACTTAACCCCTTGTGCCACCAGGGAGCCCCATCATCTGAATTTTTAAGGGAGACAGTGTCCTAGGCCATCATGGTAGGCCCAATGTAATGGCTAGACTCTTCAAAGTAGAAGAGAGAGGGGAGGGATTGGGGTCAGAATGGGGGGGTTGCAATTGTGTGGGGAATATAAAAATAAAATTTATTATTTAAAAAAAAAGTAGAAGAGAGAGAGGCAGGAGAGAAGTTGGCAGTACTACATTCAGAGTGAGAAGGACTTGGCTTTGAAGAAGGGGAAAGATGTCATAAGCTGCAAAAGACAAGGAAATGAATTCTCCCTAGGAACCCACAGAAGGAACACAGTCTTGCTAACTCTGATTTTAGCTCAGTGAGGCCCATGTCAGACTTCTGATCTACACAACTGCCAGATAGTAAATTTGTGTTTTAAGCCACTGCTTGAGGTCATTTGTTTAGAGCAGCAATAAGAAACTAATACACGAAACTTAACATTCTGGACCCAGATTTTTCTGGATCCAAAAGATCCAGAGCCTTTTAGTGCTCTGTGGACAGCTGAGTATATGTGGGTGCTGAGTCCTGCTAGATCCCAGGGCACCCAGAGTGCCAATTCTGTATCTTTGTGGCAGGTGTATGTAGTCTGATGACTGCACATTCTCTGCTCTCCTACAGATCTCTCTTTTCTTTCATATATGTTTAAAAAAAAAAAAAGGCAATGAACTGAGGCCCAAGTCCTACAGAAAGTCCAGAGCCCTCTTCAACATCTTGAAGGATTGTTCTCCCCCTGGGAGTGATTATAGGTAGATGACTGTCATTTTTCCTGACTTGGTTCCACTTCAGTTGTGTGCCTCTCCCTCCTTACTGGCACCCTTCAGCTGCTCACTCCTTCAACCTCACTCCACACTGACATCATCCTCTTCTGTTCTTCTGAAGCCCTACCCATCCAAGGCCTTTGTGTGTAGCCAAGGGGACCACAGCGCACAACTGGAGACACTCCAAATTCAATGTCTAACTTGCTATTCTTAGAAAACTGTTGGCAGGGTTCCAACCCCAGGGAATTTCTCCCTCCAGACTTCTGTCTCTCTCCCCAGGAGGCTCCTCTCCATATGTATTATCCTCACATACTTCCTTTTTCTCCATTCTTGATCTTGCCTCTCTAGATGCAAGTACTTCAAGAGGTTTGATTCTTCTTCCCTTACAATTATGCAGAGCAAGTCAGAACCCTTTTAGTCACAACTTCCCAAGTAGACTAAGTGGGGACCTCCCTTTCTCAACAGAAAATCCCACCAAGGAATTTTCTAGAGAAATCCCCAGTCTAAGAGGAGAACTAGTCAGTATCTAGGAGCTGCCAGACCTGCAATGACTGTTTCCAGGTCCGACCTACCTGGGCGAGGGGCCCTGTTGGGAGTTCAGCCCTACAGGGAAATAGCAAAGTGGAATGTCACCTCTGTCCCCACCCCACTGAGGGGGCACCAGAACAGAGGAGACTGTGCAAGTCACAAACACAAACACACACATTGCTACACACCTATGAGAATAGCTAAACACAAGCATACTGAAATCTGATGCTCTGAAACCCTGGAATGAAATTTGAGGGGTACTGGAATTGTTCTGTATTTTGGTCATGAGGTTGATTACACAACTAGATGCATTTGTCAGTAAAGCTATACCAAGGAAAGTGAAGTTTGCAATATGTGAATTAAAAAACAGATAGGATCCATGAGTATCTTGTTCACTTGGGTTTGGCTTTCAGCACTAGCAGAGTGTGACCTGTAGCTCAGCATTTTGGTGACAAACATCATTTAGGCCACAGAGAGAGAATTTCCCCTTCTTTCACTGTGTCCTCAAAACAAAAAAGGTAATGGAGTCTGACTTCCATGAAGGTTAATGGGTTGTCTGCCACTAACCTCATAGAATGAAGAGGGTTGGAGTGGTTGGAAGAGCTTGGGGAAAAGAAGAGACAGCTTATTCAGCTTGTCCTCTTTTCTGCTCAGATAACACACATACTGGGGAGAGCTGAGTGTCTATGGCACCTGTGTCCTGCCTCAGGTTTCTGGAGTGTGATACAACAGCTGCAGCACACCAGCTGTGGAATATTTTGGTATATTAAACAATGCATAGAATATGAATATTTCATGTTCTATGAAATATATATGTAGGTCTAGATGTAATGTGTAAAGCATAATACCAATTCATTACATTGACTCCTGGAATGGTCAGTAATTTAGTTTTTATCCCAATAATTTATATGGCTTAACAAAACTTTCAAGTTTTTCAGGTTTACTTAGATCATTTTGATTTAAAACTTTGGTATTTAATGATCATAGGTTCCTTTTATTTTTAATAGATACTATGTTAGAAAAAGAACTCATGGGGCCTCCCCGGTGGCGCAGCGGTTGAGCGCTGGGTTGAGAAGCTGCCCGCAGCCTCTGCAGCACCAGTTCGATCCCCGGATGCTCCCCGGCCTCCGGAGGAGGGACCCACATGGCGCGCAGACCTCTCCTGCCGCCCGCTGCTCCCCTCAGCAGTGTACTTCGGTCCTTCTGCCTGCTCTGCTCCCCGCTCTGGCTCTGGTGAATTCTCTCACCCTCCCGCGCTTCTGACTGTACCCAGTGCTTGTATAAATAAATAAATTTAAAAAATAATAAAAAAAAAAAAGAAAAAGAACTCATGAAAATAGGAAATAGCTTTCATTTTTATTCTTTTCACATAATTTACATTTTGATAAAAATATTTATATTTATTCACTTTGATTCAATCACATTTTTGATCCTTTAGATTAGCACTATCCAATAAAAATGCATGTCATATATGCAAAGTGACATTTTCTAGTAGCCACATTAAAGAACAAGATGAAACAGATGAAAATAATTTTAATAATGTGTTGTTTAATGGCTTGTATCCCAAATATTATTTCAACATGTAATTCATGTCAGAAATTATTGAGATATTTGACATTCTTTTTTCCATGTATAGTGCTTGAGAGCAGTGTTTTACAGCGTGTCAGCTTGACCAGCCACATCTTAAGTGCTCAATAGCCCCACAGGGTTGGTGAGCCTGAGCAGCCCAGATCTAGTCTCTGGGAATGAGGCAAGTGAGTGTGGTGATGGGAATTGGAGGAGCTTTCACTTGTCCTCCTGCCCAGGTCTGACCTTCCTTCTTTCCTTTACGAACAATCACAAGCCATCCTTTCTTGCTAGCTCGAATTGTCCCCAATTTCTGAAGCCTGTTGTGTGGGTGCTTTGGAGGTTTCTGTGGGTAGCCTGGAGTTTGCTGGCAGCCTGCCAGGTGCTTCCATCATGGAGCTGTCACTTAACTCTGATGGCTGAGGGATGTGAGGACATCTAGTTTGGAGAGAAGGCTAAGGCCTGAGGATGTTTCTCTGAAATCGATATTGCTGTTTATCTGTTTGGCTGTCAAAACACTGGGAGTGCATGCTGCCAGCATCCTGCTGGGGGCTCTGGAGCACTTCAGCATGGGCTGTGGACAGGGGTCCCTCCGAACTACCCGCTCTCCCAGGAGACTGAATGCTATTTGAGTTCTGCTCAAGTCTGTCAGTGATCTCAGCAAATGGGTAAATTGTATCTCTATTAGCACCTCTGTCTTCATGCCAAGACTTGTTTATTTTACAGATAGATGGCTCTGTCCTCTTCACGGCCTGTTAGTGCATCAAAGTGACATTGATGAAGCTTGACAGTGTGATTACTTGTGGGTAGGCGGCAAGAGAGCAGAGGAATGAAGGGCATGTGCTTGGATTCAAATCCTGCCCCTGCCACTTAGCTCTAAGCCAGTGCAAATTCTTTAACTTCTGTGAGCCTGTCTCCTCATCTGTGCAGTGGAAATAGTACTGGGATAACCTCTTGGGTTAGTATGCAAATTTACTAAGAGAATGCCCATAAAACTTGGCTTGGAATAAATAACCAATACATACTAATCATTGCTATTCTTTTTCTTCCCTCTCAGCTGTGAGCAATCATTTAGCTCCCATTCGATGGATTAAGAAATACTTACAAGAATAAAATTAACAAACCATTGGGTTGGGAACTGAAATCTCCCTGTGGATTCAGCAGACATTTACTGAGGTAAGGCACTACTCTGTCCAGGTGCTGTTCTAGAAGCAGGTGGCAGGACAAGAAGGCAAGAGATCAGGGCTTCTTTGGGCAAACTCGCTGCTTATTGGGGAAGCAGACCTCTGAGCCTTCAGAATGTGAGAGTTAGGATGGGGGTGCACAGGGGTGAGGTTTTCCCAGAAGAGCTGGGAGGCTTAATAAAGATGCTCTTTGGTAATGAGGGAAGAAGGCTGAATGAGAATGTCAGATGAAAAGGTGCTAGGCTAGTAGGCCACTCAGCAATCACTTGTACAAACAATATTACTCCAAACAGCCATTGATATTTTAGTTCAATGAAAGACATTAGCCAACCCAATCGTGACCTTGAGCCAGTCCCACTTAAATTTCAGGGCCACTGTCTGATAAGGGAGTGAGGGAAGATAGCCTGTTGTCTGGCCTGAGCTCAATTTTGGGAAGAGGTTGACTTTGACACATTGTACAGTGGACCCAGGCCAGTCAGGGTCCAACAGGAGACAGAATTCACTGGGGAGGGTTTAAATGAAGAGAGATTAATAAGGGACTATGTACAGAGGACAAGCAGGGTTAAGGAAAGAAACAAGGGAAGCACCCAGGAAGTAGTGACAATGAAAAGCCACGGGATACAGTGTGGCTGTGACCCAGCTTCAGTCTGGCAGATGAGCACAGTAGTCAGGGTGGCAGAGCAGTGAGGTGGAAGGAGACTGGGTCCTGCATGATCTCTTGGGGCAGGGTCACCTCATCTGTCTGGACTGCCTACCTCTGTATAGATATGTGAGGGAGAAACAAGCAATTTTTGGTTAATTGTTTTACCAATCTCTTTTGGAGTCTATTGTAACACCCTAGCCTGTACCTTATGCATTCAGTGGCCACTTTGGTTGCAATAAAGTGAATAAAGGGGAGAATGGTAGCAGACGAGGGCCTCTAGCCATGGCACCTTTAGCCACAGTAAAGAGCTTGGATTGTACTCTAGGAGGAAGGTTACACGACCTGAAATGCATGTTAAGAGCATTCTGACTGCTATGTGGGGACTGGTATATGGGGAGCAAGAGTAGAGTCTAGGAGACAAGAGAGGAGGCTGTTCTGGTTGTTCATGCAAGAGATGCTGGTGACTTGGTCAAAAATGGTTGAGCAGCAGAGTTTGTGAGAAGTAGGGCAGATCCTGGATGTGTTTTGAAGGAAATTATAAAGGATTCCTCATGAATTTAAATTTGAGGGAGTTGTTTGTTTAGGAATAAATGAAATAAAGTGCTTAACACAGACTTCTAGCACATCATCACTATTGTTTTCATAAAGTCTGACTATGACGATATAACTTCTCCCTGTTTGAATGCTGATAAATTGAATTAGGAAAGAAACTCATGTTTTATTAGCAACTCACTGCTTCATTGTCAGGGCACGTGGTGTCAGACTGTCCTGGAGGCCAATCTCAGGGCAAGAAGTCAGGACCCAGAGAGGCCCTCATCACTGCAGTCCTCCTGGTAGGGAAATCACTGGCTCTACCATTCCTCAGACAGCCCTATTACAGTGTTCTAGAAATGGAAGAAACAGTAGAATAAGGCATTCTCTCACCCACCTCGTGTGGTTGCTATTCGGTAAAAAGAAAGAGAGATGTGTATTTTTCTTCAGCTTTTCTAATGTTTTCCCAAAAGCTCTGCCCTACCCTGCTGGGAATTGAGGACACTTAATTTGCTAAAAATAAATAAATAAATAGATAGATAGATAGATAAATAAATAAATAAATAAATAAAACCCAATCTCTGGCCAGTTAAAAACGGTAACTCTCAGAATCCTCTTCTCTTGCCCAACATGGATTATGGATGTTCATCAGGATTTATTACAAGAGGCAATGTGGGGAGAGGACCCTGATGCCATGGTCCCTTCCGCCCGGCTGCTGCTCATGTGGGCCAAAGTGACCTCCTTCCAGGGCCTAAATGGGTGGAGAGCAAAACCCTGACTCCACATTTCAGTTTGTTCTTGGGACATTGTCTTAGAGAATGGAGGTCACTATCCATAGGCCTCAAGGCCAACTGCCCTTTCCTCTGTCCTCTTCTTCAAGCTGTCTGTTTAAGCCAACCCATGTTTGTTTGTTTTTTCCTTTCTTTCCAGATCATCCTCTGGGCCTCTTCCTACTAGGTTTGACCTCCCTTTCCTATTTCTCTGGAGATATAATGATGAAATGACTTCCAGCTAGAGATGATGAATTTGCAAATAAAGTTTGAGAATAAGTTATGGCCTCTGCAATGTTTGGGACATGTTTATACTAAAATTCTATTGCTAATCTGAAATTCATATTTAATGGGTGTCCTATATTTTACCTGGCAGCCCTGCTTCTAGGAAACTTGATTATGGGAGGGAAGAATGAAAAACATGGCTATTTAGGATTTTCAATATATTATGCCTAATATAAGGCTTAGTGCCTGTTGGCCTCTTGGATGGAAGTATTTAGAGGGACTTCAGAAAGGAAGCTACCCCAATCTCCCCCTGGTATAGACTGTTTCCAGTTTCTTAGAAGAGCCCATCTTGTGGGGGAGGAGGGTGGAGGAACTTTCTTTGGCTTCCTGCCCTTCCTTCCCCATCTCACGAGGGAGGCCTTCCTGGGATATGGGTAACTCCATCCTGCTGGCAAAGCCATTGCTTACCTAGAACTTTTATGAGGACATTTTTATTGAACTGTAATTGAAAAGAAAAAACTCCAAGACATTCCAGATTTTCCTCATAAGCCTGCATCGGGTGTGTGTGTGTTTGTGTGTGTGTGTGTGTGCGTGTGTGTGTTTGTATGTGTGTGAAGGCTCATGGACTTGGGCCAGGCCACACCAGAGTTTTCGTTGAAGAAGAAATGAGGAGATTTGTGTGTGAAAGAGACATTTAACTTTTATAAATTAAGGACCAGAATAAAGATGAACTGGGAGTCTGGAGAGCCTGTAAAACTCTTTTCATTAAGCAAATATTCTAGTGTTTGGAGAATTGGGTTTTACATAAGAGGGCTGCATTTGTCATTACAGCCTAATATCCTAATGTAAGTTTACAACCATATTTAAGAAACCTGTAATAGAATGCAGAGCCTGTTATGTATGTAAAACTGCTTGGCAAAAGTTTATAAATCACATACATCCATTTAAAAGAATTTGAAAGTGAATCCAGATGATGATCTTTTAGATTCAGGCTGATTGTGACAGCCCCATTACACCCCCACTGCTCTTCTGAGTAACTGCAGGAAAAGATGGAGTATCTCTTGGGGCCTGTGTGACCATTCCTTGCACCCCTCACCCAAGAAGGATGGAGATCCAGAACTTCCCAAGCCCCTGGTTGTCTCAGCAGGAAGGAAAGAAACAAAAGCTTTTGCCAAGTCCTACTATGCAGTGAACCTTAGAGGTTTATCATAAGAACATATTTGAGCACAGGGTACCTGCTAGAGATCAGGGAGTACATCGTACCTTTTGTGGGATCTCAGGAGATGCAGGCTGCTCCACAGACCTGTGCAATTCTTCTATCGTCCCCCTTTTTTTTAAACACTGGAGGAACTTGAGGTTCATTGTTCACTATTCACTCAGGCACACACAACTAGCTGAAGGATGGGTCTGACTGAAAACCTGAGTCCCTGTGTGTCCCAGGCGCTGGCTCCTTCTGCTGCTCCATTCCTGCCCTAGCAGCTCCCCTCAGCGGTGGTAGAGGTGGCTCTTGTAAAGAGCTTGGCATATCGCTCCTTCTCAGGAGGAACAAAGCTGAGTTCAGAGCAAAATAGGTCAGGTCAGGCACATTTGTGTGGTGGCCATTTCTGAGACAGGCCTGAATTTGCTGGCCATTATCCTGCCAAAAGCAACCCATTCTTGTCTCACAAAGCCTCTGGTCTAATTGAAATTCATGAATAAATACATAAGGTTTTTTCAAGTGACAAAAGATAGTCTCACAATCAAGTGACCTTGAGGTTCATCGTAAGAGCATACTTGAACATAGGGAATCCTCTGGAGACGGGAAGGAGGGTACATGGTACCTTTTGTGGGATCTCAGGAGGTGTGGGCTGCTCCTTAGTCCAGGACTCTGGCTTTACCTGAACTAAGCAATTTACTTCTGGGCTTCTGATACTCCTGTCACTACCAGCCGACTCCCTCTGCTTCTCCTCTTCATGATTTTTGCTGCCTATGACCTCTTCCCAGGTATTTCCCTACCTGTCCTGCTGCCTAACTCTGTCTGCCCCTCAAACTGTCCAGGAGAGAGGGCCTCATTGAGTTGCTCTTGTTCAGGAAACAGGACTCATCAAAGGCAGCCTCTTACATCGGTCAGATTGCCTCACAGGCGTCTGGCTACCAGGGAGTCAGGAGGTGTAACAGTTAAGATCAGGTTGGGCTGCACACATTAGAGACTTGAAAAATAGTGGCTTCAACAAGATAGATATGTCTTTTTCTCTCATGTAAAGGAAGTGTGGAAGCAGGGGCATCCAGAACTAGCAGGGAACCCAGCCAATACCATTCACCTTCAGGGCAGTACAATAGATCAGGTGGGAGGAGAGGGATCAGGGAGAGCTCCTCCCCTGTAGAGACTATACAGAGTCCCACACTATAATTCCACTTATCCCTCATTGGCCAGAAGCAGTCACTTAGCCACTTACCTATAAAAGAGGTTAGGAGAGGTTCTATTTAGCCAGATACATGGCCACCCAAATATCTATTGCTGCTCTTTACCAAAGTAAAAGGGATTGGGAGCAAGTGAAAGTCTGTTCCCAGGTGTTCAACCTAATGCAAATGTCAGTGGTTAGGATAGCAGGGTCCTATGGTAGACAGCCTGTGACACCAGACATCCCTCAGAAATGGGTGTGGCCTCATGGGGCCTGGCATAGCCTGTACCAAGTGCATCTGGGTGGTCAGGTCTAAAAGGAACTAGAAGCACCTCCTCACACCACCACCACGTTTCCTCTTGGTAGTCCTGCCTACAAGTTGATCATTAAAATGAAGAACCTTTTAAAGCATGCATGTGGTCCTGGGCAAATGTCCCAGTGCTTTATACCTGTGTATATTTTCTCATGTCTGTCTAATCAGCAACCCTCCTCCCCTCTCACTACCAAAGCCAGGACAGTCTTAACAACAGCACAAAGACAGAGCTCTGGGAAGCTTGAAAGCTAGCCTGACGCTGCCCTAGTCATAGGTCCGAGGAACTCCATTGTTAGCCCAGCAGATACATGAGGCCAAGCCAGAATACACCCATATAGGGATGTAAAGGGGCAGGGTTTGGAGGGAGAGAGGGCACATAAGGGCTAATGGAACACTCTGAAGCCACAACAAAGATACAGGAAATTTCAGAAAGGAGAATTCTAGCAGCTTCCAAGGAGACATCAAATGATTCAGGCAGCATGGATGAGGAGGTTAATACAGAAACCTGAGGGAATAAATTGAGAAGAGCAGGATCATCTGAGGAAAGGGAGAATAACAGTAACAGACTCCTGCTTTCCAGGGAGGGCACATCCCTAGGTAGATAGGGATGGAATGGGATATTTCCCTTCGAATTTTCCTCAACCAGAGGTGTCTCTGGTGGCCAGAAAGTCTTGGGGGACTCAGATGTCTATTGGCCTAGATGGTAGGTAGCTAAGCTTCGGACAGAGCTTGGGATAGGTGAGGAGGGAGATGTTCCCTTTGAAAACCCTCCCGCCCAACCCACCTCAAAGGCTTTGCTACCAGTATTCACCTTGGACTCGAAACCATCTTCTTAAGTCAGTCTCGGGCAGCTATGAGCCAAAGCTCCACTGTCATTTACATTCCTCTGTAGGTGTGAAACCTCATCTTCATGCACGTGCCACAGGGGTGGATGGATGTGACTATTCTAGTCCTTTTTTGCAGGGGCTAAACTGGTGACTAAAAACTGGGAATTTGGGTCAGACCTGGCTCTGCTGCTGTGCTGCTTTTTTATGGATGTGTAACAAACTACCCCCAAATTTAGTGATTTTAAAATAAGAGCATTTTCTCACATCTCATCATTTTGTGGGTCTTTAATTCAGGCAGGCTTGAATGGACTGTTCTTCTGTTTCATGTGGTGCTGACGGAGGTCACTGTTGATGGTCACTTGGTGGTATGTCCCTGGCAGAGGTGCTGATCTGGAGGGTCCAAGAAGGAGCCATTCAAATATCTAGTGTCTTGGCAGGGACTGAAATCTGAACTCAGCTGGGACATGTGGCCTCCCTAGCAGGGTGGACTTGGGGTAGTCAGACTTCTTGCATGGTGACTTGGGGTGCCCAGTACTCCAAGATACCCAGGCAGAAATCACAAGGCATTTATGACCCAGCCACAGAAGCCTCAGAATGCTGCTTCTGCCACAAATTCTTTTGGCAAACAAGCCGCTAAGGCCAATACAGAATGAAGCTCAGGAAGTGTTGAAGAACACAGGCTTGCTATCTGAGTTTATGGAATGATTCTCCCACTCCTAGCTAAGTGACCTTGAGAAAGTTGACCTAAATTCTTTAAGCCTCAGTTTCCACATCTATAAGATAGGAATATTAATATTAGTATCTACCTTTTGTGGATTATGAGAATTAGATGATTCTCTGTATCTCATATCAACATTGACTGTGGAAAAGCCCAGTTATGATCACTAGCATCTAGAGTTTCCTCTTCTTTCTAGGAACCCTGCTTGACTGCATAGCCCAGCCTCCCCTGAAGTGGGGTCTACCCATGTGACTGAGTTCTGGCCCATAGAGTAAGAGGGGAGATAATATATATTGGGCCTTGACATCTTCCCTGCTTGCTTCAGGAAAAAAGCTTTGTTTGTGAGAGCCTTAGCCAACCTTGACTTATGTAATGGCACATAATACACTCTCAGTTAAAGTCAGCTGCTGTCTGGCCTAACCCCTCTGACCCTTGTTCTCATCTGTAAACTGCACTGATAAGACCTGTGTCAGAGGGTTAAGAGCATTACATATAATATTGTATAGTTTCATTGGCTTAGCTTCTTTTTGATCACAGTTATTTCATCTAAACACTATAACCTGAATCATTGTTACCTTTTTTCTTGAAAGCAAGATTAGACAGTGATTTCTGGCACTACTACTCTGAATCCTGTTGATAGGACAGCAAGGACTGAGTTGCAGACAGAGGGGGAAATTGGGAATTTCCAGATTGGGCAAGTGAGCAGGGATTACTTAGTTCTGGAGAATTATAGGCCCCACCAAGCTAAGGAAGAACTGAGAACAGTTTTCCATGCCCAGAGTGGAAAGGGATTTTGCCTGGTCAGGCACAGCAGCGCCAAACCCTTTTATCATTCTCCAATTGGGATGTAGGTTTGCCCTTTGGAAAAGGCCTCTGGAGTACACCTAAGGCAGCCAACAGCCAGCTGGGAAAGGGACCAAGTGCTCAGGGAGTGGAGCAGAGAAGCTAACTTGGAAGTACCTGCCCTTTGAGGCCTGAGCCCAGAGATCCTGGATCCAGGAGGCGACATTCCAGCCTCATTTCATCTTCTCTGAGCCTTAGCAGTTTGTTCACCTGTAAAATAGGGATATTAATCCCTGTGTCTCAAAGTAGCATTTGTTTCTGCAGTTTCTGAGTTGCTGAAGACATGACTAGGGCCTAACACACAACCTATGCTCAGTTAGGCGCCCTGACTTAGAGCTACATCCACTTGGGGGAAGGGACACCTTTTCCTTGACTATGCTTCTTTCCCAGGAGCACTTCTTCCTGAAAGGCTAGTTTGCTCAGAGGGGCACTTTTGATTTGCACAAAGAAAAAGCACCTACCCTCTGGAAATAGATCAGACAGCAGAGAAGGGCAAAGACCCCTTAAGCCACCAAGAGAGGGCAGACTGCCCTGCAGAAGGGGAATCAAAAGTGGCCCATGGGGTCAAGATTTACTGGGAAGAGTGTATCAGGGTGACCAAATGGTGAGATGCTGTAAGCAGGGGGAGCTGAGAGGAGAGGAGATGCCTTCAAGGGCCAGCTGGGATCCCCTGCCTTCACCAACACTGTGGCTTCTGTAAACAGGATCTAGTGGCCATGGTACTAATCTGTGGCTACTGGTGCGTGGAATCAGAGCTGTATCTGAGGGCAGGTCATAGCCAGAGTGTGTGGCAGCCCAAGGAAAACCTGGTCAGAGATGGCCAGCTTGAGGAGAATGACAGAGCAGCAGGCAATCTTAAGTTGGAGTGATAGGCGTTATCACAAAGAGTGAATGGACATTTTGGTAAGCAGAGAAGGAGCACTTCCATCGCGCTTTGGAGCCAGGAGGACTTCCTGGAAGTGACATCTGATCTGAGACCTCACTGAGACCCCAGCAAAAAGTGGGAAGAGTGGGGCATTCAGGTGGCATGACCTGCAGTGTGTGCAAAAAGCCAGAGATGAGGGTGTGGGGCAGTCTGGAACCTGCAGGTAGATATGCTGCTTAATTACCTGAGATGGAATTGCAAAAGAATGGTAAGAGATATGGCAGAGGATAATCAGAAGGTATCATGTCATAAAGCATCTTTATGTTTTGTCAAAGTGTTTGTGCTTTAGGGGTTGTAAGCAGTGGAGTGATGTGACCAGAACTTCATTTTAGTAAGATATCTGTGTGCCACATGGAGAGTACAGGGGCAAGGTAGAAAGACTGGTGAGGGGTGAAGGTGGCTTCAATTTGAATAGTCACAAAGTTGCAACTAAGGGAGCAGATCAAGCAATATTTATAGGAGGTAGAATCCATAAGATAATGGAGAAAAGGCAGGAGTCTGGGGTGACACCTATCACTAACTTGGGTAATTATGACTGTGGCAACCCTTCCCTAAAATGGGAGATGGAGAAGAGGCATGGGCCTGGGGTGATGAAAAGTTCAGGTGATTTCGAAGATCAAATACAGTATTTAGATAGAGGAGACCAGGAGGGTACCGTGGTTTTGAGCTCAGGAGAGAATGGGGCTACTCTGGAGTCATCAGCTTAAAGGTGACTGGAGGCTGTGGATTGGAGCAAGGTGAGAAGGATCACCTCCTCAAGGAGGATCACCTTGAGGATCACACTGAGGAGAGAGGAGGCAGAGGCCAGAACCTGAGAAACTTTGACATTTGAGGGTCAGCTGGAGGAGGCAAAGGATAAAGAGGAGCAGCCGGAGAGATAGAAGGAACCAGCCCATTAAAGCTTATACTACCTTGTACCATCTACAGGTGGGGAACCTGCAGACTTTTTATGGTGTTTATCTTATTAGGGCATAAGAACTAAGAAGCTCAGAACTGAATGTTTTGCTCCATCGTATAACTATCCTTCACCTAGATTTCTGGCACTGTTCACCTTTGTTGTCTAGGTGCCTGTATTTTTAGTCAGTCCTTTTGTAAGCAGAGTGTAAATGAAAAGATTGGATTCAGGAGATGCTGTTTATGCATGCACAGTGAGCCTTGGTAGTCAGGTGTGGACAGGATGGACTTGGAGATGATGGTGGGGCATCGAATTTTGGTCTTTATACAGACTATCTAGCTCCTGGGTGACTGTTAAATGATGAGAAGATGAGGAAAAGATCAGCTAATTCTCTCCCAGTCTTCTCTCTCGCATCCAAGCAGATATCACTAATGGGCCTGGCCTCCACCTTCATGAAGCCTTGACATGAACTCACCCTCCTTCCCTATGCAGAATCCGAGATGGCAGGCCTTCTCAAATTTGTGGCCATTCTGGGAGTAAGCCTCTACCCCACAAACCACCAGAGGATCTCCGGTCTTTATTATGATCAACTTTTATTATAGAGACAGACTGAACTCTTTTGCATAAAGAATCTCTGGACTGGGTCAGGGAAATCCACCCGCTAAAGGTCACTACCCAGCTGTCCCTGCCTCTGCCTCAGCTATGTGCCCATGCGCTAGCTACATCTCAAGGTTACTGGAAACAGCAGATACTACTGTCCCCTGGGCCAGACAAGTTATGTCAGACCATGCTGGCTGGGATGCCCACCAGGTCACAGCCGCCCTGTCTCCTGCCCCAATCGGTTGTCCAGAACCTGGAGCTGCCGGAGGAAGCCCGCGTTGGGGCAGATATCGCGATGGGCCTGCACTGTCTGGATGGCCTCCACCAGTGTCATGTTCTCGTAGATCATGAGGAAGGCCAGGACAACCGTGGCGGAGCGGCTCACGCCCATAGCGCAGTGTACCAGCACTCGGCCTGCAGGGAGACCCAACCCAGTATCAGCCACCTGCCCTCACGCTGCCCACCCCTTTGGCCATCCTCCAGCCCTATCACATCATCCTGGAATACTGACACTGTCTTCATTGTCAGATGGGGCATCTGAGGCCCAGAGAGGAAAAGGGACTGGCTCAAGATAAAACTGCAACTTATTAGCAGAGCTAAGGTTAGCAACTGGGATTTCCTTTCCTTGATAGAATGTGCTTCTTCTGGCATACTTTGCAATATTGATGGGGGTTGGGGTATAGTACATCTGGAGTCCTCTAGGTTTGTGGCAGAGGATATTGACTACCTTCCTCTCAGCCTCCCCACAATTCCACCCTCTCTCCTGCCCCTGCAGCCCTGTGCCAAGCCTCCTTTCTAGAGGAGCCTAGCAAAAGTTAGGTCTTGTACCTTCTCTCCAATACTTGGCCTCTGACTGAGGGATATGGTTACACTTGCAGGCACACTGGACCTTAGCAATATCTGTTTTTGTTGTTTTTCAGGGTGTTCCCGAAGGGTGTGCTCATTACATGGTAGTAACTATTTGCCCCGTGGAGGGGGAGGGTTGTAGAAGGATGTGTAGCTCTGGACACCCATCCGTGCTACTGAAAAAATGGGTAGGCCCAGATCTTGCCCCATCACCTCCACCCCCAACCCTGGCTCACCATGGGGAACACTCAGGGCAGTTCGGATGTATCTAGCAACAGGCAGAAAGTAGACACTAAGATCAAAGAAGGGGTTGTCATCGGCCTCGATGCCATAGTACTCCAAGGCCATTCCACGATAGAACTTGGCACCTGTGTCCACCTGAAACTTGCCCGCAGCGACATTCACCACATGGGTGATGGCCAGCTGCGTCAGCTTATTCTTGTCTTGGGCTGCATACCTGGAGGGAGAGCACAGGGGCAATTGAGGGGTGGGGAAAGATCTCGCTGGGTCAGCTGTGGCTAAACTAGAACTGGCCCCTTCCCTCCTCTGCCATTCCCCTCTAAGGAGAGAGAGTGGAATCTGTGAACTGGCCTGGGGGGAAAGGGATCCTCTAGTAGAACGTCAGGATCCCTTTTCACTCAGGCTCACATTTCTGGAGGGCAACTTAGCCACGTGCATAAAAAGCCTTAAATATGGGGCCTCCTTGTTGGCTCAAGGGGTTAAGATGCAGCCTATGAAACTATCCGCAGCCACTGCAGCATGAGTTCGATCCCTGGCCAGCGAGCTACCCACATGGCTCAGCAGACCTCTCCTGACTTGCCCGCTGCTCCCCTCAGCAGTATACTTCAGTCAGTCTGCCTGTTCTGTTTTCCACTCTGTCTCTGGTGAATCCTCTCACCCTCCCATGCCTCTTATCTGTACCCCCATTCTTGTATAAAAATAAATAAATCTTTAAAAAAAAAAACCTTCCATTAAAAAAATGTTTTAAAATTATGTAGTGTGAATATTTTAAAAGCTCTCTAAAATAAATTATGAAGGGGGATTATGAAGAGAACATTTTTGTAAAAAAAAGTATTATGGGGCCTCCCCGGTGGCGCAGCGGTTGAGCGCTGGGTTGCGAAGCTGCCCGCAGCCTCTGCAGCGCCGGTTCGATCCCCGGCTGCTCCCTGGCCACGGGAGGAGGGTCCCACATGGCGCGCAGACCTCTCCTGCCGCCCGCTGCTCCCCTCAGCAGTGTCCTTTGGTCCTTCTGCCTGCTCTGCTCCCCGCTCTGGCTCTGGTGAATTCTCTCACCCTCCCACACTTCTGACTGTACCCAGTGCTTGTACAAATAAATAAATAAATAATAAATCTTAAAAAAAAAAAAAAGTTAAATTTCTTAAAAAAAAAAAGGTATTATGAAAAAGCATATTTCTGTATAGTTCAACATACATTTTTTAAAAGGTCTCACTGGTTGTGTGTAGTGAGGCATTTTTCCTACTGTTAATAACATACTGACTCATATTTTCTAAATTGTAAGGAAATGTTCTAAACTTTATATATATTAATCCATATTTTCTAATTTTTTAAGAAAACTTATAGGCAAAATGATTTGCAGTCCTAATCTCTCTGTATATAGAGAGTGACAGAACACATATACTATAAAGTTCCTATGATCACTATCCATAATAGGCAAAAAGTGTGAACACTCAAATTTCTATAATACAACGGAATAGGTGGACTATGATATACTCCTACCATAGAAAAGTATAGAGCAATGAAAAATAAATAAATGGCATCTGCACATGATAACATGGGTGAATCTTACAAATTTGAGCAAACGATACCAGGCACAAAATATGAGTCCATTCATAAGGAACTTTAAAAGACAGGCAGGGCCTCCCTGGTGGCGCAGGGGTTAAAGACAGAGCTGTGAAGCTCTCACCAACCGCTGCAGCATGGGTTCCATCCCCAGCCGTCCAGGGAGCAACCCACATGGCACAGCAGACCTCTCCTGACTCACCCTCTGCTCCCCTCAGCAGTGTATTTCAGTCAGTCTGCCTGTTCTGCTCCCCACTCTGTCTCTGGTGAATCCTCTCATCCCCTCCCCCCGCACCTCTGGCCTGTACCCCAGTTCTTGTATGCATAAATCCATCAATCAATCTTTAAAAAAATAAAATAAAAAATAAAAGACAGGCATTGTTAGGTACATAGGTAGTGAAATTGTAAAGACATTGTTAGGTACATAGGTAGTGAAATTGTAAAGAAAAGCAAGGAAATAATTCAACTCTAAGTAGTTATCTACCAGAAAAAAAGGATGATATGAGAAGGGTACACGGGGAGTTTGGGGGGCACAAGTAATGTCCTATTTCTTGACCTGGGCGATGCAACTATTCATAAATGCTCCTTGTACTTTTCTCGTGTGTGTTCTATCTCTGCAATTAAGAGAAAGATAGGGGCCTCCTTAGTGGCTAGGGGTTAAGTCTCAGCACTATCAGCTCTATGGCCTGAGTTCAATCCTTGGCCAGGGGGCAACCCACTTGGCACAGCAGACCTCTTCTGCCCTACCCGCTGCTCCCCTCAGCAGTCTATTTCAGTAGATTTGCCTGTTCTGCTCCCCACTCTGTCTCTGGTGAATCCTCTCACCCCCCTTCAGCTCTGGCCTACACCTCAGTTCTTCTATATAAAAATAAATAAATAAAAATTTTTAAAATGAAAAATATGGAAAGATAAAAGGTAGGGGGGCAAAGAGAATGCCATCTCTGCCCTAGAAGGCTCTGGAGCCTCCCCCTTTTACTCCTTCCACTCCCCTCCCGCCATCCCAGAGATTTTTCTTACGCATCTCCCAGGAAGAGGTTGGGCCAGACTTCATTGATATGGCTCAGTGTAGCAGCCCGGCGAACCCATAGTAAGCGCTGCAGCGAGGCCAGTGTGGGTGGCTGGTAGGGGGACGTCCGGACCACCCCGTGGATCTTGGGCCTCCGAAGGTCCTGCTTCTGCAGTGAGTCCATCCTAGAACAGAGTGAACACCAAGGTGGCTGGGGCAAGCTCCCCACAGGTGGTCCAGCTGGCAGGCAGGCCCAGGCATGGAACAGTGCCCAGCTGCCATTGGGATGCTTGGGAAGGGCCTCAGCTATTTCAGGTGAAGTTAGTAACCAGCTCAACTGGGACTGAGGCCTAGATAGACCTTTACCCCAGGGAACAAGGGACTCAACTCCTTGTCACTGCGATAGAGCTGGGACACCTTCTTTCCTGCCCTCTTGTTGGAAGCTTCGGCCAAGGGGCCCTTAGAGTTCCCTGTTGTGGGAACTAGTCAGTGCAAAACCCACCCCTTAAGTCATTGGGACTTTGTAGGGATGGAGATCTCTGATGGCTGTGTCCCTCCAAGGGCACTTTGGAAGGCCCCACAACCTGGGCAGTTCATCTTGAGCTCTCTCCTCTGCTGTTACTTCTTCAGGGGGCCCCAGCTCCTCCCAATTTCTGGTGTTTGGAGGGCAGTCCCTTTCTGCGGTAAGGGGATGGGATGTTCACTGACATGTGCTAGCATTCCCATACCACTTAAAGCTAATGTGTCTCTTGGACTGGTGCCTCACTCAGGCGGGGTCTCTGTTTTACACAGGAGGAAGTTCAGAGAAATTTTTTTTTTTTTTAATTTTTTTTAAATAGAGGCATGTTTTTATTTATTTATTTGTTTGTTTGTTTGTTTTGTTTATACATGCACTGGGTACAGTCAGAAGCGCGGGAGGGTGAGAGAATTCACCAGAGCCAGAGCGGGGAGCAGAGCAGGCAGAAGGACTGAAGTGCACTGCTGAGGGGAGCAGCGGGCGGCAGGAGAGGTCTGCGCGCCATGTGGGACCCTCCTCTGGTGGCCGGGGAGCAGCCGGGGATCGAACCGGCACGGCAGAGGCCGCAGGCAGCTTCGCAACCCAGCGCTCAACCGCTGCGCCACCGGGGAGGCCCGTTCAGAGAAATTTTTAAAGTAACTTTCAAAACCAAATGGCTGATAAGTAGCAAGTCTGGGGTTTTAATCCAGCCTGTGCACCTTCACTTCTGTCCCCTTTCCAGTTACAGCCTTAGAGTTATCATTAGAGACACCAGAGAGAGGTCACTAAACCTTCCATGAGGGAGTTTGGGGGTGGTATTGCTGTGAGCCCTAGCCCCTGGGAATTTCTTCCTTACCCCCATTTCTCAGGCCAGTGCTTCAGGTCAGGCTTCACCCTGGTGAGCTGTGTTGTGTCAGGAGTCAGCTGGGTGAGGGATTCCGAGACCCTGCAGAGCTGTGATGGCAGTGGCACCAGAACCTGGGGCTGGTGCTGTGTTGGGAAGGAGTACTTCTCTTGGCTAACTGTCCCTGGCCCCCTCAACCAGTAACTAGGGAAGGTACAAACTGGGAAGATTGTCTTATTTCTTTGATGGGTAGCGCCAGCACCAGAAAGAGGCATAGGCACCCAGGAGGCCACGGGCTTGGCCAAGCCCACCCAGTGGGCAGTTGGTGGGCAGGGCGGGAGTGAAGACCCAGTTTTCCCCTTCATTCCCCACCTTGACCTCTCAGGGCAGGCTATGGCCTGCCACCTACCTAGGGCATTGTCTGGGACTGGGAGTAGGGGAGTGGGTGTAGGGACGGGACTCAGCATATGAGTGGAATAAGGCTGAGGTGGGTTCCACTTAGAATGCAAATGTTGTGAAGCGGCCAGAATTCCATTTCCTCCCCTTGGGGTCCATGGGGGTGGGGCTGAGAGTGCACCTAGGCCACTGTGGACTGGAGCACAGTCCTTTCAACCCCCAGGTCCACTCTGTCATCATTTTGGAATAAAGATTCTTGGGCCTGGGACTCCCCATGAAGACGGAAGGCCACCTGCAGTGTGGGAAGGGAATTTTAGAGGGAGGGAGGAGAGCCAGACAAGGTCTTACTCTGTGACCTGGACCTAGTCTTAGCTCCGTCTACCCCAATTTCTTTTTCATGTTTAAGATCCTGGCTTTGCCAGACTTTCAGCATTCTCTGTGAGTCTGAGCCGAGAATGACTGGAGTGACTGGGTATGCTGTAACTGCAGGGTGGGAAACTGTGGTGTGTCAGGGTGGGGGAAGCCCCCGGGCACCAGGGTTATCCAACAGCCCCACTTGTCTGGAACCACCAGCTGGGTCAGCCTGAGCCTCAGGCAGGACCAGATGGGACTTTGGGAAGCTTGGCATGGGGTAAGGCTGCCGCCCAGTGGCTGATAGGTGCCTCGCAGCCCAGCTGTACCTATAAGCCAACAACCAAGCTCAAGTTGAGACAAAAACTGGGCCCTCCTCCTCACCCCTCAGCTTCTTACGAGCATAGCCATAATGCCAGATCTGGAGAATGGGATCTTTTCCTTGAACTTAGGGGTTCTGTTTGTCAGATCCCATGTAGAGTCCCACTTCTAATGATGAGTACCCTCAACTGTCTGCTTTATCCCACTCACTGCCCAGTGAGTGACTCATCCAAGACATACCCAAGGACTGGAGTCAGTGACTGTAGTAGCTCCCCAGATTTTTAGCCTCCACCAAGAGATGACTACCAAGAACCCTGCCGACATCTCCTTGCCACATCTCCTAGCCACTGGCAGGTGACGCATGGGTGCAACATCCAGTAAGGACAGATTGAGGCCTGGCCCTTTTCCCTACTCACTCTATCTCGCCCTTATTTTGCTCCTTCCTGCATCTCCCTCATAAGCCGAACAGCTGCCTCTGTGGACAGTGGTTTTCGTGTTCCTGTGTTGTTGTAAACTTGTGTTTACAAGTTCTACCTTGTAAAATTGTAAACTGGTGTTTACCTGTTTTCTACCTTAGTATCTCTTTTCCTCTCTGTGATGCTCACCCCTGTTACCTCTGTCTCCCACCCTCCCACAGGTGCTCCTGCTCCCACACGCCCTCCCAGCATAGCACCCTGCAAACTGGCAGGCTCAGGCCAAGGCACAGACCCCTCCATGGCAGGGGTCAGTTGTGTGCCATCCACCTCCTCAGCTGCAGCTCCAGGAGATAATCCCCCTGGCCTTCTCTCCTATCCACTCTCTCTGCCTCTTCCCCTCAGGGAGACCAAATGGGATTATGGTCATAGGACATATGGGGCTGGAGACCTCAAGGCAAGGTAAATGAGGTGCCCGAGGAGGGAATTCTCAGAGAGGGTGCCAGGCATGCTGCCAGTGAGGAGCTGCCAGAGCACTCAGCATGCAGACCTTGGAGGAGGTCTGGTACTTGTATCTGTGTGTTTTGCTGGGCCGGTTTCGTAAGCAGGCTGCTGTGAGAATGCCATGAAATAATAAGGTACCTCCCACAAGTCTGTCTCATCATAGATGCCCAAGAAATGGTGCATCCTATTATTGTTATCACTATTATTATTATGCTTACCCTTCCAAGCCATGGTCTGGGTAGAGAGTAACTTCCCCAAAGGACATTGAGGCTTAGTTTCTATCTGTTTCCTGATGTTTCTTTCTCTGTCCAGAAATTATTATATTCACCAGTTGCTAAGGATGTACTATGTAAAAGAGAGGGCTAAGTAATTACATTTTCTTACTAATCTGCCACACTACCCTTGTCTGATAATATAATCATCCACATTTTACAGACAAGAAAGTGATTAAGAGATTAAGCAATGTCCACAAGGTCACACAGCCCATCAGCATGGGTGCTAGGATTAAAGCCCAGATCTTCCTGACTTGACTTTGATTTGTGCCTCTTTGTCTGACCCAAACTTTTCCCAATTCAATCCCCCAACAATACACATAGGCACAGGTGTGTGTTACCCAGCATGTTCTATGGCCTTCCTGAAATAGAGGTGCTTACCCACCTTGGGGGTATCTGGTCCAGACTGTGGTCTTTTCTCTCCGGTACTTTGTGCTGTCTGCTTCCAGCCGCCTGACTCTGTACAATTGACGCTGTTTCTATTTTTTGATTTGAGTTTAATTATAAAGCATGATGTGCTGCTCCCTTTTCCTGGCCTCCCCCAGCCACTCCCAGCTCACCCACTGGTTCCATGGCATGGTCAGAGCCAGCTGCAGCTGGCCTCATGGCCCTGCTGGGAGTAAAAGCAGCTTAACAGGGGTCTAGTTGTGTTATGTCTATTTGCACATTTTGATTCTGGGGCAAGGAGGAAGACAGATTAAGCCATTTAAAAGTTTCCTTGGACTTCTAGGGTCATGTGGAGCATGGCAAAAAGTCAGAGTCTGAAGGATCCTTTTTTTTTTTTGAGATTTATTTTTATTTATGCATACAAGAACCGGGGGGTAAGCCAGAGGTGCTGGGGGTGAGAGAGGATTCACCAGAGACAGGGTGGGGAACAGAACAGGTGGATCTACTGAAATACACTGCTGAGGGGAGCAATGGGAAAGACAGATCAAGTCAGCTGTGCGTGTGGGTCTCCTCGCTGGCTGGGGATCAAATGCAAGGTGCAGTGACTGGTGATAGCACCACCAGAGATGTCCTAGAGCTAGAAAGATCTTCACAGAGAATCCCACACTAGCCCAGTGGGCTTCACCTAGGCAAATACACCCACATGTGACCCAGAGGGATTCTTATGAGAAACCATTACTAGCTCAGTATGCTTCACTTAGGTAAGTGCACACTCAAAACAGCCCATTGGGGCTCCCATGAGGAGCCCACACTAGTACAATGGTGCTCACCTAAGCAAATACACATTGACCCAGCTGAGAGGGGTTCCCATGAGAAAACCACACAGTCCAGGAACTGGGTGTTCGCTTAGGCAAGTATACCCTCATCCAGACATGTAGGATTCCAATGAGGAACCCACACTAGCCCAGTAGGGTTCACCTAGGCAATTGCTCTCTCACAAGCCCAGTGGGTTTTAAATGAGATCCCACAAGAGCCCAGCAATGGGTTCATGTCATAAATATCCCCCAGGCCCAAGTAGGGTTCCCCTAGGCAGGAAACATAGTGGCCCCACAGGGGTTCATCAGGGAATATAAACCCCTGCTGGTCCAAGTGGGGTTCCCCTAGATGAGGGAAAATGAACTGATCCAGGGAGTTCATCTTATGGACCCACACTGGTCCAAGTGGGATACTCCTAGACTAGGGAACCCACACTGCCCCAGTGGGGAAGGGGTTCATACTATGAATTCTGCTGGGAGAAGTGGGGCTCCCCTAGGCAAGAGAATCTACACAGGCCCAAGGGAGCTTCCACTACTTAGGAAACACACTCTGCCAGTAGAGAGTTCAGCAGGGCATAGGAATCCCTCACGGGCACAAGAGGATTCTCCTAGGCAAGGAAACCCACCCTGGAACAATGGGGTGTTCATCAAAGCATACGAACACATGTATCAAGTGGGGTTCCCCTAGGCAAGGCAGGCCCTGTGGGGGTTCATAAAGGCATAGGAAACTAACTGGGGTTGCACGGGGGCTCCCACAGGCAGATGATCCACCCAGAACTGTTAGCTTAGTAAGATGTTTTTTTAATAGTCTGGCTAGCTCTTCCACTTTCCCCTGAGGACTGGGGTCACCAGGCTGTATGTCCTTAGTAACTAATTTATGAAACAGCACTAACACCTTGAGTGATTTGAGAAGGGAATTGTAAAGACAGGGCCAGGCTAAAACGAGGGATGATGGCCTCCCTCATCCCCTCAGTCCCTGGCAGCACAGGGGTTGGAGTCGCTATCACGCTATTGCCAGCCACTGTGACTTGAGTTAGATCCCTGCCCAGGGAGCTGGCCCATGTGGTGCAGCAGACCTCTCCTGTCTCTCCGGCTGCTCCCCTCAGCAGTGTATTTCAGTCGATCTGCCTGTTCTGCTCCCCACTCTGTCTCTGGTGAATCCTCTCACCACCCTGGTAGTCACCTTGGAGGACTCTTTAGATTTGGTAGAAGCCTCCGTCCACCCCATAAAGATGTCTACTGGGACTAACAGGAGCTTACGCCCTTTACGTGGAGGCGTGAAGGAAGTCAAGCTGCCAGTGTTCCCCGGGTAAGCTCCCAGAACTAACGGAGCGAGATGAGGAGTGGGCTCCAGGTGTCCCTCAGTGTGTTGGGTACTTGGGTGTGTGTACACACCCTCAGTACTGTTGGGTGTTTGGGTCCCTTACTGTGTATAATTGCCACTCCCACGGGCAGGCATATAGCCTTGCAGAATATCCTTGCAGAATAGAGTAATTGCAGAATATCCTTGGAATTTTTAATAGGGTTATTTTGGGCTGTTAGTAAGGCTGTCTTCTTCCATGGACAACAGGGAAGGCATAAGAAGAGTCAGTGTACACATTAAGATGACGAAGCCCCTTTCCAAGCTTTAGGGCTCAGGTAAGTGCAGTGAGTTCAGCCTTTTGAGCAGAGGTTCTGCCTCCTGCCTCCTGGCAAGAGTTTAGCTTTGATAACATCAGTTAGGCTTGCTATGGTATAACCTGATTTTCAGACACCATCCTGAATAAAGCTGCTGCCATCTGTGAATCAGGCAGCATTAGAATCAATAAGTGGTATGTCCTGGAGGGCCAGCCTTGCAGCACAGGTGTCACCTAGGACTTCCAGGCAAGTGTATTCTATTGCTGTGGGACTGGGGTCAGGGAGCAAAGTGACAGGATTAAGGGTGTGGCAAGGTTTGATAAGTAAGTTTCAAGAAGGAGGGTTTGAAACTTCATGATTCTATTACCTGACAGCCAGTGGATCACCTTGGTTTCCAGAACCTCCATCACCTGGTGGGGAGTATAGACAGCCAGAGGTTGCCCCAGGTGAGTTTACGGCTTCCTCAACTAAAAGGGCTACTGTTGCCAGACCTTGCAGACAAGGAAGCCAGCCTTGGCTCATGGTATCTTGGGTCTTAGAGAGATAGGCCACTGGCTGTTGTGATGGCTCCAATATTTGAGTTAGAACTCCCCATTAGATGCCTCTCCACTCATGAATATACAGAGAAAGGTTTTCGCAGATTGGGAATAGCTAAGGCAGGGGCAGAGGTGAAGGCTGTTTTAAGTGTCTCCAAAGATTGGGACATTTCTGTGGTCTAATCCAAGGGTTACTTTTTTTTTTTTTTAAGATTTATTTATGCATACAAGAACTGGGGTACAGGCCAGAGGTGTGGAGTGTGAGAGGATTCACGGAAACAGAGCAGGGAACAGAACAGGCAGATTGACTGAAATTCACTGCTGAGGGGAGCAGTGTGTGAGACAGGAGAGGTCTGCTGCACCATGTGGGTCAGCTCCCTGTCTGGGGATAGCTTCATAGTGCTGTGACTTAACCTCCAAGGGTGACTCCTCAGGGCTCTTAAGGGCATCATAGAGGGGTTTAATGATGAGCCCAAATTTGGGATCCAGGTATGACAGTATGCTGCCATTATCAGAAATGTTCAAAGTTGTCTCTTAGTGGCAGGAGGCTCTATGGGTAGGATAAGTTTCTTTCTGTTGGTGCAAAGTTGTTGAAATTGTGGGGTAAGGACAAGTCCTAAGAACTGGACCTGTTGTTTAGAAATTTGAGCCTTTGAAGCAGAGACTGTCTCCACAGAAGGAGGACGCTATTTGAGAGTAGTTGAAGAAGAGCTAAATCTTTTTTTTTTTAAGATATATATTTATGCATACAAGAACTGGGGTGTAGGCAGAAGTGTGGGAGGTGAGAGGATTCACTGGAGACAGAGTGGGGAGCAGAACAGGCGTATTGACTAAAATACACTGCTGAGGGGAGTCAGGAGAGGTCTGCCGTGCCTTGTGGGTCAGCTCCCTGGCTGGAGATCAAACTCATGCTACAGTGGCTGGCAACAGCTTGATAGTGCTGAGACTTTAACCCCTTACCCCCAGGGAGTCCCCTAAGTTGGATTTTTTGAAGGTAAGGAATTCCACTTATATAAAAAAAATTCCACTTATGGAACTGAGGTTAAGTTGAGGTTCAGCTGTCAGTATTGTACTGGATGAGTTCAGCCATAGCTTGGGTAACTGAAAGATATGTTTTTTTCCCTAAAACAACAACAAAAAATTCACATAAATCTAAATTAGGGAAAATTGGTAATCTTACATTTGATTGATCAGAGGAAATTTTATGGAACCTCAGTAGAGCACCTGAAACACCCCATAAAATTTCTCCCTTTTTAGTGGGAAAAACATGAGATGAATTCACCCCTCCCCCCACCCCACCCATCACACCTCTGGCCTCCACCCGTGTTCTTGTATGCATAAATAAATAAAAATAAATCTTCAAAAAAAATACAATTTTCCAACTCCCATTTTACCCAATATAAAAACTCAAACTAAGTTCACCTCTTCTGTGCAACATGTACCCAACACAAATAGCACAAGTAAAAAGAAAAAAAAATACGCAGCTCCAAAGATATACGTTTGTCAATTTAAACTGAAATTCTAAATTAGCTTTCATTAACCAAAAATTATGCCAGATCTCGCTTCCTGGAAGTACTTATACCAATTCCCATTTATTCAGGAACTCAAAATTTAAAGACATTTATATTTCTGTCTATACCAATGTGTAATAACCTCCCAAGGTCAGAAAATTACACAATAAAGGAAGAAAGACGTACATATGACCTCTGAACACAGATAGCTCCCATAGTTTTCATTTAACTCATGTGGAATATCTTATGCAACTGCAATTTTACTCATTTACAAAGACACTCTGCAAAGAGATTAAAAAAAAAGGGGGGGGGAATCCAACATAGGCTCCTATACAAATATCAGAGTTATAAAAATAAAAAAATAAAAAGTCATAATCAAATTCCCAAAACTAGGAATGTTGATAGCCGAGGTTATATGGTTTCAGATGCTGTGCCACATACCTGGACTTTGTAAGGAAAAAAATTAGCTAGAGCAATGACCAACGAAGGCTCATAATCTTGTTCATCATCTCAGGGCTTCCAGTGTCTACTCTCAAGTCAATCCTCGGGTATCTTGCAACAGAAACTTAAAAATATTTAGGTTTTTTTTCCTTCTCTTAAATATCTTAGGCACAGTAATTAGCTGGGTGTAAGTATATGGCATGGTTGGATATTAGTCCTGGACAATGTCATTAATGGCCCTCAAATTCTGAACAAAGTGGTACTGATTTGTGTGGAATTTCTTTTTTTTTTTTTAATTTTTTTTTTTAATAGAGGCATGCTTTATTTATTTGTTTGCTGGTTTTGTTTGCTTGTTTTGTTTATACATGCACTGGGTACAGTCAGAAGTGCGGGAGGGAGGGTGAGAGAATTCACCAGAGCCAGAGCGGGGAGCAGAGCAGGCAGAAGGACCGAAGTACACTGCTGAGGGGAGCAGCGGGCGGCAGGAGAGGTCTGTGCGCCATGTGGGACCCTCCTCCGGTGGCCGGGGAGCAGCCGGGGATTGAACCGGCGCCGCAGAGGCCGCGCGCAGTTTCCCAACCCAGCGCTCAACCGCTGCGCCACCGGGGAGGCCCGAATTTCTTTACTAACAAAAAATAATGGAATTTTGTAGGGGGATCACCAGGCCAAGTAAGGCCAGACTGAATTTCCTGCAATACCTCCTCTTTCAGGGTATATTGCTTTCTCCTTCAGGCTCTGCTCCCTTCCACCAATTCTGTTCTTAGAGGGTCTGGATTTTTGCACATACCAGACTTCTATCAGACCAAACTACTCTACTTACTCTCCAGTAGATTTCCATGGTCAACGATTCACCTTTTGGCGGAGCATCCTGATTACCATCTGGAACCACAAGGCATATTCCTGGGGTACCCTTAGGTGCATCCTTTCATCTTGGAATGAGAAAATAATCTGTGCATTAAGTTTGCTTAGAAGGTCTCGATCAAGGAAGGAAATTGTACACTCTTCAGTGTATAGAGAGCTATGCCTGAGGTTTTTATCACCAAATTAGTGATACATTCCAAAGGTTGTAGAAGGGTTTTTCGTTGTGAGTTTTTCATTGTGGTCTTCCCATAACCGTAAGAAAACTGCATGTAGGGGCCTCCCTAGTGGCACAAGGGGTTAAGGTGCAGCACTATGAAGTTATCCACAGCCACTGCAGCATGAGTTTGATCCCAGGTCATGGAGGTGACCCACATGGCGCAACAGACCTTTCCTGTCTTGTCCGCTGCTCCCCTCAGCAGTGTATTTCAGTACATCTGCCTGTTCTGCTCCCCACTCTGTCTCTAGTGAATCTTCCACACCTCTGGCCTACACCCTAGCTCTTGTATGTATAAATAAATAAATCTTAAAAAGAAAAGGAAAATTGCATGTATTATAATTCTGGAAGACCTAATGTAGCCAAGTACTTCCTGATGAAGTGCTTGAAGTGACGAGTAGAAATACTGCAGCTAGGTCACAGGTGCAAAGGCTGAAGAGCTAGATGGGGACTGTCAGCTACTCCTGCATCACAGGCATGTTCAGTAGAATTGCTGCCAGTACTTTGTTCCTGAATAGTGAGCAACAGATATTCCCAAGCAAAGTGAAATTCAGTCTTCTCTAAATTTATGTGGTCATTGCATTCTAGGAAAATTTAATATATATTAAAACCATACAAAAAATATTTTGTGCTTATATGTAAATAGAGTTGGGTTCCAGGTTAACCTAAGTCACCCTGACCACTCCTGGGGAGAAGCACTGTCTATGCTTTCCCCTTGATCTGGAACATTCCTTCCCTCCTTTTGGCTAGGCATTTCACCTGCTCAACTTAAGCCATTTCCTTAAGTAGATTTTCCTGTCCTTCTATCAGGGAATTAAGTGCTCAGTGCTGCTTCACAGCATTTACACCACCTACTTGTATTCTATTTATTCATGTCCACTTCCCTCACTAGACACAGACTTCCATGGGATTGGAGCTGGGACTTTCCTACCATTGCATCCCCAGTTTTTAACATAGTGCTGAATGAATTGTTGCATAAGAGCATCTTCTTCCACCACTGTTGTCCTGGGGGATAGTGGGGGATGGTATTGTGCTGAATTTCTGTGTCCCCAATGTGAAGATAGTTCTTTCTTTTATGTGGAAACAGCAGCCAAATATTTAATGAGTGAGTGGCCTCCCTGGTGGTGCAGGGGTTAAAATCTCTGCTATCAAGCAATCGCCAACCACTGTGGCATGAGTTCGATCCCTGGCCAGGGTGCTAACCCACATGGCACAGCAGACCTCTCCTGTCTTGTCCACTGCTCCCCTCAGCAGTGTATTAAAATAGGCCTGCCTGTTCTGCTCCCCACTCTGTCTCTGGTGAATCTTCTCACCCACCACCCCCACACCTCTGACCTACACCCCAGTTCTTGGATACATAAATAAATAAAAAATCAATCTTTAAAAAAAAATTAATGAGTGAATAAAAGTAAAATCACTCTTGGGCCTCCCTGGTGGCGCAAGGGGTTAAGCACTACACCATGAAGCAATCCGAAGCCTCTGTAGCACGAGTTCGATCCCTGGCTGGCCAGGGAGCTACCCACATGGCGAAGCAGACCTCTCTTGTCTCACCCGCTGCTCCCCTCAGCAGTGTGTTTCAGTCAGTCTCTCTGTTCTGTTCCCCACTCTGTCTCTGGTGGATCCTGTCACAACCCCCTCCACCCCCCACATCTCTGGCCTGTACCCTAGCTCTTATATGCATAAATAAATAAATCTTTAAAAAAAAAGTAAAATCACTCTTGAGTTATGACTGTCCTAATAAGTGAGCTAAGGACACATTAAGAGATATTTTAATAAGTCCTACAGAAACTTCTATACAAGATAGAGGGATGACACTGGAATTCGTTTTATTGCTATGGTTTCCATAGAGAATCTTGGTATAACTGTGTTAGTTATTTCAGCCATAACTGCTGTGTAACAAATGACTTTGACTTAGAGTTGGGTGAAGAGAATATGATGAGTTGGTTGTTGCTCTTGATTCTGTGGGTTGACCATGTGGACAGCTCTGCTTGGTTCATGATCATCTGACTGCTTGACTTGGGTTGGAGGGTCCAGGTGACTGCATTCACATGCCTGGAGGTGGTCTAGCTGACAGTACAGTCACCATGGTTCCCTTCCAGATGGACTTCCACCTAGAAGGCTAGCCCAATCTGCTTCACCATTTGAGGTCTTGAGTTTCCAAGAAAATGAACACAAAGTTAGAAAGTGCAAGGTGAAGGCGGGGTTCCAGCGCTGAAGGGCCATCACTTCCACTTCATCTGTTGGTCAAGGCAAGTCACTGATTCAAGTGAGGCAGCTCAGTGTATGGTGGAGGCCAGTGAGGCTGGGAAGACTCATTTACTGGGGCTTAACTATAATGCTCCAGCTTAGCCACTTCCCTGGAGTGCATTCTTCTTGGTCCTTGTTCTGGAATCCAAAGGGCAGCTCTGTGTCTTTCTCACTGATAGAGAATCCTTCAGGGCCTTAAGTCTTCCCTCCAAACTTAGCACTTTGTTATTTGGGCGTGGAATTGGAGGTGGATAGGTGGAAGAGATGCAGTTGAATATGTTCTTTCCAGGTTTTCTTTGACTTATTTTGGTAAGTGGGATCAAATTTGCACTTTGGTTAAGTCTTGATCCCATTCAGTTTTCTTGCCATTGGCCTTAATTCTCTTCTAACTCAACTGCAATGAAGGTGAAGTTAAAGGAGCATTCGGTTGGTTGTTCCAAAGATTTACTACAAAAGTACCTAAGTGTAGAGAGCATCAATCCTATATCAAGATTTCTGGAGTTAGACTCCTGACTCTGTCCATTACTGGCTGCAAAACCTTAAGAAGGTGGCCTCCCTTTCCTCTGCCTCAGTTCCTCCTCTGCAGCATGGGATCATGATGCCTAGGGTGGGTGTTGTGAAGATGAGTGAGACTGTCCATGCCAACAACATCTAGGTATTTGCACACAGGACTGACAGACCCCTGCCAGAGGCATTTCTTAGGGTGGTAGGGGGGTGACTTAACTAAAAAGTAATTTATAATCTCAGTCTACTCATGAAAGAACAAAGCTCACATGTGTGGTAATTCCTGCCCATAAATGAGTCCCATTCAAGGCCTATTATGAGATATATGTGCTTTTGGTAGAAATGATAAATCTAAACATATACTTGGGTTTGTTTTTCCCCCAAAGCAGATTCCCACCAGCATGAAGCCAGTCAACCCAAATAAATTGTGCACTTAAGCCCACTGTTCTCAGCTGAGCCTTCACACCTGCTATAGCACCCCCTGCCACTCGGGGTGGGCTCACAGTGTTTATGGCAGCACATCTGAGGTTACCACTCAGGCCCAGTGCCAGGCACTTAAGGAGCACCCAATTTCACAGATATGGCCAATAATTATTGTTTATTTATTTCCTTTTCAAAATTTAATTCTTTCTGGCTTTCCTGTGCTTTTTCAAGAGTTCCTCCTTTGCTGGGTCTGATCCTAATTAAGTCAGGCCCATCTGATGACCAGAGAAGATGCTCCCAGGTAGGGGGACATGCCCATGCCTCAGGTGGGTCTGGCAGAGACTGGAGGGAGAGTCAAGTTTGCTGCTAATCCTTTTCCTTATCAGCAGTCAGCTTCTAGGAGCCACCCAGGGAAGTCTGCAGGGATTGTAGAATCAGCTGGAAGGGAAATGGGAGGCTAGATGTGGCCTCCACAAGAGGCCTGCAGGCAGGGAGTTTCACTGCAGGTGTGTTGGGAAAGATGCCAAAAGTGGAGCCACCAGACTGGTTTAATCCCAGCGTCTCTTACGCTAAGCCCGCTTGCATCGGCGAGACTCAGTTTACCCCAGGAATGTCTTAAGCTCAGGGCCACTTTCTGTCCCCCTAGACAAAAGCTGTATTCTGGGGGGCCCTGGAAAAACAAAAGACCTATTTGTGGCCCTGTTCTGGCTTGTTCCTTCTCTCCCAGATCCTGACCTGCCCTTCAGCCTCAGTAGTCCCCAGCTTTACCTTTGGTCCAGAACCTTCAGGGAAATTCTGATAACGCATTTCTAAGGTTGAGAAAAGGGGTTGTTGTGGACAGTGTCTTCTTTGCCCCTCCTCCAAAGGCTTCAGACCAGGAAAAGGATCTCATCACTTAGAGCAGGCAAAGTGGTGTCTTTGCCTGCTAAACGCTTCAAAAGAAGCTCTGCCTGTTTTGATGTGCTCTGTTTAGATTCATGGATCATGCGCTGTAAAGGCCGGACTGGCCACAGTGCAGGTTTTCTGATCCCATGCAGACCAGGTAAAGGAGGAGTCAAAGTCCTCAGTGGTTTTGCAGGTTTTTTATTTGGGGTTCACCAGGCATATGGCAAGCAGGGGTGCTGGCTGGGGGGGGCTGGGGGGCCTGGCAGGCCCCCCCAGCCCCCAGCAAGTCTTCACTCTATCTGGGCTCTCTAGCATTCGTTCTGCTGCTTCTCGACTTCTCTTTTGGCTTCTGCTTCGGCTTCTACTGCTGCTGCTGGCGTCCCCGTGACTCCGCCCTTAAAAGCACAGTCTTAACTCAGCTGAATCCCATCTACCTATGCCCACACCCTATTCCAGCTGCCCGCCATCAGGCATGCATTCAGGACAAGGATCCATCATCTATCCTGATGGCGGAAGGGCAGAAAAGCCTGATATTTTCTTTACCCTACATGCGCCTACTCAAACAATTTCAGTTAAAGAAAGGATGTGTTGGAAGGTTGTAGAGATGTTTCTTTTGGTTACAATAAAATAATAATTGGGAAAAAGCAATAATAAGAAAGCTCAGTAAAATTTGAAGAAAGATTTGTTGGCATGTAACAGAAAAATCCAGAGTTAAGGTGGGGCTCAGGTGAAACTTAATCCAGCCTCTCAGCATTATCACTAGGATGTAGAGGGTCAGAGCCCAACCCTTCTACATTCCCATGTGCACCCAACCTCAAATACCCATCACCTTTCAGCTCAAAAGTCCCAGCTGGAGGACCTCCCTGATGGTGCAGGGGTCAAAGTCTCAGTGCTATCAAGCTATCGCCAGCCACTGTGGCCTGAGTTCGATCCCTGGCTAGGGAGCTACCCACATGGTGCAGCAGACCTCTCCTGTCTCGCTTACTGCTCCCCTCAGCAGTGTGTTTCAATAGATTTGCCTCTTCTGTTCCCCGCTCTGTCTCTGGTGAATCCTCTCACAGCCTGAACCTCTGGCCTACACCCCAGTTCTTATATGCATAAATTAAAAAAAAATCTTAAAAAAAAGTACCAGCTGGAATATCCTTCCATGTCTCTGTATTTGCATTCTTGAGGGAAGGAATCTGATGTTTGGGGTTGTCCTTTTGAACCAAAAACTGAAAGTAATAAGTTTGCAGCCAGTGAATGAATGGTCTCTCTTGGGTCCAGGGTCCCAAGGTTCATTCAGTCCCCAGTGGCCTGACCATGAGGGTCACATATCCACTCTACTTCATTGGATGCAGAATGCCTGAAAAGGGATCAAGGGTCAGTCAGTCACCCCATTACCTTCCCAGAAAAGTGAGGACTCATGTAGCTGACCTTTCAGATCCTCCCTGGCCTGGAGAATCTCCAAAGAGTAATTAGTAATTTTAGGAAAATTTTAAGTTTGGTTTTAGTTACCTTTTTTTTGGTGGGAGGGGGGGCTACCTATTTCCTGAGGCTCTGTTTCTGGTTCATTCAGAGGGAGAAATTCAGACTTGAGTTCAGGAAATGGTTTTAATCATTGTCACAAAAAAAAAAATCGGTCAACAACCATGCATGCCACCATCAATGAGTCCAAGATTGTTTTCAGATGGTTGCTAACAGGCATCAGGACTGCTTCTCCAAGCAAACTCTGCATTCTTTTTTGACTTTCATACCAGGAAAAATGTTTTATCTTCAAAACAATGCACCACATCACTGATTAGGCTGGAAGAGCTTGTTTGGCCAAAATTAGAACCTGCAAGAGCATAAGAGAAAAGATTTAGAAATTAACTCTTAACCTTCAGGGCCAGCTACTGTCCATTTCTCCTGGTGTCTGGCTCTTTGTACTTGATAACTCTTGCTACCTTGAAAATGACTGAATTTTCTTTCTGACTCCTGCATCTAGATGATGTAGCCTTTGAGAGGGAAGCCTGCCATCCAGGTCAGCCTCTACTACTTAAAGTCTGTGTGATCCTGGGAATGTAGTTCACCTCTCTGAGCCTTAGCTTCATCAATTTTTTTAAAGATTTATTTTTATTTATTTATCCATACAAGAACTGGGGTGTAGGCCGGAGGTGTGTGTATGAGGCGGGGGGCACCGGTAAGAGGATTCACCAGAGTAAGAGTGGAGAGCAGAACAAGCCGATTGAATGAAATACACTGCTGAGGGGAGCAGTGAGCAAGACAGGAGAGGTCTGCTGCACCATGTGGATCAGCTCCCTGGCCAGGGTTTGAACTCAAGCTGCAGTGGCTAGCAATAGATTGATAGTGCTGAGACTTTAACCCCTGCACCACCAGGGAGGCCCTAGCTTCATCATTTTTTTTTTAAGAAGGGGGGAAGGTAATAACCTCTATATCCCAGGATGTTAGGGAGATTAATCCCAATTTTTCAAGTGTAATAAGGTATGCAGAATATAAAATTTAACACTGACCATTTTTAAGTGCACGGTTCTGTACGATCAAGTACATTCACACTGTTGTGTGAACATCATCACCTCCTTTTAAACAATGTTTTCATTTCCCCAACTAAAACTACCACCATTAAACAATAACTCCTCATTCACACCTCACCCATCACTGGGAAGCACCATCCATTAGTCCAGTGGGGGCGTTCATATTATGAATCCCCCTGGCCCAAGTGGGGTTCCCCTAGGTAAGGGAACCCACACTAGTTGAGTGGGTTTCACCTAAGCAAGTGAATCCACACTTAGCCCAGTGGGGATGCCTATGAGGAACCCATAGTACACCAGTGGGGTGCATCTAGGCATATGAACATACTTAGCCCAGTGGGGTTCATATAGCTGTGTGAACCCATATGAACCCAGTGGTATTCACCTAGGCACGTGAACGCACACCCAGCCTATCGGGGGTTCCCGTGAGGAACACACACTAGCTCAGGGGGAATTCACCTAGGCAAGTGAGCCCTCACCCAGCCCAGCAGGGTTCCCAGAAGGAAGCCATACTAACCCAGTGGTGTCACCTAGGCAAGTGAACCTAGGGAGGAGAGTATCTTAAAGCAGACAGAAATGGAAGCATTGCCAACATCAGAACTCAGGTCCATGGGCCTTTTGTGGGGAGCTGAGGACTACAAGACTGGCCCAGAATTAAGAACCAGAAGATACAAGCTGAGGGTTGTGTGGGCAGGCTAACAGAGGTATAAGTGGGGTTCAGAGCAAGTCTTCATAAAGACCATTCCTGCCCACAATCAGAAGCCATGTATCCAGGAGCCAGTCTACCTTCTGCCACGTTGTTATGTCCCCCAGAAGGCATTCCTGATTCATCCACTATTCCTTGAGACCAGGAAGTGGTCTTTGAGTTCTCTCCCAAGGCTAACTGTGGTTAGTTAGGGACCTTGGGTCTGTATCTATTAAAAATCTTCCCTGCTATCCAGGGACTCTTTGCATACACCCATTCTTATATGTTCTTCTTCACTCACACTCCCA
This sequence comes from Talpa europaea, assembly GCF_964194135.1. Lineage (NCBI taxonomy): Eukaryota > Metazoa > Chordata > Mammalia > Eulipotyphla > Talpidae > Talpa > Talpa europaea. The sequence continues at coordinate 39,743,560 of NC_140077.1, read as the reverse complement.
GTACCTTAGACACATGCAGAGACACACCCACAACCTTACCCCCCCTGAAGTCTGAGTCTAAAGTCTGAGCTCTTGGGCGTAGCTTCTGCTCAGGCTCCCTGGGCCCCAGGGAAAACTGGTGGAGGCAGTTGTGGCCAAGCACCATCATGAATACTTAGAATGTCTCCCCACTCTTCTCCCATGTGCCACTCCCACCCCATCCCCCACTCCAGGAATTTATGGCCCTGGCCCAGGAGCCTGAGGAGTTGGTTAAGAGGGCAGCCCACTCTTATCTGTGGAACTTAAGACTTAAGCTGAAAGGGGATGTGGGAGCAGATGGAAACAGATGGAAAATTGTAGGCTCTAGGGATAACCCCACACTGTACTGTACTATCTCCTGAGCATCTACTGGGGTCAAAGCCTCTAGCAGCAGCAGCAGTAGCAGTAGGGCCAGCACCAGGGAAATATAGTAGCAGAGCCCAGTGGCAGGGAGTATGGACCAGTTCTGAGGGCGAGATAAAGTCTGTGCTACGAGCAGGTAAACCAAGCCCCAGATTGGCAGGGCTAAGAACTGTCACCTAAACCTGCTTCTGCTTTGAGTTTTCTGTGCAGTCAGGTGTGTACAGGTGTTGGGAAGGATGAAGAGGCAGGTTTGGAGCCTAAGACTAATGAAAAGAGATAACCTACCCCTATAACCCCCTCATTTTCAGAGTCTCCAGCCTCAGGGCTACTGTGTACAGTTGCACAGGCTATTTGGTGAATGACACCCCCAGGATTGTGAAGTTCTGTAGCCCAACTGACTCCCCCAAAGTCAGTTGCCTAATGGTAAGGATTCTGAGGTTGGAGGTCAGAGTGTTTAGGGCCCCAAGCCTATAGAAGTGAGGTGACAGAGCATGATTGGAGATCTACTACTCTATGAGGTTCCTGAATCAAAGAGTAAGATGGAACTAACACCATTCTTGTCCTCTTCTTAGGTACCCCAACCCTCAGAGCGCCCCACAGAAGCTTTCCACCCAACTTAACCCCAGCCCAGTTCCCAATGCTAGCCATCACCCTAATTTTCTGCCATTACATTCATCCCCAAACTCTAAACCTAGCTCTCCACCTTACCCTTATCCCTTTCCCAAGATATTAATCCTCCCAACAGCAGAAGGGGTCAGTATTGCTAAAGTGCGTCCCTTTAGTTGGGCTATTTATACAAAATAGCTCTTATGAGTGGAGGGAGGTTTGGGCCATGCCTGGGAAGTCCTTGGAAGAGACTTCCTGCTATTCTCCCAACTCTTAAAAGAGCCTCGGCAAGGCACCCCCAACTCAGCTGGCAGCCCTGCTGAGCCAGAGGGTGGTGGGCCAGAGCTATAGTCAGGATTGAGGAGAAGGAGGGAAAGAGAAGTATGGGTAGCAGAAGCTGGTGGCAGGATAAGGGGAGCAGAGAGCATTCTGGGGGTCTGACACCCCAGGTGGGATGTGACTATGAGGAAAGTGGGCTGTTGGAGACAGACAGGGCAAATATTATCTGGGCATGGTGGGAGAAGGGCAGTGAGCATTCTGCCCTCCCTCAGAGAACTGGTGCCCCCATAGACACTCCACTCCAGGAAGATACCCCTCTCCTCCCAACAGAGTTGGAGGAAAACACAGGGCTGATGTTAGAGAAACTACAGCTGCACCCTGGCTAGCATTTGTGGGCTGGGAACTTAAGGAGCTGTGCTGCTGCGGGAGGAGCCCAGTTCCTCCTATTAGGCAGCTCGACACACTAGGGCCTCCAGCAGGAGGGAGGTGGCCTGGGAAGAGGTGTCCATTCCCTGTGGGCAACTCAAAGACTATCTGCTGTACTGTCAGATGCACTAGGCCCTGGAAAAGGAAAGCAGGGGTAAATGAAGGCAAGAAGGAGTCTGACAGACTTCAGGAAGACCTTTTAGTCCTAAAGGGGTCTCTAGAATTGGGCTGGGATAGAGGCTAGAGAGGCTCCTTCTGTAGATTTCTGAGGTCAGGAGAGTGATTGGGGGCCTCCCCTGGTGGCACAGCAGTTGAGTCCTGGGCTGCGAAGCTTCCCACAGCCTCTGCAGCGCAGTTCAATCCCTGGCCGCTGGCGAGGGTCCCACATGGCGCGCAGACCTCTCCTGCCGCCCGCTGCTCCCCTCAGCAGTGTACTTCGGTCCTTCTGCCTGCTCTGCTCCCCGCTCTGGCTCTGGTGAATTCTCTCACCCTCCCATGCTTCTGACTGTACTCAGTGCTTATATAAATAAATAAATAAATAAATAAATAAATAAATAAATAAATCTTAAAAAAAAAAAAAAGAGTGATTGGGTGGGGAGGGAGGGCAGTACGGGTATAGGGTGCTGGATCCAAGGTGGAGAACTGAATGGCAGGATGACAGGAGGATTTTATATCACGCAAGAGGAGGTCTTGGCTGGTATCAGAAGCCCCTGCTTTCTTTCCCTATTGTGGGAATGGCGAGGCAGGGGTGACATGGAATTGACTAAGCCTGGGTGATAGCTGCAGCTGGGTTTTCCGTGGAGCTCTGCATGGAGTCCAGACCTGAGGGAAGGGTATGCAGAGGTTTGGGAACACCCTCAGGTGCCAGGACTGGCTATATTACTGCCTTGGCGGGGTTCAGGTGAGCCCCGATGGTGTTTGTTCAAGGAGGCAGTCTGGGCAGCATCTCACCTCTTCCATTTCATGCCTCCCTGCTTTCCTTCCTAGCCTTTCTATTCTCTCTGGGTTCTGAAGCATCTGGATGGGCTGGGGGAGGCTGAGGTCCTATTGGATGATTGCCTTCACCAGGCCCTAGTGGGATCTTGGGTCAGAAAGGGGAGCTGAGTAGCTTGGGGAGTGGGCCCCCTTTGTCACTCACCTCTGGCCACACACAGCCCTGACAACGAGTTTCTGAACTGGTCCCACCCCATGTCCCCTGCCAGCCCTTCCCCAAACCCTTCCTTTCAATTGTACCCTTGCCCTCTGCCCAGACCCTCACCTGACCTCTTACTTCTGACTGCACCCCGGCTCACCTCTTCATGTCCTGCCCAGCCCTCACCTGGCCCCTCAGTTCCGGCCTGCACCCCGCAGACGCTGGTCCAGCTGGCAGAGCTGGCGGAGGAATCCTCGGTTGGGAAAGACCCATCGCTGCTGCCTCACAGTGATCACCGCCTGGCGTAGGGACAGCTGCTGGTGCAGCATGAGGTAGGCCAGGACCAGTGTGGCGGAGCGGCTCACACCTACCACACAGTGCACCAGGACCTTGGCTGAGGAAGACATCCTGGTAAAAGACCCTTTCCCACTAGCTGGCCCACCCAGAGCTTGGAGTGAGACCTGAGTTCCTCTCCCTGACCTGTCTTGGGCCTACTCTGTAACCCTAGACAAATCATACAGCCTTTATAGGCATCAATTTCCTGATATGTTAGATGGGCAGACCCACACTTGTTTTGCCTACCCTGGGATGGGGTCCAAACTCCTTAATATGGTGTAGGAGACCCTCTATAAGTTGGCCCCTGCTAACCCTACAGCCTTATCTCAGGCTGTCCCACCCTACTCTCAGCTCTAGGGACAGTGTCAGGTCCTTGAAACTGCCATGGTTTCTGGCCACCAGCCTAAGCGTATGCTATTCTGACTACCTGTACAACTTTTCCCCTGCTTTTAATGTGACTAATATCTGCTTTTCATTGTCAGATCTCAGCTGAGACATGGCTTCTTTGCACAGGATTTCCTGATCATTCATGGTATCGTTTGAATCACAGAACAGCTCATGCTTTCTGCATGTGACCCAGTAAATATGGAGTCAGTATGCCCATTCATATGAATAGCACTCATATAACTTCCCAATTTGACTGTCTTTCTACCAGACACTGAATTGCAAGTTCCATGAGGGTAGCGACCCTGCCTTATTTAAATGCACATTCCTAGTAACAAGCACAATACCTGGCACAGTGAATGAATGAATGGAGAGCAAATGAATGTCAGGTGTTAAAAAGTGCTAAGTGTAGTCTTGTCTTTCCCATCATATAGAAGAGAAACTGATATCCAAAGAAGGACACTGACTTTTCCAGGGTCAGGGAGCCAGGGGTGCAACTATCACCCAGGATGAACAGAGCAGCTCCAGCTTCCCCAGGCTCCTTTGTTGTAACTTGGATATTAGATTTTTTTTTCCATTTGAAAGTACTCTGGGGCAGAAACCAGACATCTGGGTACCAAATAGTGACTTCCCAAGGCTGAGTAATTGAGAGAAAGAAATGTTTTATTACTTCGGTGACCTGTCTTCCAACCTGAACTGCTCTTAACTTGTGGCATGACTTTGTATTCTTGGTCTGTTTCCCTGTATGTGAAACAATGTAGTTGGGTAAATTGCTGGAGCACTGAGCTGAGACTTAAAAAACCTGCTGTCTTTTTAAAAACTAGTGATGGAAGGGCACCGATGTTGAGGGAAGCTAGACATCCCCCCATAACTGAACAAGGATATGCGTTCAGACCCCAAGTCCTACCCGCAGGTGTGTTGAGGGCACAGTGGATGAAGTCAGCTGCAGAGGAGAAGTAGGCACTGATGTCAAAATCTGGGAGGTCGTGGGCTGGCACCCCCAGGTAGCTTATACTGCTGCCGTAGAAATCAGGGCTTCCCTGACAGTAGAGACCCCCGTGGGCAGCATTCAGCACGTGGGTGATGCCCAGCTTCCATAGTTCAAAGCGGTTATTCGCAGTGACCCTGGGGAGGGGGAGAAAGGGGCTGAGGCTGGCTGAGCCGTGGAGTGCAGGAAGGAGGCTTTGCCTGGCCCTCTGCTTCAGAGGAACAGAGCCATTAGGGTCCATAGGGATCCAGAAAGAACCCAGCAAGCTTGAATTGGGGTCCACAGCTCACTGTTCTACCCTTAGAGCTTTCTGGTGGGAGAGTTGGTGGTATAGAGTTATCTTTAGATCCTCTTTGCTTCCTGATATGATATGTCCCAGCTTTGGCCAAGACTGGAAGGAAAGAATTGCTTCAGTCCTGAGATCCACCTACATCTCCCTTCTTGCCCCATGCCCTCCCACACATATCCCGTCTCTCCTGGCCACTACCTCATACCTACTTCTAATCTGCACATGTTCAGAGGTGACACCTTCCCTGATTCACCTTCAGTCAGTCTTCCTCATCCACTCTGAGTCCAGAGTAGGGAGACTGAGAAACAGGAGGGGGACCTCCTTGTCCACCCCATCTCATACCCCAAATCACCATTCCCCAGGCTTCTGTCCCCTGTATCTGTCCTGAGTGTCCTAGAAGAATCCAGGAGTGAACTTGTGAGAGCTCCAGGCCACCATTCAGGCAAGGTCCCTGCTCCCTCTAGTGGCCACACAGAGTCACTGCATGTTTCCAGCTCACAAGGGTCCTGGGGAAAACCTGTGCCTGGCATACTCGGAGCACAACTATTTCTCCTTGTTCCCACTCCACTTACATCTCTGGTGAAGAGCCTGATGTCGGCTTGGAGAGGTGTATGATGGATGCTAAGTGAAAAAAATTTGGGAAGGAGGCCTCACAAGACTAGAAATTGGAGGTAGGGGGTAGAAATGCTATAGGAAAGTATCCCACAGAATGGAGGCTGAGGATACGGAGATTGAGGGTCATTGTAGAGAATCATCGGTCCTTTCAAGTCTACCTAGTTACACTGGAGAAATAATTTAACAAGTTAACAATTTCACAAAGGAATAAACACCTCTTAAAGAGAACACGTATCAGTGCAATTTCTCACCTGGCAAGACACAGCTACCCACCTACGACTATGTAAGTGTCTCTCTTCACTGATCTTCTTTTGCAAAGCAGTAGAGACGGCTCTCCTCCCAAGACCTGTGTTTATGCAGACGTCCTTTTATCAAGCCTATCCTTTTCAGGGGCAGCTCTTGCTGCCCACTTGTGTCTTTGCTTTCTTTCCCTTTTTACAATAAACCTGCCCTTTTGGATATAACTAAATGTCTGGGGCCTCCCCTGGTGGCGCAGTGGTTGAGCGCTGGGCTGTGAAGCTGTCCGCAGCCTCTGCAGTGCCTGTTCGATCCCCAGCCACCGGCGAGGGTCCCACATGGCGCGCAGACCTCTCCTGCCACTCCCGCTGCTCCCCTCAGCAGTGTTTTTCAGTCCATGTGCCTATTCTGTTCCCCGCTCTGGATCTGGTGAATTCTCTCACCCTCCCGCGCTTCTGACTGTACTCAGTGCTTGTATAAATAAATAAAATGAATCTTTAAAAAAAAAAAAATGTCTGCCTCATGGGGAAATTAGCCGTGTGCCGCTGAAAGGGGAGCTCTGACGAAACTTTCCTCAGAGGTAACCCAAGCACCCTGCTCTTTGAACCCAACACCTCTCCAAACTTACATCATGATGGTGCCCATTGTGGGCCTTCATGGCACTGGTAAGATTTCTCCTGCTCCCCTCTCTCTTGGTCTCTCTTTTTCTCTCTAGAGAGGGGTTAGTGTTCAGTGACTAGTTGGTTGTCCTCTGCGAACCGAGGGGTCCAGCCAAGGCTACTCTGTGGCGGGTCCTGAAGCATGGGGGCATGGCCTTCTGGTTGCCATGGGCTTGAAAGGATGAATACCCTGCTCCCCTCATCCTTGGTCTCTCTCCCTCTCTTATCTATTTTATTTCGGTAAGAGCTGCCATTCCCTCTTTCTCTTGGCAAGAGTGTTGGCTCCTGAGCTCTTCTGTTTTTAAACCAGGTCTCCCTTGACACTCAAAATAGGGGGCACGGGTCAGCCAAATAAATGTCATTAGGGCAGCTGCCACTTTTTAGAAGACTCCCGTGACAGGATAAGTTGGTATGCATCCCAGGTTAGTTCTAGTCCTGCCAGCTGTAAGACAAAGGGAACAACAACGCAGGAACTCATCCTACGCATTCTACATGCCCCACCCGGGGCTTTCCAGTTTTAGAACTGTAGTCCGAGACATGTAGTCTGGCTTTTGCAATTTTTTTCCTCTATGTTGTGGGTTGTCTTCCTTCTCTGGCTTTACTGCAACCCATATCTGATTCTTTTGCCACTGTAAACAATCCCTCTGCTGGGAAAGCTCTTTTTTCCTTACTTTTGCTCATGTTTGACCAGCAGCCCACCCAGACTTTCTACCGCTAAGGCCGGGTTCTCTCCCTGATGTACCCCTCTTTTGAGTGCCTTACTGCACCACGGGAACTTTCGTATCCTCCTTCAGGGCCCAAGGACGGTCTCTTCTAGTCCCCACCCCCACATCTGCTTCACCAGCTATCACTCACGCATCTCCTATGTAAAGGTTGGGCCAAACTTCATCCACGTGGCTGCTGGAAATCTTCCCTGCCCTCAGGAGCACCTCCAGCTCCAGGATGCTGGGGCAAGGCATGGCATCGGCATCGCCTCTCAGCTCTGGTACCGAGGCCTCAGCCATGGATCAACCCTCCCACTCCTCTCTGTGGTCACTCCTCCCGTCCTCTCCAGTGTCATTTCTCCTTCCCGGAGATTGGCAGGGACAGGTGAGATAGCAGCAAGTGACTCAGCAAGTCACAGGCGCCTCCAGAGAGCACTAGACTTTTTCCTTTCCATCAGCCCCCTAAACTCGGGGACAACCTGAAGTTGTTTGCAAGTCACTTGTCTCTCAGCTTCAATTTCTTCAACTGTAAAGTAAGGACAATTACACCTACCTCAAAGAAATGTGAGGATTAAATGAAACAAAGGACTTTTGCATCTAACAAATAGTAGGTGCTTAAGAAACATTTGTTGAATTTAATGGGTTTAGAGCCCTGAATAAGACTGGTTCTGGGTACTGAGTTAAAAGTAGAGATGCAGGCTGGAGAGGAGGTGGCTGACTTCAAGCATGAATGGTTTTTAAAAGGGCTTTGTAGGTCTCGGTGGCCACAAACTGGGTAGGAACTTTATGACTGTTGGATGTGTCTATATATGATCATGGGTCTCAGGGCAGGTTTTCCGAGTTGTTGAGTCAGAGAAATGTGGAGAGGAGACACAGAGGACCTTATCTATAGGGTGCTCACAGCATTTGTGGAGGAAGGCTTGAAGAATGATTTGGTAATGGAGATAGCTGATTTTTCAAAAGAGAAGGCTGAAATGGGTTATGTATGTTCAAAGGCGGGAAGAAGGGAAGGGAATGTTGCCTTCGACTTTTTGAAGATTCAAGGGAGCCAAAGGATGTGTCATCAGAAACATTCTTGGGGTTGGAGGAAGATTCCTCTCCTATAAGGATTTTGTCCCCAAAATAGAAACTGAGAAAGGTCTGTGTCTGTCCTGCCAGAGCTGGTTATCAGCAGAAGAGGTGAGACATTCTGCCCACTCTGAGGTGACTTCACCAAGGCCATGATGAAGCCAGGAGGGGTACCAGCCACTGCTCCCAGCTCTCCCTAGCCTTGAGTCCAGTTTGAGGGTACAACAGGGCATCCTCTGGAAGCAATCTGCATCCACACAGGACCCATAATCTGTTCCCAGCTCCATCAGAGCCACTGAAGTCTGCACTGCATGGAGAAGCAAGGCCAAAGGGGTGCTGGAACCCGCCAGGGGTGGTTTTGGACTTGGTTTATACCAATGCCAGACCTGGGCTGGGGTCTTCCCTCAGAGTGGAATATAGAGTGAGGTGAGAAGAGCACGGGTTGTTAGACTTAAGTAGGAATACTGGCTTATTCCTACTTATTAGGAATTTTTTTTTTAACTTTTTTTTTTTTAGAGGCATGTTTATTTATTTATTTATTAAATTTGTTTGTTTGTTTTGTTTATACATGCACTGGGTACAGTCAGAAGCGCGGGAGGGTGAGAGAATTCACCAGAGCCAGAGTGGGGAGCAGAGCAGGCAGAAGGACTGAAGTACACTGCTGAGGGGAGCAGCGGGTGGCAGGAGAGTTCTGCGCACCATGTTGGATCCTCCTCCGGTGGCCGGGGAGCAGCCGGGGATCGAACCAGCGCAGCAGAGGCCGCGGGCAGCTTCGCAACCCGGCGCTCAACCGCTGCGCCACCGGGGAGGCCCCTTATTAGGAATATTAACCGCCACACCTCAGGCAAGTTTCTTGCTTTTCTGTGTCGTAATGTTAGGGGGAAATAATGTCCTGAGTTAATCCCATACAGGCTTTGTGGACCCCACCCCCATTCCAGACTAAAGCCATTAAGACATTGGGAAAGACAAATCCCATCACCACCAAAGGGGGGGTGGCTGGGACCTGAGGGTGGAGTTGGGCATCCAGGTTGAATATAAAAACCAAACACGTGGGCCTTGGGGGCTTTCTGGCTAGGCGATCGCTCGCCTTCTGGCTTCACCGCTCCTGGCTGGCGGCCAACTCTGAGAGCGCCATTTTGGGATTCCTGATCGGCGAATTGGGTAGGACTCATTTAAAACTTTGTCTCCCACTTTTCTCCCAGAGCTGTACATTTCCTCATTTCCCCTTCCCTTGTAAATAAACCTTTTATTAACCTTTCGCGTGTGCCTGCAGCAAAGCATTGATAAGTCCTTTTAAGTGCGCGGGTGAGGACCCACAGTCAGGCACCCCGTTTTGTATCGGGGTTGCTCTACAACAGTAATACCCTGTGATGTTAGAACATGGATTAAAGCAGACATTTATATGGCTTTTGGCTTAGGTTGTGAAAGACTAAGAGGGCAGTAAAGGTTAACAGTGATCATTGGTGGCTGACTCGTGGGAAGAAGGTGGGTGCTTCCACCGAAGGAATTTGGCTAATCTCTTCTAGCTCCTAAATTCCATTTTCAGTAACCCCACAGGCCCACTCCCTGTTCCTAAACACCTTCCCTTCTCCAACTTTGGCTTTTGGCCTGACGCATGCGCCTCAGGCTTCCCGAGAGCGCGTTCCCATCCCGGTTGTCGCCGCGTGCCTGTCTCCAGCCGCACGTCTGTTCCGGTGTGGGCCCCGCCTCCCGCCGGTGGCCCCGCCCCTCCGCCAGAGCCCCGCCCCCCGAAGCAGTTCCGGTTCGGCTTGGAGCTGCGGCCGGCGCGGCGGAGACGCGGGTCCGGCGCGATGCCTGCGCGAAGCCGCCACCGCCCCCGTCTCCATTCCGGCTCCCCGCGCCGGGAGCCGCCCCCGCCCCTCGAGGCGCTTCACTCTGGGGAGGCCCGCAGGACCCTCGACTCCGACGGCTCGGACGCCGACTCGGAGGGGGGTCCGGGGAGCCCCACTCGGACCGCGGAGGTGAGCGGGAGCTGAGGCTGCGGAGAGGGGAGTTTGGGGGGCGCCTGCAGCCGAGGGCGAGTGGGGAGCCGGGATGGCGCCGGGGCTGTGGAGGATGCGGAGAGGGTGCGGGAGACGGTTGAGGGAGCCTGGAGACGCAGCTCGAGAACGGAATCTGAGGGAAATGGAGGGGTGAGCCGAGGGCCTGAGGGGTGGCGACTGCCGGGGGCGCTGAGGGGCGAAGGGGGTGGGAGGCGGGGCGTGTGGCCTCCTAGAGGCGAGGGCTTGCAGGGTTTTGAACGCGGGGTGGTGAGGGGGACGAGGGGGTCGCGCGGGCGGGGGGGTGGGCGGGAGCGGGAGAGGCTGCGGGGGAGGAGTGGGGCGAGGGCTCGGGGGGCTGGACCGGCGCCGGAGCGACCACATGGCGCTCGGCGGCACCGGGTTGGGATTGAACAGATCGCTGGCCCGAGGGAGGTGGAGGTGACCGAGGAAGGGTTTAGGTTTGACTAGGAGAGGGGGGGCGCTGTGGTGGGTAGTCTGGCCCCAGAGCTAGAAAAAGAAATGTGGTCACGAAAGAAAAGGCGCCCTTGGGGACCTAATTTAGGACTTGGCATCTTCTCAGGTGTCTTTCAAAGCGTTGGCAGTCTCTAGGGTAATATATTTGGCTTCTGGGGCTTTCTCGTCTGTGAATGGTGGACCCTTTTAAAAATCTGGGGTGGGAGGGGGGGTGTTAAAAACACTGATTTGCCCAAAAGGGTGGAGGAAGTCGTGAATAGGAAGTGATGTTTGGGAAAACAAGTGAATCTGAAACAGACCTCTTGGATTTTTTCTAACGGTGATTGTTGCTTTCCCCCGCCCTCCCCTTGGTTTCTTTGTTTAAAGATGTTTGTTTTAAACATAAGACAAAGCAGGTCTTTAAGAGAAGATTAATACATTGTATTTAAAATTTTTAACAAAACGAGCGTTGTGCTCTTGTTTTACACATACTTAGTATTGACTGATTCCACTTTGACTGCCTGACTTGATGCATGTATTTGCCACAGGTGGAAAATATGGTCAGTGCAGGTGTCTGGGTTAAAAGGGACTAATATAAAATTATATTTGAAAGCACCAGAGTCCAGAAGTATTCAGATCGCCTTCTCACCTCCAGGCCTAGAATTGAAGTTATCTCCTGAAAATTGGAGGGTTATTTTTGACAGACTAATATTAATCCAATTTTCCAGATATTGTAGGAATGATATTTTTAGTAACGTGATCTGGAAAAATAATAGAGGATGCTTACAGTTGGCAGTTAACAGAACTGGAACAGGTGGGTATACAGATGCTTTGTATAGAAGACATAGTATCAAAACCATCATTGTGCCAGGAAAATATGGATTGCAATATTTATACTCACTTTAGAACTGAATTTCCTTTTGTAATTGTTGACTCAAGATTTCATGTTCGAAGTCAGCTGTGTATCATGTTTTTACAACTCATTTATTTGATAGTTATTTGGCTATATAAACAAATACTTAGAATCAAGTATTTCTACTCTAAACTGATATCTAGTGTTTAATTTTCACAAGGTGATAATTTACTGATTGTGACAGCTTTTAAATTAGTTTATGTGTATAGACTATATATCATATCTTCAGATGCTCAGTGGACTAGTAATTATTTCTTCAAAGGAGAGATGAATTTTTTAAAGATTTAGTTATTTTTGCATACAAGAACTAGCATACAGGCCTGAGGTGGGGGGGGGGTGAGAAGATTCACCAGAGACAGAGTGGGGAACAGAACAGCCAGACTGACTGAAAATACACTGCTAAGGGGGGCAGTGAATGAGACAGGAGAGGTCTGCTGCACCATGTGGATAGCTCCCTGGCTGGCCAGATCCAACTCCTGTTGCAGAGGCTGCAGGTAGCTTCACAGTGCTGTGTCTTAACCCCTTGGTCCACCAAGGAGGCCCAGGAGAGATGAATTCTTAACTTTGCTTTTAGCTATTATCAGAAGCGATTGTATTTACTTAATACATAAGATGCTTAATTGAAGAAGTTTACATAATATTATTATTGTTTTTGTTTCTGTTTACCCTCACCAGACTGAGATTCTCTAGTGATCTTGTCTTCATACTTAGCTCTGAGTAAGTCTTGCCATATAAATGTTTGCTGAACTGAACTCCTCTTTATTAATATTACATCTCAGTGTTACTGCAAAATTGATGAAAGAAACTTAGATGGAGTTGTACAGTTAATATACCAGCATGCCTAATATTTATTTCATTAATTTTTGCACTTTGATAGTTCTCAGAGCCACTTAATTGTAAAGAAAATTAGTTTTATGGAAGAGCAGTTTTTGCACAAATCAAGAAAATCTATTACTCCAGAAAGAGCTTTCATTACTTTTATGGCACAATATCCAGACATAATTAGATAAATCAGATTTTATTTCAGTAGCACTCTCTCCATTCTACAGACTCTTACGTTGTGCAACTGCTTGTAAGCATTTTTATTTTGTTAATCATTAGATCCTCAGTGCATTCTCAAAACCTTGCCATAGCTGGTTTAGAGATATTTTCATGACTTTTTTGAGAATTGAAATTTGAACATTAATCTTGAGAAACGATTGAATCACAAATGTTCAAATGAATACTGCCATTATCATTTTAATTAAAAAATGACCATAATAAGTAGTTCTTTTTCAATATCTTACCTCCAAGCCCTATCTTATTATATGGGGTTAGTAGTGCTACCCAGTGTAGTCACTAGCTTACAGTGGAAACCTTTGCTGTTTTCAGTCTTTATATTATGGTGTATTGTTAATGAAGGTTGAATTCATTCTGAACACAAAACTGACTAATTGAGAGATTAACACATTTCCATATTCTGCTAAATTACCTATGAAATTCTTGAAAGATTATGGTTTTAGGGGAAAAATACAGTATGAACTAAGTGTAATTCTTTCAGTGGACTGTGTGGATTTATTTTTTTGCCAGAGTAAATGTTTTACTTTTTGCAACGATTGGGGGAATCAATTTTTTTCCCACTATTTTTCTCATGTGCATGTATTTTTCTGTAATAAGGTCTTAGTTATTTACAAAATATTATTTTTGTGTTTTTAAATTTTTGTTTGCATGTGGTTTTGGAAACTTTTTTTGTTTTGCTTTTTCCCTCTCAAGGTGTGGTGTAACACATGGAGTGATTATATCAATAATTGGTCCAGAACAGAAGGGGCCACTTGAATAGATATTGTCATGACAGTAATTCTTTAGATCTTGTTCTCTTGCCTTTATGAAATCAAAATGTTAACTCAAAATAGGAGAGCTCGGGTCAGGCGCTCTTGGAGAATAGCTCATTGTATTCTTGCTGCCTCTGTTACCACCTGGTAATTTACCATCTCAATATGTGGATATAGATTTGTGACAGAACTGTGCCATGAATATTCTTGCACCCACTACTCCCACATACACAGCACCATCATCACTAGATCTTAAACATAACCTTCTAGACTTCATGCTTCTGTGTTGAAATGCTCTGGTTACCTGCACACTAGATCATCCTGGTAATATGATCACTTCACTGGAAGATGTAACATAAATGTGACTTTATTTTGACTCTTGTTTAGGATGGTAGAAACTAAGAAAACTTAGTCATAACCAGTTAGTTTCATCAGTGTCTAACCATAAAACAATGTTCATGATATGTACCTGAAAGAGTATTATGAAGGAGTGACCATCTATTTGTATTGTCACCTAAAAGAGTATTATAGGAGTGACCATCTATTTGTAATTGTCTTACTTTTTTTTTTTTTAAACATTTATTTATTTATTTATACAAGCACTGGGTACAGTCAGAAGTGCGGGAGGGTGAGAGAATTCACCAGAGCCAGAGCGGGGAGCAGAGCAGGCAGAAGGACCGAAGTACACTGCTGAGGGGAGCAGCGGGCGGCCCGAGAGGTCTGTGCACCATGCGGGACCCTCCTCCAGTGGCCGGGGAGCAGCCGGGGATCCAACCGGTGCTGCAGAGGCTGTGGGCAGCTTTGCAACCCAGCGCTCAACCGCTGCGCCACTGGGGAGGCCCTATCTTACATTTTTGTTAGGCATCTAGTTAATCTTTTGAATTATGGCAGAAGAGGTGATAATATGTCTATTATCTTGACCCTTTTTCTGTTCTTTTAAAATTTTTGACAAGATAGTCTGGTAGGAGACGAGAACCATGAATTATACTATAGATTAAGTTTAGCCTTTTTCCCCCTAAAATTTTATTTATTTATTTATTTATTTATTCTATGCATAGAAAGACTGGGATGTAGGCCAGAGGTGGGGTGCAGTGGGGGATGAGAAGATTCACCAGAAACAGTGTGGAGCAGAACAGGTGGATCTACGGAAACACACTGCTGAGGGGAGCCGCAGGCTAGACAGAAGAGGTCTGTTGTGCCATATGTGGGTTAGCTCCCCGGCCAGGGATTTAACCCAGGCCATCGTAGTGACAGTGCACTGAGACAGTGCACCTCTGTGCCACCAGGGAGGCCCAAATTTAACTTATTAAATCTTATCACTAAGTTTTTGGAAATACCTGCAAATTGGCTTCAGTTTAGAACTTTGAGATTAATTAAATCAGTGTCAGTTTCATCAATAAAATATTGGCGTGAGAGCCAAAGATTACTGAAACATACATTAAATTTTGGGTGCAAATCCAATATATTTTTCACAATATCATAATGGAATTTGAAGTCTTGAGCCCGTTTCTTATTTTCTAATATGTTGATTTGATTTGGGGGTGTATCATATTTTAAAAAAATTTTTTTGTTGTTATCAATCACTATGTCAAATTGTTAGCCTGCCCAAATATTGCTTTAGTGATTAGAATAAGAATTAAAATTTTATGCACTTGGCTTCTTTGCTCTTTGCTGGTGTGTTCTGGCGTGCAACCAGGTTAAGAACCTTTCATCAAACTTACCATTAAACTTAGATCATTGGGCCTCCCCGGTGGCGCAGCGGTTGAGCGCTCGGTTGCGAAGCTGCCCGCAACCTCTGCGGTGCCGGTTCGATCCCCGGCTGCTCCCCGGCCTCCGGAGGAGGGTCACACATGGCGCGCAGACCTCTCCTGCCGCCCGCTGCTCCCCTCAGCAGTGTACTTCGGTCCTTCTGCCTGCTCTGCTCCCCGCTCTGGCTCTGGTGAATTCTCTCACCCTCCCGCGCTTCTGACTGTACCCAGTGCATGTATAAACAAAACAAACAAACAAAATAAATAAAATAAATAAATAAAGCATGCCTCTATATAAAAAAAAAAAGTTTAAACTTAGATCATTGTGTAAAATGTTTCATATTGAGGATATGAACTGGACTGGACTGTGTATCATTTATTGAGCTGAAGTAGTTCTGGAGGTGGTATAGAATTAGGTGCAACATGACAGTGGGAGTCTTTAAAGGTAAATTTTACCAGAAAGGGTTTGTGTTCTTTGGTAAATTTTACCTCTGTAGGGGCCTCCAGGTGGTGCGGCAGGTTGAGCGCAGCATGGGTTCAATTCCCCGCCTGCCAGGGAGATTCCCACGTGGCAAGGCAGACCTCTCCTGTCTCTCCCACTGCGTGTATTTCTGTCAATCTGCCTGTTAGGCTCCCCACTCTGGTGAATCCAGGCACACACACACACACACACACACACACACACACACACCTTCCCCGCACCTTTTGCCGGTACCCGAGTTCTTGTATGCACAAATAAATACATCTTTAAAAAAAAATATTTATCAAAACAGCAGAAAATCAATGTGAGAATTTAAAAAAATTATGGTAGGAATTGATAGATTTTTTTTTTTTTAAAAGATTTATTTATACAAGAACTGGGGTATAGTCAGAGGCTCAAGAGGGTGAGAGGATTCACCAGAGGCAGAGCAGGGAGCAGAACAGGCAGATCACTGAAATATACTGCTGAGGAGAGCAGCGGGCACGACAGGAGAGAGGTCTGCCGTTCCATGTGGGTCAGTTCCCTGGCCAGGGATCCAAGTCGTGCTGCAATGGCTGCTGATAGCTTCATAGTGCTGAGACTTACCCCCTTTTTCCACCAGGGAGGCCCGGAATGTGTAGTTTTTAAAGAGGACAGTTGTTTCAGAGAGTTATACTCTAGTATTTTAGAGTATTTTGTACATACTCACACATAATAGTGTGAAACTACAAGAAAAATCCAGCATACGTGAATCAGTATATTCTCCATTTGAACATAGACATGATTGCCATGAAAGTCAAAGATTGCCAAAACCCTGCATTAAATTTGGGTCCAAATCCAATGCATTTTCGCGGTATTGTAATGGAATTTGAAGTCTTGAGCCATTTTCCATAGCTGTGCTGTTGTGAGTTGTCTCTGGGTACAGTAGAAAAGAGTTAAGGTTTCATTTTTGTAGCTATATCCTCTGTATTCTGCCAATTGCCAATGATAAATTATAGAAGCCATTTGGTCTCATGTTTTTGCATAAGTAAGACCAGAGAGATAATTTGTGTATATCAACTTATTGGTGCCTGTCACTTTGGGAAATTATCACAATTTCTCCCCAGATTGTTAAACTAAAGATATATTTTTAGGCAACAATGATAATCAGTTGCATCAACCTGTGACATATTGTTTAAAAATGTTGGTGAGTGGTATGTGCCTGTTGAAATATTTTTATTTATTTACATTTCATGTTAAATAAGTCTTCATATGAGGAACTTATGTTGATTTGTAGAATACTGCACTGGTTAACTGGACTCACTATTGTATGTATCATAATTATATTTTCAGTTAATGGTACTTCGTTACATTATTGTATGATGAAAGAGGATTCTACCCTGAGCAAAACCTTATGACTTATTAGCAGTTGTTTCCAAATACTCATGTTTTTGTATTAACCCAGAGATTTCAGGAGTTAAGAGTGGATTTGATTATTAATTGATAGCTATCTTAATGATTTAATTTCAGGCCTAGGACTACTCTAGCCGAGAAAAAAGTTGATGATATAAGTCAATATTAACTTACATTTACTGAATCGTTTTTATTTGCCAAATGTTATTACAAATGCATTTCAAGTATTCTATGTAATCTTCACAAGCCCGTGGAGGTAAAAACTGCTGTCCCTTCATTTTACAAACAGAAACAGCAAAGCACATAGAGGTTAAGTAACTTACATATAGCTGTAAGTGGTAAATCTGCAGTTTGACCAGAGGCAGCTTGATTTCATTCTTAACTACTGTGCTTTCTGGGTTTTGTGTTAGCTTCTGTTGTGGAATATCTGTCTGAAAAATTCTAGCCCTACTTAGTTTCCTTAGCTGTAAGTTGAGGAATAGTATTCAATAGTCCAGGTCACTTCCAGTGTAATGTAAGAATTCAGTCACCTGGACTTACAAAATATGAGGTTAATAATTCTAATTAGTTTCTGTTTGTAATCACTGGAAGTATAAAGGGTAAGTTATTTTCCACAGTGATACTGTTAGTGGGTAATGGAACTGGTTTTATAATCAGGTTTTCTTTTGGACTTTCGGGTCTTGCTAATTGCCTCATTACTTATCTGTTAGTGTACTTATATGTGCATTGGTTAATAATTGAACTTAATTGATTTTTTCAAGTTTTGTTTTCATTTCTATTTAAGTGTGATATGCTTCAGTCAGAAATCATATTTTCATTTTCTTAAAAGAAACTTTTCTGATTATCATGTACAGTTCTATATCATTTTATCATGACTAGATTTTATAAACATTGCTTCCAATTTCAAGATACAAAATTATTCTATCACTGTAAAGCTCTCCTTTGGGTTTTATCCCCACACAGACCCCTCACCTGGACACACTGCCTCTAATCTCTAACAATCACTAATCTGTTTTCCTCTTGTAATTTTGTTTTTCCATATAAATGGAATCATACTTGGGGCATTCCTGGTGGTGCAAGGAGTTAAGATGCAACCTATGAAGCTGTCTGCAGGCACTGCAGCCCAAGCTCAGTCCCCAGCCGGGGAGCTACCCACATGGCACAGCAGACCTCTCCTGACTCTTGCCCAGTGCTCCCCTCAGCAGTGTATTTCAGTTAGTCGGCCTGTTCTGTTCTCCACACTGTCTCTGGTGAATCCTCTCACACACACCCTACATCTCTGGCCTATATCCCAGTTCTTGTATACATGAATAAATCTTTTAAAAAAATAAATGGAATCATACAGTATGTAAACTTTTGAGATTGGCTTTTTTCCTTTAACATGATACCCTTGAGACCCATCTAAGTTATATGTGTATCCATAGTTTATTAGTTTCTATTGCTGAGTAGTATTTCATGGTATGGATGTAGCAAAGTTTGTTTACCTACATATTATGGAATGTTTGTTTTTATATGTTTCAATTTCTGTAAATAGTGAAGCTGGGGACTTCTGTATACAAGTTTTTATGTGGACATTAGTTTTCATTTCTCTGGGGTAAATACCCAGAGAAATGCCAATTGCTGGTTTAATCTAAGTATGTTTATTTTATTATTATTTTTTAATTGCTAAACTGTTACCCATATGACTTACAATTTTGCTTTACCGCCATCAGTATGTAAGAGATCCAGTTTCTTTGACTTCTCTGCTAGCTTTTCATGTTATCACAATTTGTTCTGTTCTAATAGCTGTGTAGTAGTACCTCATCATAGTCTTTCTTAATTTTCTTTTCTTTAGTGGCTAGTGATATTGAACATCTTTTCATGTGTTTGTCTGCCGTTTGTATATCCTCTTTGATGTCATGCCTCTTTTGCCCACTTTCTAATTGAATTTTTGGGTTTTTATGTATTTTATGTTCTTTATGTATTCTGTTGGGTTGTTGGAAAAGTTGTGATGTATTTTTTCTTTGGAAAACATAGGGAAAATGTGGCATTGGGCCTCCCTGGTGGCCCAGGGGTTCAGTCTCAGCGCTCTCACCTCTGCGGACTGAGTTAGATGCCCTGCCACAGAGCTGACACACATATGGTACAACAGACCTCTCCTGTCTCGCCCATTGCTCCCCTTAGCAGTCTGTTTCAGTAAATCCACCTGTTCTGCTCCCTACTCTGTCTCTGGTCTAGTAAATCCTCTCTCTGCTCCCACCTCTGGCCTGTACCCCAATTCTTCTGTGCAAAAAGAGAAAAAAAAATGCATTATGACCTAACAACCCAGAAGATATGCATCTAGAGTGGTTTGTAAATATTTTCTCCCAGTCTATAGCTTGTCTTTGCATTCTTGTCATAGTGCCTTTTGTGGAGAAAAATTTTTAATTTTGTTGGGGTTGAGTTTATTTTTATTTTTTTATTGTACTTTTGGGTGTTCGGTTTAGAAACTCTTAATCCGTGGTTTTAAAGATTTCTCCTATGATCTCGTCTAATTTTTTTTATCTTTCCTTGTTTATTGTCTAAAATTGAATTTAGCACTAAATTTGATTCATTTTTAATAAAATTTTACGTAAGGGGTGAAATTTGGTCGAGGTTCTTTTTTTTTTTTTTTCTCTCTATGAATAGCCTACTTCTTCAGCACTATTTTTTCAACTGTTCCCCATTGAATTGCTTTTGCACTTCAGTCAAAAATCACCTGGCCACTCTTTTGGTGTGAGCCTATTTCTAGCTTCTCTATTCTGTTCAGTTGATGTGCGTATGTACTTATATGTGTGCCACATCGTCTTAATTGCCATAGCTATATAAGAAGTCGGGTAGAGTGATTTCTTACACTTTTATTCTTGTTCAGAATTGAGCTTTTGTAGTATTTTCTTCACCTTTCCATATACATTTTAGGATAATCTTGTCTATATCAACAAATTTATTATAGGCATTGTTTTAACATTTATGTCATTTGAAGAGAATTGAAATCTCATTTTTAAAAAAGAAAGATTTATTTATTTATGTATACAAGAACTGGGGTACAGGCCAGAGGTGTGGGAGGTGAGAGGATTCACCAGAGACAAGAGTGGAGAACAGAACAGGCAGAGGTAATGAAATACACTGCTGAGGGGAGCAGCGGACGAGCCAGGAGAGGTCTGTTGCGCCATGTGGGTAGCTCCCTGGCTGGGGATTGAACTTGTGCTGCATTGGCTGCGGATAGCTTCATAGTGCTGGGTCTTAACCCCTTGTGCCACTAGGGAGGCCCAGGATTTGAAATCTTAACTATATTTTCTGCTAATCCATGGTTATGGAATAAATATCTGTCTATTCAGAATGGTCTTTGATTTCTTCCATCAGGAGTCTCAACATACAATCTTTATGTGTTAGGTTTGAGTACTACCTTTCTTTTTTTTTTTTTTTAAAGGTTTATTTATTTATGCATACAAGAACTGGGGTACAGGCTAGAGGTGTAGGGGGTGAGAGGATTCACCAGAGACAGAGTGGGCAACAGAACAGGCAGATTGACTGAAATACACTGCTGAGGGGCACAGCAGGTGAGACAGGAGAGGTCTGCTGTGCCATGTGGGTCACCTCCCTGGCCAGGGATTGAACTCGTGCTGTGGTGGCTGCGGATAGCTTCTGAATTCTGGTTGCTAATAATTTTGTTAAGGACTTTTACATACATCTATGTGAGGGATGTTGGTTGCTCATGTTGTTGTTTTCTACAGGTGTCACCTACTTGGTGATAGGTAGAATTTCAGGTTTTCTGCTCTGCTGGATGGGAGGGGAAGGATCCCCTCGTTGTTCCCCAGTGGTGGGAGAGTTTGTAGGGGGAGGATGGGGTGTTTGGTAAGCTTTGTTACCAATAAGCAGTGATTTCTCCACTAGGCCTTCTCTGATAGTGTCTTGCTAAGGAGGGGAGGGGTGCCTCATCACTGCCTCATCAGTGGGGTTAGAAGTCTATTACTCCCTCTCCTCTGATACCATGTTAGCAGGTGGGGGTGGACTTGTTATTGCTAGGCAATTATGATAGACTGCTCCCTGCTTGACCTTCTCTGATACCACTCTAGTGGGAGGGAAGGTATGGCCTAGTTACAGTCTGACAAGATGAGAAATGTAGGCTCTCTACTCATCCTTTGCTGACTGGGGTGGGGGTGGAGGTGGGGCCACAGTTTTTTCTCTGATGTTTTAAAAGTTTTGTCTTGCCAAACTGCCTCTTTTCTGGCATTTTGTTTGGAGAAAACAGGGATAATAGAAAA
Source organism: Talpa europaea (assembly GCF_964194135.1). NCBI lineage: Eukaryota > Metazoa > Chordata > Mammalia > Eulipotyphla > Talpidae > Talpa > Talpa europaea. Next base: position 39,722,414 of record NC_140077.1, on the reverse strand, counting down.
TGGTTTGTTTCTGTAGCTTCACGTGAAGATTAAAAATGTCATTAATGTTTTAAGAAATACCACCAGTGCCATCTGAATAGTTACATGAATGCTAGTTATTGAAAATCTGTGTTCATTTTAGATGTGCTCTTAATCTCTGACATCTTTATATAATGACTAAGAATAGAAGAAATTACTAAACAGCCAGGCAAATTCAGAATGTAGTAATTCAGCAGAAGAAATTTCTGAACTCAATTCTTCTGATCATTTTACCTGATGACCATTACCTCATCCTTCTTTCTTCCTTGGATCCATCCTGAGGATATGTTTTCAGTTTCTGAACGTAATTCTTCTGAACTCAGAGTTTTTTTTTTTTAGTTCAAATTCTTCTGAACTCAAATTTCTGAGCTCAGTTCTTCCCCCAACGCTACAGGGCACTGAAAGACAAGTGATGACCAAATGCAATTTGTGACCCAAAATTGAATCCTGACTTTGGATGAAGAACAAATCTAAAATACACTCTTGAGGGCCTCCCTGGTCACTCAAGGGGTTAAGCACAGCACTGTGAAGCAGTCTGCAGCCTCTGCAGCACAAGTTCAATTCCCCCCTCCCGGCCAGGGAGCAACCCACATGGCACAGCAGACCTCTTCTGTCTCGCCTGCTGCTCCCCTCAGCAGTGTGTTTTGGTCAGTCTGCCTGTTCTGTTTCCCACTCTGTCTCTGGTGAATCCTCTCACCCCCCCCCCCACACCTCTGGCCTGTAACCCAGTTCTTGTATGCGTAAATAAATCTTTTAAAAAAATACACTCTTGAGATAATTGGATGATATTATTAGTTTTCTTAAGTATGTTATTGACCTTTAGTAAGAGAACAGCAAAGTTAGCAGGGAAGCTGAAATATGTTAATTTGAAAATAGCAGAAAATTGTGATTCAGGATATACAGGATTATGGAGAAACCAAAAACACATTTTCAGGATGGGTCCAAGGAAGAAAAAAGGATGAGGTAATGGTCATCAGATAAAATAATCAGATAAAGGGGTCACAAAGTAAAAGTAGGTAAAAGTTCTCGTTATCAGTTCTTTCTAATAGGATACTCTCATTTTTGTTGACTTCTTGGAATGTTGGCATTTGATCCAGTGCAAGGGTCAGATCCAGTTTAAAGAGGAGAGTAAGCAGTTTTTCTGCTGTGGCTTACTCTTGCCCTTATTTTAAAATGGCTCCAGTGATACCAGCTTTTCAAATTTTCCCATCTTGATCAAGATCTTTCTTTGAAATCATCACTGATCAACATTGGAAAGTGTTTTTGATCAACCATTGGATTGCATTTCTTCACTTTTGGTTTATTGATCTTGTGCTTCCTGGAAGATTCCTGGTGTTTCGTGTTCCGTGTCAGATGGAAAGTGGTTCCCGCTTTTATTCTGTAGTGTAGATTTAATGATGTGCCCCTGCTGAGTTTCTGGTTGATCATACAACAAAATAGTAGGTGTAACCAATAATTCAGCTTCACTAAAGGAAGCTAGAATTCAGTGTACAGTTTAGTTTACAGGTAGGGAACAAAAGCCCTCAAAAGCAATACTAGCACCTGCTATCTACAAAGATGCAAATATAACTCTTCCTTTGCAGTTGACCACATTCTGTCAAAGATAATTAATTTGATGGCAAAATAAGTCTACTTTCAATAAACCTGGCTTGTTAATTTGCCTAAATACAGCAAGAATTGTGATTAATCGCATAGACTCTTAAAGTTTGTGTTGTTGCTTAATAATCAGATTTTAGTTGTAATGCCCAAAGAAAACAGACTTTTGTTGTGGCGAAAATAAGAATACTGAGTTTCCAAATTCTGGAAGGATTTGATGGGGAGAAAAAGTAAATGTTTCATTTTTATTCACAAAGTTGTGTTTTGTTTTTAAGATTTATTTATGTATGCATACAAGAACTGGGGTACAGGCCAGAGGTGCAGGGGGGTGAGAGGATTCACCAGAGAAAGAGTGGGGAACAGAACAGGCAGACTGACTGAAATACACTGCTGAAGGGAGCAGAGGGCAAGACAGGAGAGGTCTCGCCCTGGCTTACTGGGGATCTAACAGTGCTGTGCTTAACCCCTTGCGCCACCAGGGAGGCCTCACCAAGTTGTATTTTGCCTCAACCCCTAGAACAGGTAATTGAAAGCAGGTAAAAATTGTGATGTCAAAATCTGTAATCTCTGCAGTTGAAAACTAGATCAGAAACATTACTACAAATAACTGATCATAATTTTAAAAATTCTAAATGTATTATGTAATGAGTCAAAATGACTCAAAGTAGTGAGATAATACTCCTTAATATAAAATACACAAAATTCTTGGCAACAAAATTAACCATTTATTAGAAGATACAGAATAATAATTGCTTGTCAAGACAAAAATACTGTGTAGACTCAATGAGATTCAAATAGTAAACAACTGCATAAAGGCAACTGCCATGTGCTGCAGCTCATTTTGGATATAGATTGATGATTTTATATATACTATTGAAAATAAGTAGATCTTACTATTTTTCCAAATCTTAATTTGCTTATTTTGTCTATAGATTTTAAATGTGTGCAGTGTGTATATGTATAAAATTAGAACTGTATTATTTACACTTAGCTTTATGTGCTAGAAATACATCCTTTAAAAAGATTCAAACCTTTCTTGATCTAAAGGACATTTCCTTTTTCAAAATGACGCTGACATTATGATTTACCTTTTGCTACCTTCAAGTCATAAGAATGATGAATCAAAATTAGATAGCAATTTTAACTCAAAAACATTCAATTTCAACAATTTTTTCAATAAAAGTTATGGTCATCCTAATCAGTTCATTTAATCTCTTACAATTTAACTTTGCTTAGTTTTTCTGTAAGCTCTGGAAATTCTTACTCAGTTCAATTTTATAATTCTAAAGTTACCAGAAACTTGTATTCTGCAGCATTTGTTAACATCTTTTTTGGTGAATCTCTGAAGATGAAACACATTGGTAAAAGTATCAAAGTAAATAGTAACATCTGTAAATAACAGACTTCAAAATGATCATAACAAGCTGGTTATCACACAATTGACAAGGAAATTTGCTTATGACTGTGGCATACAATATTTCAAAATAACAACCAGAACTGCAAGTAATAATGTTAGTGGGCAACCAAGGGATACCCTTGGACCACTGAACTTGCGTGCACAATCTAAAGGTGTCCGGCCATTCCTGTGCAAAAGGCAACAATATACCTAGTATGTGAGAACTTGAATACAATTAGTGTGTATAGAGAAGAAGAGAAAACAAGGATATTAGTGTCCCAATAAAACACTTAACATTACCTATCCCCTTGTGGGTAATGTCCAGCCAAACAAAGTTGGCCCAAAGTAAGGCCACTGAGTCCTGAAAAGCTTGCCACAAGTCTACAGCACCTTCTGGTGGGGAAAGGAGACAAAAAGGGCCAGGCAAGTCTGGGGCCAAAGGAGCAAAATCAAAGTACAAATCAAGATAACTGCTGCCTTTGTCAGCAGGAGTCTCAAGTATCTCTACATATCTCCTCTCACCTCTCCTCTCGGTCCCTGATGCAAGTCCAACACTGAGACATGAGCCTTTCTATCTGAAGTATCTCTCCTCTGAGAGGGTCTCTCCTCTGAGACGACCTGCCTTCCTTGCTGTGTAGCTTCACCTGGATTCTCAGTTCTCCCCCTTAGTTCCCAGCAGCTTGTGCAAGGAGGCAGCATGTAAATGGGGCTACAGAACATGGTTATGGAGGTACCTCTATTACAATAATACTATACCAGGACATTTTAGATTTCTGGGAATTTCATATAATTTTAGAATGCCTGTTTTAATAACATGTCCACATAATACAACTTATGAACATTTACTATTATTTATGTATTTTTCCTTTTTTTTTAAAGATTTATTTATTTATGGTGATGGTACACGGGTGAATTGGTGGTGGGACTTTCACAGGGACTATAACCAAGATGAGAAAGCATAAATTGTAAAAAAATGAAGAATTATATAAAAATATATAAAATAAAATAAAAAACAACAAACCAACCAAAAAAAGGATTTATTTATTTATGCATACAAGATCTGGGGTGTAGGTCAGAGGTGTGGTGTGAGAGGATTCCCTAGAGACAGAGTGGGGAGCAAAACAGGTGCATTTACTGAAATACACTGCTGAGGGGAGGAGTGGGTGAGACAGGAGTGATCTGCTATGCCATATGGGTAGCTCCCTGGCTGGCTAGCAAACTCGGTACTGAGTGGCTGCTGATAGCTACATAGTGCTGAGACTTAACCCCTTGCGCCACCAGTGAGGCCCATAAACTCAAACTGTTAATGGAAAAGGCCCGTTTTCTGTTGCTACCTGTTACCACCAAAAAGCCAGTAAGCAGAGATAGTAATTAAATCTATAAGTGCTTTTATTTTTCACATAGCTTACTACTGAGCTGAGAGAGCTGTGGGCATAGCACTCTGAGCAAAATGTTCTGCCATTTCACTTCAAGCTGGTCTTTTTATAATGAGTTTTAAACAAAGATAGTCATAAGCCAACAGCCTAGGAGAACAGGCCATCACAGTTTTTGATAGTGATTTGTGTTCAGTCCCCAGAACTTGTTTACCAGCTTTCCGGTTATCTTGACCTTGGTACATCTGATGGTGTCAATGTCCAGTACTCATTCAGGCATCATGAGATATGAATCTCAGTTCAAAACAAGAGTTTCAGTGTCAAGAAAATACCATTAGTCATATAGTGTGTACGGGCAGCCCATGCTATATGTTTATGTGCAGATTCCTGTATTAGGTATGGTGCCTTCCCCTTCTTCGCTGTCAAAACTTGTGATTATTAGAACAGTGCTCACAGTAAAATCTGTCAGACTGCATCCTAGATTTGAACATTCACTTTGATTAAAAAATTCTTTGTTAAGACATTTCAGTCAGCAAAAGATAGCTACATAGGCTGGTCCTTTTACTTTGAGGTTCTTTTCTTTTTTGCCTCTGATCAAGTTGGCATACACTATATTCAGTTCATTCAAAACCATTAAAGTTGGCTTTAAAAAATTCAAGTGTTGCTGGCTTAGAATACCATATAAAACTATCACCATAACTCAACAGTAGTTATCCCATAGCCACACTTAGAAATTCTTATCCTATTTATTACACCTTTTTAAACCATTTACTTCCATTAATGATGTTTAGATTATCCATAAAAATTTTAGAAAGTATTAAAGCAAATTTGGTTATTCTTTTAAAGTTATTTCTTATTTGATAACACAAGTTTATTTGGATTAATAAGCCAAGTAAACAAAATTCACACATTTAGAAATCTATTTGATTTAATTGAACTATCCATGAGTCAGGCAGTATCCCATCTAGGTGCTGCAAGTGTTTACACAAAATAGAGAAGAGGTATTTGTAGACATAAAGGGTGGGACAAGGTGTTTAGCAAAGGAGGAGTTTAATACATATAAAGTCACTTACACTCAGGATTAGGAAATGGGGAGGTGTCTTGTCCTGCATAATATTTACCTTCTTGGTGCTGATTAGGAACTTCATGTTGGTTGTTTAGTATGACATTTTGGGAGAGGTTGAACTGCAGTGAGATTGGTATTAAGACTGGGCCCCAGCATGAATGACTCCATTTTGGATGTCTTTTCTATTTTTATTATCAGGTAGAATAAGACATGCTGCTACTCTAAAAACACATGTATTTTTTTTTTTAATAGAGGCATGTTTTATTTATTTATTTGTTTGTTTGTTTGTTTTATTTATACATACACTGGGTACAGTCAGAAGCGCGGGAGGGTGAGAGAATTCACCAGAGCTAGAGCGGGGAGCAGAGCAGGCAGAAGGACCAAAGTACACTGCTGAGGGGAGCAGCGGGCGGCAGGAGAAGTCTGCGCGCCATGTGGGACCCTCCTCTGGTGGCCGGGGAGCAGCTGGGGATCGAACCGGCACCGCAGAGGCTGCGGGCAGCTTCGCAACCCAGCGCTCAACCACTGCGCCACCGGGGAGGCCCAAAAAACACATGTATTTTAAACCAATAAGTTTAAGCTAGCTTATATTTACCAATAATTTTCAAGACCCCATGAATTGAAAAACATTGAGTTAGTTTCTGTTTTCTGAGCTTTAGAAGTGATTTACATAAGCCCTTTCAAATTATATAAAACTCATTTACAAATTAATTTTGGTAATGTCATCTCTAATATACCACATGATACAGATCTGTTTTATATTTTTGTATAGAAGAACTGGGATGTGGGCCAGAGGGGGGCGGTGAGGAGGTTCACCAGAGACAAAGTGGGGAGCAGAATAGGTAGATCCACTGAAATATACTGTTAAGGGGAGCAGCGGGCTAGACAGAAAAGGTCTGCGCCATAAGTGGGTTAGCTCCCTGGCTGGGAATCCAACTCAGACCATCATGCAGTGATAGCCCTGTGACAACCCTTAGGCCACCAAGGAGACCCCTTATTTCTGGTAGTATTAAATTCTATGAACACAAATTCTAGAGCCACTTCAAAGATAACCAAAAGAAGGCTGAAATAATTCCCCTGAGGTTTAGCAATAAGCTTTTGGTGCAAATGGGATTTTACCCATAGTTCTGCCCAGGTACATTTTGGAACCATGCCAAGTTCTTGGAACACAGAGGACCTCATCCAGCCCAATGAGGTTCATTCTTACGACAGCACAAAAGGCAGATACAGGATAGCGGGGAAGAAAGAGGTCAAAAAGGGCTTCAGAGGCTTTCTTATCTTTTTCATTGAACTATGTAATAGTATTCTGGAAGAATACAATTTTAGAGTCCTGATGTCTCCTGGAAACTTTAAAATACCAGTTATTTAAATATCCTATTTAGTTTGCTTAATTTTGGATGCATGGGTTTCCGTTTTTTTTGCACAGGGAAGTATATTTTGGAGGTCAAAGGGAAGTATATTTTGGAAGTCAAGGACCGTTGTAATTCTGAATTATCCCTAGTTACTCTGGCCCATTTTCTCAAAAAGGCAAACAAGGAGGGATTGAAATAATTGTCCATACATAACCATCTGGAGGACCAAAAGTTGGACCCCCCTGAATTGTTTTCAGAAATACTAGTATTAGTGGGCAGGCAGCAGGGCACCTTGGTTATCACCAAACTTGCATGCTCTAAAGGGATTCTGCAGTCCGCTGCATAAAGACAAAACATACTCTTAATGTGAAAGAGCTTTAATAGATATTTGGGTGTAGAAAGGGAAGAACAGAAAGAATATAGAATAAAGAATATAGCTTCACACTGAAATATTAAAAGTTACCCATCCCTGTGTAGGTAAATGTCCAGTCAGACATTCAGACAAGTCTAAGGCATCTCTGGCAGGAAACCATAGGAAGTGGGGCAGAAGGGTCAGGCAAGTCAAGGTTGAAAGGAGCAAGATAATAGCTGCCTTTGTTAGCCTTCCAATGTGTCTCTCACTCATTCATGGGTCTTCAAGTGTCTTTAAGTCTCTTCCATGTCCCCCAAGTATCTTGAGCAAGTCCGAAGCTGAGAAGCAAGCACACCCTCCTGCAGATGTCACTGCTCTTGTCTCCTGCAAGTCTTCTATTGCTTCCCCTGGCAGCTCAGCCCCACTTGGTGAGGCATAGAACCTGGAAACCTCTTCTTTTTATGAAGATTCCTGTTACACTAACAGAAAGGCCCAAAAACCTTTATACAAAAGTATACCAAATGCTAGCATACTTCTAGTAGGTAACTGAAATTACATAATGGAGACTAGAAGAGTATTCACCAGAGTACTTACAGTATCTGCATCAAGTGAAACAAATCCCAAAGTCAGAGAACTCCACACAAAGGAGCAGTGTTTGAATCTGAGAGCAGACTTAGCAGTGGAGAATAGCTATGAGGTGCATACACACACACACATATACACACACAAGCTACTTTGCCTTACTTAGAATTGAACCACAATGTGTACCTTATGAGAAAGCTTGAACTCTTTGACTTTGGGTATTTCACATGCTTTGAAAGATAATGGACTGAAGAGCCTGTATAGGCATATTCTGTCACAGTTCAGTTGCAAGAGACAAACTGCCCTATGCAAAGGGCTGGACTGACAAACACAGCATTTCCAGTCTTTCTTGTGGCTAGCCTAAACTTCATGAAAATGGCCCCTACTTCACTGTTTTCTGAATCTCATGTCAGAGCAACTAGTTTGTGGAATATAATTCACATTTAGAATCCTAGTTGCAAGGGATTCTGGAAATAATTTTTGGTTTTTCTGTCTCTAGGGCGAAACAACTAGAGGCAGATTGGAAGGGATGTTGAATGCCACTTATCATCTTTGTCCTAGACACCAAGTCACTGGTGATTCACATATCATGCTATCAATGAATCATTTCCAATAGTGGCTAGATTGTTCTGTATCTGGTCAGTCAGAGGTAGGGTGGGGCAAAACAAATAGCTTCAACAGGGCAGAAAATAGGGAAGGGGTTTATTGTTAGTCATCTCCTATGTTTATGGGATGATTGTGTTTATTTAAGACTGAAATACAGTATTTGCACTTTTAATGTAGAACACAATTGTTACATTTTTGTGAAGGAATTTGGTCACTAATAGGTGCAAACTTAAGACTTTGTTTTATTAATAAGTATGGAATACTTGATAGGAAATATAGGAAATATATTGAGCTCTTTTGCTGTCAGATTGCTGAAATCTCTAATTAGTATAAAGTAAAAATATGGAGCGAAAAGAAATGTTTGCTAGTAAGTAAAAGAGTTGATGTGCTGAAAGTTGCAGTTTTTATAGTTTTCAAGAATTTCTAACTAGAGTTCACCCAAAAGATAAGATAGCTTTTGTTTCATTTGGGTGTTTTTTTTTTAAAGATTTATTTATGGGCCTCCCCGCTGGCGCAGTGGTTGAGCGCTGGGTTGCGAAGCTGCCCGCGGCCTCTGCGGTGCCGGTTCGATCCCCGGCTGCTCCCCGGCCATCGGAGGAGGGTCCCACATGGCGCGCAGACCTCTCCTGCCGCCTGCTGCTCCCCTCAGCAGTGTACTTCGGTCCTTCTGCCTGCTCTGCTCCCCGCTCTGGCTCTGGTGAATTCTCTCACCCTCCCGCGCTTCTGACTTTACCCAGTGCTTGTATAAATAAATAAATAAATAAAAATTAATCTTAAAAAAAAATATATAAAAAAAACATTAAAAAAAATAAAGATTTATTTATTTATGCATATTAGAGCTGGGGTACAGGCCAGAGATGCGAGGGGGTGAGAGGATTCACCAGAGACAGAGTGGGGAACAGAACAGGCAGACTGACTGAAATACGCTGCTGAGGGGAGCAGTGGGCGAGACAGGAGAGGTTTACTTCGCCCCGTGGGTTTCTCTCTGGCCGGCCGGGGATCGAATTCATGCTACAGAGGCTGCGGATTGCTTCTTAGTGTGGTGCTTAACCCCTTGTGCCACCAGGGAGGCCCACTTTTATTTCATTTTGTAGAGAACAGTCAGCTACTTTTGTTTATTATCTATTACTTGGAGCTAAGTTTGAGAAATGTGTTTTGATTACCAGGTTCTGTAGTAGTTGGCTGTTCTCACAGTGCCTGAAGATAAGTTTTGAACTTTGGTAACCAATAATTAGTAAGTATTGAACTTTGATAATTACTAATTGTTACTCATGACTTCAGAGTAAATGTTTTTTAAAATTTATCTAACAGGCCTCCCTGGTAGCCTAAGGGTTAAGTCTCAGCTGTCACCTCTACGGTCTGAGTTTGATCCCTGGCCAGGGAGCTAACCTACAAATGGCGCAGCAGACCTCTCCTGTCTTGCCTGCTGCTCCCCTTAACGGTGTATTTCGGTAAATCCACCTGTTTTGCTCCCCACTCTGTCTCTGGTGAGTCTTCTCACCCCCTGCACCTCTGGTCTACACCCCAATTCTTCTATGCAATAAACAAACATTTAAAAAAATAAATTGAAATATTTCCTTTATATGCATAAAGTAACATTTTGGACAGTGCTTTTGCTTTGCAGTTCAGTACTTTCTAATTTGAATCAAACTTTTGAGTATTTGGGAGTAAATGCCTAAATATATATCAGATTCTTTGATGTAGTTGTTCCACTTCCAGAAATCTAACCTAAGGCACTGTAGAACTTCGTAATGGTAATAAAAGATTCAAACAATGCAGAAGTTTGCAGACTAAAATCCATACAAGTCCTTGGTCTCCTTCCTAGACAAATGAAGTCCAATTTATGAATTTGTGCTTTTAGAGATTTTGCTTTCTGTATTACATCTAAGAAATCTTGGGCCTCTCCGGTGGCGCAGCGATTGAGCCCTGGGCTGCGAAGCTGCCCGCAGCCTCTAAGGCGCTGTTTCCATCCCCAGCTGCCAGCGAGGGTCCCACATGGTGTGCGGACCTCTCCTGCCGCGCCTGCTGCTTCCCTCAGCAGTGTACTTCGTCAGTCTGCCTGTTCTGTTCCCTGCTCTGGCTCTGGTGAATTCTCTCACTCTCCCACGCTTCTGACTGTACCCAGTGCTTGTATAAATAAATAAATCTTAAAAAAAAAAAAAAAGAAATCTTTACCCAAGTTATCAGAAAGATTTGTCTCTTCTATGTTTACTTCAAGGTGTTTCCTAGTTTTAGATTTTATGTTAATATCTATGATCCATTTTAAGTTAATTTTTGTATGTGATGAGAGGTATGAATTGATTTTTGGTTTTTGTATATTTTTGCATATGGCTATCTGTTCCAGTACCGTTTGATGAAAAATCTCCTCCACTGAATTGCCTTTACATGTATTTTTTAAAAAAATTGATAGATAGGGCCTCCCCTGGTGGTACAGCGGTTGAGCTCTGGGCTGCAAGGCTGCAGGTCAGGTCCACTGGGCGTAATCTTCCTCTGCAGGACCGGTTCGTTCCCCGGCCACCAGCGAGGGTCCCGCAAAAAAAAAAAAAAAAAAAAATTAAAAAAAAAATCGATAGATATAGGTCTCTTTTTGGATTCTGGATTCTTTTCCGTTGATTTATCTGTATGTCAGTACCACTTTGTCCTGATTAGAGTAGTGATAGACAAAAATTCTAAGTTGGCATCCTATGAACTTTGTATACTGTGAGGGCACTGCAAATATAATGCCCTATATCTCTCCCTTGATTAGGTTATATAATGTGGCACAGTTGACTAAGGAAGATTATGCCCAGTGGACCTGACCTAATCAGACAGCCACTTAAAAAGGACTGGGCTTTTCCTGAAGGAAAAGATTGCCAGGATAAAGGGAATTCAACACAGGAGAAGCTGTTTGCTTTCAGAATAAGAGAAGTCCAGGCAGCAGGAAATATTGGTGGTCACTAAGTAAACTTAGGGTGATTTGTTATACAACAGTAGGATAAAAGCTACTGTATGTTGATGTGTCCAATGAGTGGGGTTCTTGAGTCTCTCTGAGAGTGAGTTCAGCAGATTGCCCTCTTCATTGGCACATGGCAGGTTTATTAAGGGAAAAGAGAAAGGAGAGAGATGCCTAGACATAGGAGGCTAGTCTTTTAAAGGACAAGATCTGCATTTTACCAGTGTATGAGATGTCCTTAAATACTGCTCTGTGATGAAATTACTGTGCCATTTATTGCTTTGGGGTCAGGTTGCGTTGCTCTTCTATAACTAATAATAGTCTTCCTCCACCCCAGATTCCTAGAAATTCCCTTAGTTTAAGACCAAGTTTAAGACTTAATCGTTCCTATCCCCACCTCTGGTTTTTGACCTTGTGAAAACTTCCACCCTAAATTTTTCTACTTTAATAAGCCTCCGTCAGTAAGTCTTAAAATTAGCTATTCTTTTTCAAAGTTGTTTTGGCATTTAGAATCTTTGCATTTCCATAGGAATCTTTGAAATAAGGTTTATCAATATCTATACAAAAATGTCTGTTGGGATTTTATTGTATTGAATCTATAGATCAATTTGTGGAGAAGTAGTTAACTGTGAGTTTTCCAACCTACCCACCTCTCATTATTTATTTCTATCTTTAATGTCTCTCAGCAGTCTTAGTTTTTAGTGTCCTGGTGTGTTTGTCATGTTTTATCACATTTATCCTTGAGTATTCTATTTTTGATGCAATTGTAAATGGTATTGTTTACAAATTTCTTTTTGCCTTATTCTACTGGCCAGAACTTCCAATGTTTTATAAAATGGTAATGATGGTCTTCTTCCTCATATTAAGGACGAGTATTCAGTCTTTAATCATTAAGTATGATGTCAGCTATACGTTTTTTGAAGATGCCCTTTTTTCAAGTTGATAAAGTTTTTCTCTACTCCTAGTTCACTTAGAGTTTTTATTAGGAATGAATGATTATCAAATGCTTTTTCTGCATCTTTTGATGATTGTGTGGTTTCTCTGTTTTGGCTTGTTACTATGGAGAATTGTTTTAATTTTTAAGTCTAAGCTAACTTGGCATTCCTGGGATAAACACCACTTGCTTATGATGTGTTATCCTTTTTATATATTCTTGACTTTAATTTGGTGAAAAAAAAAGAAATAAACTTTTGTATTTTCTCATGACAGCTGTCAAGCTGTACTTTTAGATGGTAATACCTTCACTGGATTTTGGTATCAGGCTAATACTGAAATATTATGGAATATATTCAGAAATATTTCCTCTTTCTGGAGTAGAGTTATTTTAATAGTCATTAATGTATTTCCATGTTCACCAACTTTTGTGCTGTTGTCTATTTTTTTTAAATTTTTTTTAACATTTATCAATTTTTTTTACCTTTTTTAAGACAATATTTGCTTCCCCCAACCCCTCAGATTGAGTCCCCATAGAATTTCCTTCCCCAAGGCACCCATGCACTATCACCAGAGTCCCCTGTGCTCCTCCCTCCCTCCCTCTCACCACTCTCCCTCCTCCTCCCCTGCAGTATGTCTCTGGTTTATGATTGTCTGTTTTTGCTTTGTTGTGGTTTGTACTGTAATTATTATTTTTTTACACTGATGTCCTATTTGGTTCCCCCTATATTCCTGTTATAAGTGAAACCATCCGATATTTTTCTTTTTCCTTCTGGCTTATTTCACTGAGCATAATTCCTTCTAGCTCCATCCACGTTGCTGCAAATGGTATGAGTTTATCTTTTTTGATTGCTGAATAATATTCCATTGTGTATATATACCACATCTTCTTGATCCAGTCATCTATTTTTGGGCATTTGGGTTGTTTCCAGGTTTTACCTATTGTAAATAGGTAAATTACCTATTGTAAATAGGTAAATAGTGCTGCAATAAACACAGGTGTACAGGTGCTCTTTTGAATCACTGTTTTTGTGTCCTTTGGGTAGATCCCTAGTGGTGGAATTGCTGGATCGTATGGTAGCTCCATTTTTAGTAGATTGAGGAACCTCCAGACAGCTTTCCACGGTGGTTGGACCAGTTTGCACTCCCACCAGCAGTGCAGTAGTGCACATCCCCACCAACATTTGTTGTTGCTTGTTTTTTTTGATATGTGCCATTCTTACTGGTGTAAGGTGGTATCTCAGTGTGGTTTTGATTTGCATTTCCCTGATGATAAGGGAGGTTGAACATTTTTTCTTTTCATATGCCTGTTGGCCATTTGCATTTCCTCTTCGGAGAAATGTCTTTTGAGTTCTTCTGCCCATTTCTTGACTGGATTGTTTATTTTGTTTTTGTTGAGCCCTGTGAGTTCTTTGTATATCTTTGTGATCAGTCCCTTATCAGTAGAATGCAGTGCAAAGATTTTTTTCCCAATCAGTGGGGTGTCTCTCTGTTTTGGTTAATGTCTCTTTGGCTGTGCAGAAGCTTTTCAGTTAGGTGTAATCCCAGGTGTTTATCTTTGCCTTCGCTATCACTGCTTTGGGTGATGAGTCTTTAAAGATATTTTTGAGATGTATGTCTTGTAGTGTTTAACCTATATTTTCTTCTATATATATATTTTTTAAGATTTTATTTATTTATTTATACAAGCACTGGGTACAGTCAGAAGCGTGGGAGGGTGAGAGAATTCGCCAGAGCCAGAGCTGGAAGCAGAACAGGCAGAAGGACCGAAGTACACTGCTGAGGGGAGCAGCGGGTGGCCCGAGAGGTCTGCGCGCCATGTGGGACCCTTGCCCGGCGGCTGGGGATCGAACCGGCTCTGCAGAGGCTGCGGGCAGCTTCGCAACCCAGTGCTCAACCGCTGTGCCACTGGGGAGGCCCTCTTCTATATATTTTATGTCCAGTTCTTTTGCCCATTTTGAGTTGATTTTTGTGCATGGTGAGAGGTAGTGGTCTCATTTCATTTTTTTGCATGTGGAGGTCCAGTTTTCCCAGCACCATTTATTGAACAAACTGTCCGTGTTCCATTGCATATTCTTTGCTCCTTTGTCAAAGATCAATTGTTCATATAATTGTGGCTTTATTTCTGGGCTCTCTATTCAATTCCATTGGTCTATGTGTCTGTTTTGTTTCCAATATCAAACTGTTTTAATTATTATGGCTTTGTAGTATAGCTTGAAGTTTGGAAGAGGGATACCTCCTTTCTTCTTTGTTTTTAGCAGTAGGGCTTTGGCTATTCATGGTTTTTTGTAATTCCATATGAATTTCATCAGCATTTGTTCTATTTCTTTGAAGAATGTCGTTGGGATTTTTATTGGAATAGCATTGAATCTGTATATTGCTTTTGGGAGGATGACAATTTTAATAATGTTGATTCTTGCAATCCATGAGCAGGGGATGTCTTTCCATTTCTTTGTGTCTTCTTCTATTTCTTTTCTTTTCTTTTTTTTTTTTTTTAAGATTTATTTATTTATACAAGCACTGGGTACAGTCAGAAGCCTGGGAGGGTGAGAGAATTCACCAGAGCGGGGATCAGAACAGGCAGACCAACGAAATACACTGCTGAGGGGAGCCGTGGGCGCAGCAGGAGAGGTCTGCTGCGCCATGTGGGACCCTCACTGGCGGTCAGGGATCAAACTGGTGCTGCAGAGGCTGCGGGCACCTTTGCAGCCCGGTGATCAACCGCTGCACCACCAGGGGAGGTCCTTCTTCAATTTCTTTTAACAGTGTTTGATAATTTTCTTTGTATAGGTCTTTCACCTCTTTTGTTAGGTTTATTCCCAAGTATTTGATTTTTTTTTTTGGTTTCAATTATAAAAGGGATGGTTTTCTTGATTTCTTCTTCTTCTGATTGATTTTTTGTGTATAGGAAGGCTACTAATTTGTGTGTGTTGATTTTGTATCCTGCTACTTTACTGAACTGGTTGATTATTTTGAGTAGTTCTTCTGTGGAGTTTTTAGGGTTCTCTATGTATGTTATCATATCGTCTGCAAATAGTGATAGTTTTACTTCTTCTTTACCTATTTGGATTCCTTGTATGTCTTTCTCTTGTCTTATTGCCCTGGCTAGGACCTCCAGTATTACATTGAAGAGCAGTGGTGAGAGAGGACATCCTTGTCTTGTTCCTGATCTTAAAGGAAAGTCCTCCAGCTTTTGCCATTGAGAATAATGTTGGCGGTGGATTTGTTGTATATGGCTTTTATCATGTTAAGGTGTGTTCCTTCTACCCCGAGAATTTCAAGGACCTTCATCATAAATGGATGTTGGACTTTGCTGTTGTCTATTTTTTATCCCTCTAGTTACCATTTCTGGTATTCTCTGTTGCCTGTGTGAATTCCTGTTTTAATGTGGTAGTGTAACCACATGGCCTGGGAAAGCCAAAATAGCACGTTTGGTGCGGTCTTTCCCATGTGCTTCAACTGCAGTTACAGGACACAACTCAGGCTCAGGGTTCAGTAACAGCAGGGTTTATCTACAAAGGGGATAGAGAGAGAGAGTGGTTGGGAGAAAGAGAAGAGTTAGAAGGTCTTGAAGTTCACAAAGGTCTAAACAAGAGCGATCTGAGTCAGCAACAGTAGTCTGAAAGCTAAGCAGGTGGCACTGCGCACCAGACCTGTCAGCACCAAAGGCAGCAGCACCAGGGATTGGTGCCAGACGTGTCAGATGCAGGGACCAAATAGGTCTCAGAAATGCTGAGCATAAAACCAACCTGCTCTTTTAGGAATACTTAGTGAAGGGCAATGGTGTTACTCAGCAGGCAATAATGGAGGCAGTGTGGGAGGTCAGGTCTTCAAAGGCCTGATGCCAGGGGACAGGGTTCAGTGTTACAGCTCAGTGAAGTTCTGGGTGAATCTGATTGCCTCTCCAACTACCTCTCCAAGAGTTCTTCAGGTTGTCTTCCACTTTTCACACACCTCAAGCTCGTTGGAGCCTGACTTAAATATCCTCCAGGGTGCCTGATTTTTTGAACCTGATTGCTCCTTTTAGTTCCCTGGCACCCATGAGAGCTCCAGATCAGATTGGGAAGTTTACAATTTACATAAGTACAAACTGGGAAGGAGGGGAGACTGTACCTGTTGGACTTCATAACTGAACACTAGGAGCCGAGGGGAGGGGGCTTCCAATCCCAGCGATTGATTGGTGCAGGTTAAACTCCAATCAAGTTGGTACATTTTCAGCCCACTTCCAGTATTCTGGCATCTGCTAAAAAAGGGTAAAGCTCAGCCCCCGCCCAGACTGGACCTGCATTGAAGTCAGGGTGGGCTCCTGACTGATGGGCTCCAAGGAACCACAGCCAGAGTCAGCCTCAGTGGGGCTGGAGGCAAGCTTCACAAGTAGCTCTTTAGTGGGGCTGGGTTGAAAAATTTAGGGGATAGTCAGTTTTATTTTTGTTTTGCCTGAAGGACTTCTGTTTAATATTTCTGGTAATGCAGATCTGCTGGTGATGAATTGCTCAGCTTTTGTGTGTTTGAAAAATAATTTACCTTTGTTTTGAAAGCAGCTTTATTGATTATAGAAATATAGGTTGGTGAGTTTTTATCCCTTTGCACTTTAAAGGTGTTTCACTGTTTTCTAGCTGGCATTGCTTTTAATGAGAAATCTGCTGTCATTCTTATCTTTGCTCCTGTGTACATGATGAGTCTATATTCTCATTTTTGCTTAAAAGATTATCCCATTGTCACTGGCTTCGAACAATTTGATTATGTTATGATTTGGAATAGTCTTTGTGTTTCTTATGTTTGGGATTTATTGAGCTTTTTGTTTATTTGATTATTTATCTTAAAGATTTTTTATCTATCCTTCCAAGAACTGGAGTGCAGGCCAGAAGTGCTGGGGGGCGGTGGATTAGGATTCACCAGAGACAGAGTAGAGGGCAGAATAGGCAGAATGACTGAAATACACTGGTGAGGGGAGCAGCAGGTGAGACAGGAGAGGTCTGTTGTGCCATGTGGGTTAGCTCCCTGACTGGGGATCGAACTTAGGCTGCAGTGGCTGCCAATAACTTCATTGTGCTGAGACTTAATCCCATCAGAGAAGGCCCTATTAGGGTTTTTCTGATACATGTTTATAGTTTTCACCAAATTTGGAAAATTTCTGGCCATGGTTGTTTTCTCTTTCTCTTCTCCTTATACTTACATATCTACTACACAGTTTGAAATTCTATCACAGAAATTCTTTATGTTTTTCTCCTTTTTTTTAAAATCATGGTAAAGCATACATAAGAAACTTTTGTTCACCATTTTTAAATGTATAATTCAGTGATAATTAATTTAAATTTATTCACATTGTTTTGCAAATCACCACCATTCATTCCTAGACTTTCTCATCTGGAAGCTCTGTACCCACCCCTGAAACAATAACACTATTGTCCCGTACCCTCATCCCTTGGCAACCACCATTCTATTTTCTGTCTCTATGATTCAAGGTACTTCATCTAAGCAAAGCATATAATATTTATTATCCTTTTGTATCCGGCTTATTTCACTTGACACACTACCTTCATGGTTCCTTTTAAAGTCTGACTAATATTCCTTCTCTTCCCGATTTTATTTTGACTATTTTCTATTTTATTCACATTTATTACTCATTTTCTATACTTCTGATCAGATGTTAATCCTACCCAGTGTGTTTTTTGTTACATATGTTGTAATTTCATCTCTGTAAGTTTATATTGGGTCTTTTTTAATGTGTCCAGTATTTTTTTTTTTTTTTTTTGCGATTCTGGGGTGTGTGTGTATTTTTTTTTTTTTTTTTTTTTGCATAGAAGAACTGGGATGTAAGCCAGAAATGTGGGGGAGGGGTGAAAGACTTCACCAGAGACAGACTGGAGAGCAGAATAGGTGGATTTACTGAAATATGCTGCTATGGGGAGCAGTGGGTGAGACAGGAGAGGTCTGCTGTGCTATTTGTGGATTAGCTCTTTGGCTGGGAACTGAACTTAGGTCGTAGAGGTGATAGTGCTGAGACTTAACCCCTAGGCCACCAGAGAATCCCCCTGTTTGTCCAGTCTTTGTTTAACTTTTGTGTGTGTGTGTTTTTGTGTGTGTTTTGTTTTGTTTTTTAAGATTTATTTATTTATGCATACAGGTGCTCGGGTACAGGCCAGAGGTGAGGGGGGTGAGAGAATTCACCAGACAGGGTGGGGAACAGAACAGGCAGACTGACTGAAATACGCTGCTGAGGAGAGCAGCAGGAGAGCCAGGAGAAGTCTGCTGCGCCATGTGGGTAGCTCCCTGACCGGGGATTGAACTTGTGCTGCAGTGGCTGCGGATAGCTTCATAGGCTGCATCTTAACCTCTTGTGCCACCAGGGAGACCCTCTTTGTTTAACTTTTTGAAGGTATATTATACCATCTTCATAACTGTTAATATTTTTTTTGTCTGTTAATCCTGTCAATTCTGGGTCAATTTTGATTGGTTAACTTTGTATTAGTATATATAAATTTTCTTACTTCTATGCTTTACCTGGTAATCTTTCATTAGATCTGGCATTGTGAATTTTATCTGTTGAATTCTTGCACTTTCTTGTGGGATTTAGTTTTAAATTAAAACAATTTGATCCTTTGGGGAGTTTCTTTTAAGATTTGTTCAGGTGGCATGGTTAGTCTAGGGCAGGGTTTCTCAGTGTCAGTACTGTATATAACATTTTGGGTCAGATAATTACTTTGTTGTTAAAGGCTATCATGTGCGTTATAGAATATTTATCAGCATCCCTAGGCTCTGGTCTTTAGATGGCCCCCATCTGCAAGTTGTGACAACTAAAATTTTCTCCATAAATTGCCTAATGTTGCAGGGGTGGGGGTTAGGGGGAATTATCCCTATAGAGAATGATTTCTTTAGGGTTTTTTGTTGGTTTTTGTTTTTTGCCTTATTGTGGCCACCTATTTTCTGTGTATTCAACCCAATGCCCCGTGGATTGTAAATTATTTTTTTTTGAGTCTGATAATTTGGGATAGACACCTTTATTGCCCTTGTTTGAGCACTGGGTATTGCCTTCTAATATTTCTGGGTGGTTCTTTCCTCAATCTTGTTTGATTTATGCACTTAACTTGTGCTGGTGAGCATTTGCATGACTATTCAAGGGATACACTCTACAGATGTCTGTAGTTTCATCTTAATCTATTTGCGCTGCTATAACAAAACTACCGTAGACTGTGTGATGTGACTTACTTTTTTCGCTCACAGTTCTGGAAGCTGAGGAGGCTAAAATCAAAACATCAGTAGATTTGGTGTGATAAGGGTATATACTTTGGTTCATCCATGGTCCTCTTCTAGTTTTGAATTTCCATTTATTTTTTGTGTTTTTTTTTAAAGCTGTGACTTCCCATTGCAGAAGGGATGTATGAGAACTTTCAGGGGTATCTTTTATAAGGACACTAATTCCATTTAGACCCTTCGTGTCCTACTCACCCTCTAATACCATCACATTGGGGTTAGGATTTCCAGATATGAACTTGAGGGGCTCATAAACATGCAGTTCGTAACTAGTTTTCTGTGCATCTTTCTTTCTAGCATTCTAGTCCATGAGTACTAGTCACTTTGATCTCCCCAGGTTTGAGCTCCATCTTTCCATATCAGTGAATCTGTGAGACCTCCTCCAGTTTCTATGCTGTTGTTCTCATGGCTTCAAAACTCTAAAGATGTATACTGGGTCAGTAGGGCTCACCTAACTTGTTTTTCAGGGATCTTAGGGATCTCCTTTGTTGTCGGATGCCTAGTATTTCCGCTTATTTTTTGGCCGTTTTGTGTGGGAAAGTTAAATCTCTTTTCCTCTTAATATATCTTGGCCAGAAGCAGAAGTCCCTTTAACTGATAATTGGTTCATATTATTTGTTAAAGCTGAAAGTGTTCTTAACCATTTACTAAGTTGATTTTTTTTAATTTTGTGAATTTGTATGAGACCTATAGTTACATTCTTTGTTCAAAGTCTGCTATTCCTTGTACTTCCTATGGCACAATATAAATATGAAATTGACCCCGAAGCTTTTATCCTCTGTTAATATGCCTCTTGCTTGCCGATTTTTACAGTGTTACCTAAATATAGGCCTCTAACTATATGTAGTAGCATGCAATTAAAGGGCATGCCCTGACCTGTTGAAGCACAACAGTGGAATGTGTGTCATCATCTTAGGGCATTGAAGCTCAAAGACTTCCAGGAGCCTTCCTTGTATGATAATTCATGCTTTCTAGCCACTAAAATGCCAACATCAAAGTCTGTTTGTTAGCCTGAATAAGGGTGTAAAGAACTGGTGATCTAAGATGGAAAAGAAAACGTATGAGAAGATCATTTTAAGCAGTCTGCAAGACGAATGTATTGAATATTAATGCTACAAGGATGGGAGTGACTTGGAATCCACTGGTGGTAAGCTATTAAAGAAAGAGGAAGGGTAGCCAAGTAACAATTTTTAAAAATCTTTTTTAATTTCTGTAGTAATTTCTGTGAGTGGAACTTCTTAGTCTTGCTACATTGTAACTGTAGAATCTATAGCCTGTTCTTACTGCATATTCAAGGATGAAGTAATTTATTCAGATCATACCTTGGGGACTGATGGATATAATGGATAGGATGAAACCGTCTATGTATATGAAGTAAAACACAGCAAAATCATATTTTAAAGGAATTTTATATATGATTATAAGCAATATAAAATTATGTGCTTCTTGTCTTTAAGTCCCATGTTAAAGTGTCTGACACTTTAACACTGTTAAGTAATTTATAATTCCTTGACTTTTGGGATGGTGATGATATACTATAGCTACAAAGAAGAGCTGAGCAAGAGTTTTTGTAGTTCTAAAGTATATAAGAATTGACTTTTAAAACGTCGACTTCTTATGGATGGATTTACTGTTAATTTTTTAAGACTGAAAGGCTTTTGTAGATTGACAATATTAAAAGCTCTATTGGCACGAAATAGATCTTATTCCAAAAGTCTTTCAAAAAGTAGGATTGCTTTTGAGTAATAAATAAATAATTAATGAGTGTATTTCTTGTTTGCTTAACATTTTTGATGGTGTAAGTAATGCTTTTATAGTTAATTCTTTTTTCAAGTGAGTATAAGTCTTCATGACAAGTTTGTGAATGTGAGAAGAATGCATTTTTGTTTTCCTCAGTATAGGGAAGCATAGAAGGTTTTTCATAGCGGAAAATTCATGTTATAAAGGAATGATAGCTCCCCAAATCAGGAATTATTACATCTTAGAGGAGAAAAAGGGAAAGCCATCAGGGAGCGATATTCTTTTGCATTGATTTTTTTTATTTTTTAAAGCAAACTTTTAAAATAAAGTTTTAACATATTGTAGAGAAACGTATATAGATCATAGGCATACAGCTTGATGAATTTTCACAAAGTGAACTTACTGATATAACTCATGCTCAGATTAATAAACAGTGTTTGCAATTGGAAGAGTGTAATATTTGTTGTATCATTTTCTTTTTTAAAAAAATCCTTCAGTTTTCCTACTGTGTTTTTAAAAATCATGTCAGATTTAGTCTTTAGAGATTTGAAAAATACCAAAATTCCCACTCTTTGGTAACTGAGATAACACTTTAGAGAAAAAATAGATTTTTCTTATGTAGGTCTTTGTCTTGTGTATCTGATAAAATTTATAAAGCTGGTGTAGGGCCAAGTAACTCAATTTTAAGGAAAAATAGGGGCTTCCCTGGTGGCACAAGGGGTAAAGTCTCAGCACTATCAAGCTGTCACCAGCCACTGCCGGCATTAGTTCCATCCCTGGCCAGGGATCAGAGGTGCAGCAGACCTCTCCTGTTTCACCTGCTGTTCCCTTCAGCAGTGTATTTCAGGAGATCTGCGTGTTCTGTTCCCCACTCTGTCTCTGGTGAATTCTCTAGCCCCCTGCACCTCTGGCTTACATCCCAGTTCTTGTGTGTATAAATAAGTAAATCTTTTTTTTAAAAAAGGGAAAATAAACAGTCATGTGGGATCAAAATGGTAAAAAATTATTAGTGTTTTTGAAAGCAGTACATTACTGGACTTTTATAACTGAATTATAAAGTTTTGGTCCCTGGATTTACAGGTACACTGAAATGACAATTTTCTTTTTAAAGTGTTATCACTAAAATCTCAGTGGTAGTTTAAGAAGGAAATTCTTTGTTCAATTCTATAATAGAAGATTCAAAGTATAGAAAGAATTTGGCTGTTTAGCTTTAAGTTTACATATAGATGTTTATTAAAAATTGTTATATGTATAGTAAATATAATAAACTTGACATATGGACTTTGCTGAAATTACTTGTAGTGTTTTGTTTTGTGGTTTTCTGTTCCAAGAAGGGGGAGATACTTATTCCAAGACTTGAAGATCTCTGAATTTTTATTTTTACATATAACTGAAGTTTCTATATTTTATAAGATTCATTTAAAGGGTGTTCTTCTCAGTTCTCAAGAGTAGGCTTTTTCTTCTTTTTTTTTTTTTAAAGATTTATTTTATTTATACAAGAGCCAGGGTACAGGCAAGATGCACAGGAGGGTGAGAGGATTCACCTGAGGCAGAGCAGGGAAAACAGAACAGTTAGACTGACAAAATAACACTGCCGAGGGGAGCAGTAGGCGAGACAGGAGAGGTCTTGCTCGCCATGTGGGTTGCTCTGAGGCCGGTGGGGTGGGGATCAAACTAGCTCTGCAGAGGCTGCGGACAGCTTCACAGCACTAAGCTCAACTGCCTGCGCCACCAGGGTGGCCCTAGGCTTTTTCTAATGGTCATTATCCTTCCTTGTGCTGTTGTGGTTATATACATAGATGTGTTCGGATGTCAATCTTTTGAATACCACTCATTATTGAGTAATTTTTGTTTATTTTCCTTTTTTCTAGAAGCCTTAGGCCAGTGTAGGTGAATTACTCTTTCTGGTATGCTTGTGTATATTTGGTCTTCAAAGCAGTTGTTTGGACCCACTGAAGTTATTGGGTTTTTTTTCCCTCTTTTCCCTTGACAGAAAGTAGAAGAGGAAATGGCTGGTCCTAATCAACTTTGCATTCGCCGATGGACCACCAAGCATGTAGCTGTTTGGTTAAAGGATGAAGGCTTTTTTGAATATGTGGATATTTTATGCAATAAGCACCGACTTGATGGAATCACATTGCTAACATTGACTGAATATGATCTCCGGTCTCCTCCTCTGGAAATCAAAGTCTTAGGGGATATTAAAAGGTTAATGCTGTCAGTCCGAAAATTGCAGAAAATACATATTGATGTTTTAGAAGAGATGGGATACAACAGCGACAGCCCCCTGGGTTCCATGACTCCTTTCATCAGTGCCCTGCAGAGTGCAGAGTGGCTCTGTAATGGGGAGCCTTCACATGACTGTGACGGACCCATCACTGATTTGAATTCTGATCAGTTCCAGTACATGAATGGTAAAAACAAACATTCTATTCGAAGATTGGACCCAGAGTACTGGAAGACCATATTGAGTTGTATATATGTTTTTATAGTATTCGGGTTTACGTCTTTCATTATGGTTATAGTCCACGAACGAGTGCCTGACATGCAGACCTATCCACCACTCCCAGATATATTCTTAGACAGGTAAGTTTTATTTATAGTTGCCAAATTTGTAGAAGAGTGCTATAGCAATAATGATAATAAATTTATGATACTTACATGTTTTTGTTTTTACCGTTGTTTTGATTGATGCATATTTTTTGTTGGCTTTATATGGTGGTATATTTTTTGTATGCAAAGAATATAAAAATATGCTTTGCACTTGCTTTTTTCTCTTAAAGTAATTAGACCTTACAACTAGGTGAGTGCACAAAACCACTGCTTAATTTTTAACCTATAGCAATAGTTCCTTGGGCATTTCAGATTTTAAAACAGTTTCTTGGAATGTTGTTTTTAATAAATCAATTTTTTTAATGATGAATAGGATTATTATGCTTTTCCAAAAATGTGGGTGGTCTCTTCTATCACCAGATAAATTGGAATTATCACAAATAATGTAAGCTGATTCACTGATAGTATTGTTTTTATTAAATGCTAGATGCATAAAAAAGAATGCAATACATATAAATAAAAATGGAACAAATACTCAACTATTAGTGTTCATATTTCTGATTTTAAAAACCTTTTTAGAGTTTGTAGTGTTTTCTTGTTTCTTTTTAGAAAACATTTTGCCCTGTAGTAAATGTGCTTTATAGTATATGTATTTTTTAAAAGATTTATTTTTGCATACATAAACTGGGGTATAGGGCAGAAGTGCTGGGGGTGGAAGGATTCACCAGAGACAGAGTGGGGAGCAGAATAGGTGGATTGACTAAAATATACTGCTGAGAGGTACACCGGGTGAGATAGGAGAGGTCTATTGCGTTGTGTGGGTTAGCTCCCTGGCTGGGAATTGAACCATGCTGCAGTGGCTGGCGATAGGTTGATAGCGCTGAGACTTTAACCCCTGCGCCACCTGGAAGGCCCAGTATATGCATTTTTAAATAATGGGAATTAAAATGTCTACATTAAGATGGCAGAGTGATAGACAAATCACATTTGTCTCCTCTCAAACCTAGGCTACTAGTAAAGAGGTTTTTTTGTTAAGTCATAGGCCCACAAGGATGGGCAGATAAGAGGAGAAAACAGCCATACATTTTTGAAAATTTGAGAAGGAGATGATGAGTGGCAACTGGCAGACCTAAAATAACCTAATTTTAAAACAGTAGTTGTGAAAACTGAGAACTAGCCCAATTTGTGTTACAGATTTCTCAAAGCTCTGGATACTGCACGTCAAAGTGTGGTACTAAAATAAGGAGACTCATGAAAACTGCTGAAGAAGCTATTAGCTATTAGTTCCTCTGCTGTTTATAATTTTTCCAACTGAACTGGACTTACTACTGAAGTAAGGAAGAAAGCATGTGGATCTCCATTGTAATAATTGATTCAAGCATGCCATTAGTGGGTACTAAAATCCATTAGATGAAAGGCCATTGGGGAGCAGGATAGTCACTTGATCTGAAAGAATCATCTCATCTATTACTTAATTACAGAGGGATAACTTAACTATGGCAAGATGAGGCATGTAACATTTTTAAATTTTTCAAATAACATTTTTTTATAATAGATAGGTTTGAGATATATGGCTTAATAAATACATTATGTTCAGCACCAACATTCTAGTTTCCATCTATCACCATACAGTTGACCCCTTTCACCCAATTTACAGACCCTCTTTCTACTTTTCCTTCTGGTAACTACTATTTATTCTTAAAAATGAACTTTTTCTGAAAGAAATTTTTGTTTTTATTCATTCATTTGTTTTGTCTTTGGTGGGGGGGTTGGGGATTAGTCTGATTGCATTTGTTTTGTTTCTTTGTCTACAACATGCTAGTGACATTATATAGTGTTTGTTTTTCTCTGTCTAGCATATTTCAATAAGCATAACACCTTCTAGTTCCATCCTTTGTGGTACAAATGACAGGATTTTGTCTGTTTACAGAAACAACTGAGTAGTATTCCTTTTTGTTTATATACCACATCTTTATCCACTCATCTGTGGATGGCAACTTAAGTTGTTTCTAACTCTTGGATATTGTAAATAATGCTGTAGTGAACATGGGGGTACATATATCTCTTCAAATTAGTGTTTTGGATTTTTTTGGTAAATATCCAGAAGTGGAATAAATATGATGGTTATCTTAAGTTTTTGTGTAATCTTCACACTGTTTTCCATGATGATGATACCAGTTTATATTTCTACAGTGTACAAAGGTTCCCTTTATTTATGACAGTAACCATTCTCTTGGGTATGGGGTGATACCTTATTGTGGTTTTTATTTGCTTCTCCCTAGTAATGAGATGATGATTGTCTTCATGTGCCTGTTGGTATCTCAATGTCTTTTCTGTTTTTTAATCTGGTTACTTTTTATTGTTCAATTTTATGAATTTTTTATATATTATAGCTAATAACCCCTTCTCTGTATATGATTTGCTGATATGTTATTCAGTGGATTTCCTTTTTGTTTTAATTATGATTTCTTTCACTGTGCAGAAACTTTTTAATTTTTAGTCTCATGTACTTTTGCTTTGTTTCCCTTGTTAGAGACATCCACAAAGATACTGCCACAGTTGATGTTAAAGAACTTATCTGTGTTTTCTCCCATGTGTTTTATGGTTTCAGGTCTTACAGTCAAGTGTTTAGTCCATTTCGAGTTTATTTTAGTGTATGGTATAAGGTTGTAGTGTAGTTTCATTCTTTTTCTGAGTCTGTCCAGTTTTCCCAACACGAAACTTACCTTGTTACATTTTAGGTTCTTAGCTCCTTTCTCATAAAGTATTTGTCACATATCTGTGGGTTTATTTATGTTCTCTCAGTTCAGTTCACTGTTCTGTGTGTTTTTATTCTAAAACCATGCTTTTTTGATTATTATCATTTTGTAGAATAGTTTGAAGTTGGGGACATGACACCTCCACTTGGTTCTTCATTCTTAGGATTATTTTGGCTCTTGAGTCTTATGTTTCCAAATAAATTTTATGATTTTTTTTTTTTTTTTTGGTTTTATTTCTCTGAAGGATACCATTGGAATTTTCAAAGGGATTGCATTGTATATCGCTTTAGGTAAAATGGCCATTTTAACTATTTTGATTCTTTCAATCTGCAAGCACGGGATTATCTTTCAGTTTCTTCAGTTTCTTCCAGTAGTGGCTTATAGAGGTCTTTTACCTCTTTAGTTAAAATAAATCCTAGGTATTTTATTGGTGCAACTGTAAATGGAATTTTTTATTTCTTTTTTTATCTAATTGTTCTATGATTTTTAATATTATGTTGGATAATGTGTTAGTGAGCATGCTCATTTTGTTCCTGATCTTAGAGCAAAAGCTTTCAATTTTCACCTTTGAATATAATGCTGCCTGTGGATTTGTTATATATGGGTTTTATTATATTGTGATACTCTCCTTTTATGTGTCCTTTATTGAGAGTTTTTATTATAAATGGGTATTGAATTTTGTCAAATTGACAATCCAGCATTTTAACCAGATGATCAAAAGTAGTATCACAGTGAGACAAACTGGTTATGTGCATTAGATGTTATATTCACATTACCTATGGTAACAGTCTTCCCTGTCCCCCTCCCCCAAAAAGATTAACCTAAATCTACTCATGAGGAAATATTCAGACAAATTCAGAACATGGAACATTCTATAAGACAAGTGATCTGGACTTTTCATAAATGTCAGTGTCATGGCAGAAGTAAGCCAGCCAGGGGAAATTGCAAGGGAAATTGAAGAGTCATAGCAAGAACAATGCATGAACTTTAATTGACTCCTTTATCAAGCCAAAAACAAAAGCACTGTTATAAAGGACATTTCGGAGACAATTAGGAAAATTTGAATATGAACTGCATATTAAATAATCATATAAGTCAATGCTAACAGTTTCCTGGGTTTAATAGTGTATTTTGTTCTTAGGGAATACATAAATTGAAATAGTTAGCGTTAAGGATCATCATCTGCAACTTACTTTGGGGGGTTCATTCTTCTAAAGAGCATGTGTGTATGCATATGTTGGTATGTACAAAAAGTGAAATAAAGCAAATGTGGCCAAATGTTAATTATTGTAAACGATTTATGGATTTAGGTAAAGAATATAAAGTGTTTATTCTTTCAACATTTCTTTAGTAAGATCACAATTTTAAAAGTAAAAAAAAATGGGTGAGGAGACGATGAGAAGGCAAATGGAAAGAGAGACATTGGAAACTATCAGGTCTTACAAGTCTTCCTGCAAGGCAGCAGAGAAGTGAAGCTGGAGCTTGGGGAGAGAGAGAATGGATATGGAATCACTGTGGGGTTTTGGGTAGGGGTGGGGATAGGGTTGAGGGGAGTAAGTATATTATATCATGTTTATTGTATTGATAATAGGGATGACCCAAATTGGGGGGAGAGGAGTGATGTTTGAGGAAAGACAGGATGTAGTTGTTGTAGTCATGCCTTTGGGAGGATGAAAAGGGATGAAATCTAATAGATGGGAGAGAACTGGCCTCTAGGTGCATGCAATGCTCATCACAACAGAGGGAAAGGTAGAAAATATGAAAATATAATGGTAGAAGGTGCTAGATGTGACAGTGGTACACAGGGAAGTAATTTCCTGATTGTTTTTATTTCTTCTATGAACAGAGCATGGGAAGAGAAAATGAAATATAAAATAGTCATCTGGGAAAGTGAATTGACTTGTGTGGTGTGGCAGCACTAAAGTTCTTCTTCAAGTTAGTAGTCATATTTGTACGTTTTGTACACTCAACTGCAAATAACAGGAATGGAGAACGGTTGAAGTTTTGTCCAGTTAATAAGGAATAAGGGCAAGGGAGAGATTATAATAACTGACCATGAACTCATTGCATAAGGGAGGGATGTGAGGTATGTGAAGAGCAGTGAAAATGTTATAAGAGCAATGTATTTTAGGTTTTAGAATTATTGAACTTGGAGTATAAGGAGTAAGATGGAAAGACAGAGTTGATTAGCATAGGATTCTTGAAATTATGAGGTGTTATCTTAGTAATGACAAGGTCCAGGTTATAGCCATGGATTTGGTTCACTGAAGTAGAATAAAAGACATGGATAAAAGGAGGAGTAAAAAGAGAAATGAGTGACAACACATATTACAAAAGTTTTTGAAACAATGACAGTGAACCAGAGGCTAAATTCTTGAAAATGGATGTTGAGATTCTGTAGAATGGCTCTGTAACAAGGCATAATGGGAGAATAGAAAGAAGATGGTCTGAAAAAGCAATGAAGATCTGATTTTAAAGTGCATAATTCATTTGCATTTAGTATATCTACAAAGTTGTGCGATGATCACCGTAATTCCAAAATAATTTCATCTCCCCCAAAAGAAACTCTTATCCATTATTAGTTATACCCATTGCCTCCTCCTCCTCCAGATCCTGGCAATCAGTAATTTACTTTCTCTTTCTGCGGATTGCCCATTCTGGATATTTCTTATAAATGGAATCAGAACATGTGACTTCATTTGTGTTTAGTTTCTTTCATTTAGATAATATCTTCAAGAGTATTCATATAGTGCTTGCATCATCAGTACAAATACTTAAAATTGGATTGATACTTAAATACTAAAAATACTGAAATTGGATTGATACAGAGAAGATTAACATGGCTATCTCCTCTGTACAAGAATGGCCCCCCCAAATTTTTTTCCCATTTAGCAACATGTATTTTTTTCCCCATTCCTTTTTGTTACAGAGTACTGTTTCATTGAATGAAATAATACTACATTTTACTTTTTCATTAGCTTATAAATGTGTTGCGTTGTTTCTACTTAGGGACTGCTATTAATAATGTGTGTTCCCAATATTGGTGTACAAAGTTTTGTTTAAACATGTTTTCCATTTACAGTGGGGATTTGAAACCAAAATTCGTCTAACTCTACATTGCCACCCACTACTCTTTAGTACCTAAACTTTATTCCTAAAAGAATGGTAGCAAGTGCCTGACAGTTTTCTTCCTATATCCTTTTGTATCTCTTTTCCATTGTCCTTTACACTGTTATTTCCAACATTCAACAATTGTCTTTTTGTTGGAGCTCTTGGGCTACTGGAACACACTTTGCCTGCTTGGAAGAAGAGCCAAAAATACCTGGAAATTTACATCCCTTAGTAGGTTGATGAGGTGTATAAATATTTCATTTCTCTTCACCCTAATTGAGACAACTTTTAGGTTAGAATGTTACTATCACCCAAATTCCCCACATAACTGAACCAAAGTTACCTTTGCCTGAGTTCCCCACAGGGCTTTGTTTGATGCCTCACCCTTGCCTTGCTTCCTTGCCTTCCTCATCTCATTTCCTCTTTACTCTGTGCTTGTCCCCTGGGAATATTCCTATCTGCTTTCCTGCTTATTTTTGCTTCTGAAGCTTTAGTTGACACAACGCCAAGATCTTCAGTGTGTCATAAGCAGAAAATTCGAAGGAGATAGAGATGCTCCTGGAGGCAGACCCAATTAGCAAACATAAATAATGGCAAAACTATATTAATCTGGGGCTTAACTGCCTTTCATTTCTCAGTAGTCCCTGAGGTCATTACCTTGTTCAGTGTAATAATCCTTATTCACACTAATGATTCTGAATTACCCAAGAAAATTCTATCCAGAAAAAAGTTCATGTGTAATGCATTTTAGAAATACATCAAAATAAATGAGATACTAAGTGCCCATTTCAGAGTTTCCTCACAACATTCCACCAAAATGAGAGTGAAAAGTGTGCATGTGGTGGGTGGGAGACACCATATGTCCCATGAAGGCAAAAACTGTGACAGCGTGAGTTTTGTAAATAGAAAGTTAAGTGCTTGTTGTGAGATTGGCAGGCTAGCAGTGTTCAAGAGGTAAATTTATATAGGTACAATAGAACTAAACTCAAAACAGGCAGCAAACAATAACTCTAGGCTCAGGTAAAGTTAGATGCTAAATATGAAAGAATTGGTTGAAAGTTGATTTTAAGAAGCTTTCAGGGCCTCCCCTGGTGGTGCAGCGGTTGAGCGCTGGGCTGCGAAGCTACCCACAGCCTCTGCAGCGGCGGTTCGATCCCCGGCCACCGGCGAGGGTACCACATGGCGCGCTCCCCTCAGCAGTGTATTTTGGTCCATCTGCCTGTTCTGTTCCCCGCTCTGGCTCTGGTGAATTCTCTCACCCTCCCGCACTTCCTACTGTACCCAGTGCTTGTATAAATAAATAAATCTTTAAAAAAAAAAAAAACAACAAACTGTCAGATCTGCACAGGTCCAACAGAAGACAGGTTGTATTTTCTTCATAGTAGTTGAATGTAAGGGGACTCTGGACTTCAGGACACCATGCCCATGTTCTCATGCCCAGAGGAGAATAAAAGTACATGTTTTCAAGATGATTAATTGTAAGTCTGCTTACTGATCACTGAGACTGACAACTGCTTTCCTTAAGAAGTAAGTCTCATTTCCCATTCCCATTGCCACCCAATCCCAATCTTCTAAACAGGTAAAACAATTATAAGAGTAAAAGACTGTAGATGCTGTATTAAGGTAGATATCCCAATCTAATTAGTCAGACTTATGCCCAATCATTCTGCAGTGAAATATACAATTTGACAAGCTGCTCTGTTCATGCACGGGTTGTCCAATTATTTTTTCAGTACTTCACTGTCTAATATGAATGGTCAGTCAGGTATCACGAGACATTTGGGAATAAACAGACCAACACAGAGAAAGGGAGCTGGGAAACACAATAGGGACCAGAAGAATACTTAATAAAAAATATTGTCAGAGAGATAAGAGAAGTTGCATTCTATGAGGCTGTAAAAAGGGAAAAATATAGAGGACGGAAAACTGTTGGGGATCAAAGAGATACAAATTCTGCCATTATAAAAGTAAGTAAATCAAGTGGTGTAATGCACAGCATGGACTCTTACCGGCAATAATATTGTATCACATATTTGAAAATTGTTAAGAGTAATATATTTATAATCTTTCTCAATGATTTCAAATGAGTCATGTTGTATACCTAAAAGTAGTTTGCAATTAGATATCCATTTAAATTAACAAAGTGCTTAAAAAAGTGAGGCATAAAAATTTTGGGGAAATGAAAAACAGAGTAGAAATTTAAAACCCAGCAGGATAATTGGAATATAGATTTGATGAAGTTATATAAAATGTAGATCAGAGATGAAACGTAGAGAAGAAAAAAATTAAATCAATTCAGTTAGTCCAACAATGAACAAATAGCAAATGAAGGGGAAGCTGTTACATACATTACATTATAGAGGAAGTTTTGAAAAACTAAAGGATATGACTTTACAGGTTGAAAGGAAGAGGAGGAACAATACATTAAAGTTGAACAACTCCACGTTCTATAATAGTGAAATTGCAGAACAGTGGAGATAAACAGAAGATCCTAAAAACTTAAGAGAAAACAAATGATATATAGATTAGAATCCAAATAGGTTCAAGCTTCTTAGGAGCAACGGAAGTTAGAAGGTAGAGGAATAATATCTTCAACATTCTGAGAAAAAATAAAGTATAACTGAGAATTCTCCATGCAAGCTCTCAGTTAGACATAAGGCAGATACGGATATGTTTAAATGTGTAAGTCTCAAATTCTTTTCTCTCCAACCCGTCACATACTAGAATTGCTAAAATGGAAAAAAAAAACACAACAATACCTAGTCCTGATGAGAATGCTGAGTAATTATTACTCTTACTACATAATAGAAATGTTAAGTGGTACAACTCCTTTGAAAACAACTTGATAAGCATCCACTTAATAGAGGACTCAAGAATTCTACTGCTCTAGGTATTTACCCAAGTGAAATGAAGGTATGTTCATGCAAAAACCTGTTTGTGGTCTTTATTCAATCTCATTCCATATTAGAAATAGACCTAAATACTCACCAACTAGTGAATGGATCTAGGACTTAGAAAGAATTGATAGAATTACACATGAAGTAACATGGATGACTTTGGAATGTATGACTAGGTATATGTATGATTATTATACAATACAAAAGGTAGGTAAATATTGTATGAATCTATTTATATGCTTTCCTGCAAGGAGCTATTAAAAAAATTAAGAAATTAGATCAGTGGTTGCCCCAGGTTGGGAGTAAGGAAGGGGATTGACTACAAAGGGGTACAAGGAAATCGTTGGGATGATGGAATTGTTCTGTTGATCTTAATTTTGGTGCTGGCCACACACTGAATATGTTTGTCAAATCTCAGCAAACTGTATGGCTAAAAAGGGTATAAATCGCATTAAATCTGACATCAAAAACAAGGTTATCATTCAACCTATCTTTCTCAGAAAACAACTAGAGGAATATGTACCATCAAAACTAAGAAGTAAGCTGAGAAAGAGGAGGTGTGGAAATCAGGAAACCGATAATTTAGTGTAGACAGGGATTCCCATGAGGATGGTTACATTTTATTCCAAGATATACTTACGCCTCGGCACAAGAAAATACAATCATTCTAAATTGGAATAAGGGGGAATAGCTCTGTGGAAGATTTCTCCCGAAGTAAAGTTGAAATTGATAAAAGTAATTTGATGATTGAATTGGTATTAGTCACATAAGAAACAGCAAACTGAAAAAGAATAGAGAATTTTGAGTTAATCACCCTCTACAGACTTAGCTATGGATGATAAGTATAATATATATTAAGTGAAAGCCAAAAGTTATCTTAAAATTGTGAAATAATATTGAGAGCGTGGGGAAAAGAGAGGGTATGTGTGCACATGTGTGTGGTTATATTAATGCCAAATAAAATAGCTAGAAGAGTGAAAATGATTGCTTTTGGAGATCAGAAATTAGGTTTAGGTTTGCAGTAGAGAAGAAGACATTTCATCATAAGCGTTATAAAATCTATCAAATATATATCATTGGGTTTTTGTAATGTTCATCTTAACAAGTTTATATTTTTAGACGTTATTTAAAGGAGTCTTTCTTTAGACTGAAATATTCTGTTATGTTGAAATAACCACTTCCCCAATAATGTCAGACATTAGGTGAGTCTTTTTTTCTGAGGTTAATGGGTAAAAGATGAGTCCCTGAATGAAGATGATTGACTCTCTTCAGTTACTCCATAAAAGTTTAAACTGTTAGTACTATTAATTCAAATTTCATGTTTTCTTTTTCAAAATACCTTTATACTTAGCTGTTAATAACATGGCATTGTATAAATGTTTTTAATGAAAATGTACTAAGATTAAAAACATCCACAATCCTATTACTCAGAGGTGACCTTTTTGGATTTTTTCATTTACATCTTTTCCCTCTCTTCCTTCATTTCCCTTCTCTCTCTCTCTCTCTCTCTCTCTTTCTTTCCTTTCCCCCTCCACTAAATTTATTTATTTTTCTTACATTGTTGTTCATTTGTGTACAGTAGTTTCTCCCTCAGGTGTAGAGCCCCTGGTTTTCCCACTACCATATACCCTGCGAACCATCACCGTGTTCTCTTGCACTCTTCCCTCCCCCATTTTGACATCTCTCCCTTCCCTTCCCTTGCTGTATGCCTTGTCTTGCAATTTTTGTCTTTTTCTTGACCTTTTGTTTAGTTTCTCTGTATTCAGCATATAAGTGAAACCATCCTATATTTATCTTTTTCCTTCTGACTTATTTCGCTTAGCATAAAACTTTCCAGTTCCATCCAGGTTGTTGCAACTGGAATGAGTTTATCTTTTTTCATCACTGAGTAGTATTCCTTTGTGTATATATAATACAGCTTTTTGATCCATTCACCTGTTTGGGGGCATTTGTGCTGTTTCCTTATCTTGGCTGTTGTGACCAGTGCTGCAATAAAGATAGGTGTGCAGGTTTTTGCGTCCTTTGGGTAGATTCCTAGGTGTGGTACTGCTGGATCACTTGGTAGATTCATTTATAGTGCTTTGAGGAACCTCCGCTAAACACCAGTTTGCATTTACACTAACACTGTAAGAGGCTTCCTATTTCCCCACATCTTACCAGCATTCGTTGTTTCCAGTTTTTTTTTTTTTGTTTTTTTTTTAATATGGGCCATTCTCACTGGTGTGAGATGGTATCTCATTGTGGTTTTGATTTGCTTTTCCCTGATAATAAGTGATGTTGAACATTTTTTCATATGCCTGTTAGCCATTTGCATTTCTTCTTTTTTAAATTGAGAAATGCCATGTGCCTTTTACTAGTGGGTATCTATAGGAGCTGTGAATTTGGCAAGGAAAGAGGAATCAATAGAAAAGGTAAAGAGAACAGGAAACCACAAAGAACAGTAATAAAGGATTAAAGCAAAACAAAAACTCTAGTGCTTCTAAAACAAGAATCAAGTTCAAGTTCTGCTTGTCTGGATCCTGAAGTGAGCACATCATACAAAAAGCGAGCTTTCCTCCCAGTTTCTTTTGTGGTAGTCTAAGTCTCCCATACTCTACTAAGGGAGAAAAGGTTGTTACTTTACATAGACTCAGGATGGGTATCACAAACAACTAACAGGTTCTGATACACAGAGTACTTTTTTCCCCCAGTTTCTCCAAATACCGTCTCTCAAAAGACATATTACAGAAAGAAATTGTTAGAAGAGGGGGCCTCCTTGGTGGCGCAGCGGTTGAGCACTGGGTTGTGAAGCTGCCCGCGGCCTCTGCGGTGCTGGTTCGATCCCCGGCTGCTCCCCGGCCGCTCCCCTGCCACCAGAGGAGGGTCCCACATGGCGCGCAGACCTCTCCTGCCGCCCGCTGCTCCCCTCAGCAGTGTACTTCAGTCCTTCTGCCTGCTCTGCTCCCGGCTCTGGTGAATTCTCTCACCCTCCCGCGCTTCTGACTGTACCCAGTGCATGTATAAACAAAAACAAACAAACAAAATAAAGAAATAAATAATAAAATAAAAAAAAATACCTCTAAGAAATTGTTAGAAGAATATCTTATTGAAAAGGGTGATGTAATTTATATGCATATACTGTTCTTCAGTATAAAGTGTAAATTTAAAAAAATTAGAAAGAAAAATAAATGTAAAATGTTATTTTCCCTCCCTCTTCCAGTGTTCCACGAATCCCATGGGCCTTTGCCATGACAGAAGTATGTGGTATGATTCTGTGCTACATTTGGCTCCTGGTTCTTCTTCTTCACAAGCACAGGTACCTCACTTACTCCATTTAAAAGACTCAAAGTGTTTTGTCTGTTTTGTGTAAATGTCCTCAAATCTTGTCTCTCCCTTTCCTATTTCTTTGTTAATTTCCTTCTTTAGTCATTGTGGCATAATAGTGACTTAGAGAAACGTTTTGGATTTAACCAGTAAAGGAGACAGCCTAGGGGCATACTGCCTACACATTTAGCAATATTCTGAATGTATTTTGCAGGGAAAGATCAGAGGATGGGGATGATCAGCTGTGGAGCAGCCTTTGATAGTCTAGCTTTATCTTTCTTTAGAAACAAATTGAGGGCCTCCCTGGTGTTGCAGGGGTTAAAGTGCCAGTGCTATCAAGCTATTGCCAGCCACTGTGGGATGAGTTTGGCATGAGTTCGATCCCCAGCCACAGAACTGACCCACATGGCACAGCAGACCTTCCCTGTCTCACCCGCTGCTCCCCTCAGCAGTGTATCTCAGTCAATCTGCCTGTTCTGCTTCCCACTCTGTCTCTGGTGAATCCTCTCACCACCCCTCAACCTCCAGACTACACCCCAGTTCTTGTATGCATAAGTAAATAAAATAAATCTCTGAAAAAAAAAAGCAAATTGAAAATGTCACTTTCTGTAGAAGAATACAAGCTCGCCCAAGGATAGTCTTTGGTTAAATGTTTGGATGGAAAAGATTTTCTCTGCCCAGAGGAGATCCATTTTTAAAAAGGTTATTTTACATACCCTGCATTTCTAGTCATTGTGGTTCAGATGCAATGGAAAATTGGTGAAGAGGGAGAGTGCTTTTTTTGTACTTTCAGCAAGAAATAAAAAGGGAGTGATCCCCGCCCCCAACATGAGAAACTTAAGAGGAGACTCCTTTTCCACTTCAATGGGCAGAAATTACTTGTTTAAGATTAAAAAATAACGTGTGGTGAAGAAAAAATTTTAAAAACTGTTAAATATATAGATCTACTATGTCTTTGGACAATGAAAAGGAATAAGGACACTCTTGAATTTTGATCCTTTTGTCTCACCAGGGAGTACCTGAGGTAAACTATAGTCATAGGCTTTGGGTCCTAAGCAGCAGTTGTTTCAGTGCTTTGGACATGAAAGGAAAAGTTGATGACTGCTGTTCTTTTTTTCTGTCTAGGCCCTGCAGAGCAGCCCCCCCTTTTTTATCTTTCTTAAATTGTTCATTTTTGCACAATATTTGATTTCTTCCCTCAGGTGTAATCCCCATAAATCTCCCATCACCACCTCACCCATGAACCATCACCATAGTCACTTGTGCTCTTCTCTCTCTTGTAGCAATCCTCTCCAGCCCCCTTCCATGCTGTATGTCTCAGATCTATCAATATAATTTGCCTACTAATTTTGTCCTTTTTTTCTCTGACCCTTTGTTCAGTTTCATGATTATTGTTCTTGTCACACTATGAAATGCACACAGATTGTAGTTCATTCTCCTGTTTTATAGCAATATTTGAAAGTGTGGATTGCTTAAAACCATAGGTTTATGTTTTTCAAACCATACTATCATTACTGCTTTCTGGCGTAAATTTTTCTCACAAACCCACAGATTTGAATTTTTCCACTGTTCAAAACAAGAGTTGACCTTATAAGAATTCTTGATACATACAGCAAAGCATAACGGTGGCCAGTTAAATGCAAGTATTGATGTTTAATTATAAAAATCAGTGTTTCTTTTTTTTTTTTTTTTTTTTTTTTTTTTTAAATATGAAATTGTTTTTTTTTTTTTTTTTTTTTCATAGAGGCATGCTTTATTTATTTGTTTGCTGGTTTGTCTGTTTGCTTTTGTCTACACATGCACTGGGTACAGTCAGAAGCGCGGGAGGGTGAGAGAATTCACCAGAGCCAGAGCGGGGAGCAGAGCAGGCAGAAGGACCGAAGTACACTGCTGAGGGGAGCAGCGGGCGGCAGGAGAGGTCTGCACGCCATGTGGGACCCTCCTCCTGTGGCCGGGGAGCAGCCGGGGATCGAACCGGCGCCGCAGAGGCCGCGCGCAGCTTCGCAACCCAGCGCCCAACCGCTGCGCCACCGGGGAGGCCCAAAATCAGTGTTTCTTAAAGTGTGTCTTTGTACCACTTGTTAAACTGCATATTCCTAGGTTTCATCCCAGGGGCATACGCTAATACACCTAATCTTGTGTCTGGTGGTGTTTCTGAGGAAGGAACGTTTTTTAAAAATGTATACAGCATAATATGTATACCTAAGAATTTCATAGTCTATTTTGCTTAACATAGTAAAAAATAAGCACACAATACACTTATGCCTTTATAACTTAAATTTGAGTTAGAAGCTAGATATCTACTATCATTAACCAAATTACAATGTAATGAATGAGCAGAAAATCCTAAGAATCACATTTTATTTTCCCTTACATTCAATAAATAATTCATGAGCACCTGAACTAACCCTAAGCTAAGAGTCATATGAGATACTAATTGTTTTCCTCTTGAATAGCTCTTACTTTTCCTTATCCATAAAGTAATGCTCTTAGATCTGTAATGTCCAATGTGGCAGATGCAATGTGGCAATTTAATCTTAATTAATAAAAATGTCATAAAAGTAAAATTCACTTCCTCAGTTATACTGGTGACATTTAAAGTGCTCAGGTACTGCTTGTAGATAGTTATAGGAAATGCCATTATAAAACATTTCCATCATTAGGGACAATTCTATTTAGCAATGATTTTTTTTTTTTAGATTTATTTATTTATGCATACAAGAACTGAGGTACTAGGCCAGAGGTGCAGGGGGTGAGAGGATTCACCAGAGACAGAGTTGGGAACAGAACAAGCAGAGTGACTGAAATACACTGCTGAGAGGAGCAGCGGGCGAGACAGAAGAGGTCTGCTGTGCCATGTGGGTAACTCTCTGGCCAGCCAGGGATCGAACTCATGCTGCAGTGGCTGTGGATAGCTGTATAGTGCTGTGCTTAACCCCTTGCACCACCAGGGAGGCTCAGCAATGAAGTTTTAGATGGTCTTTGAGATGTCCAATCTCTTCCAAGAGTCTAGTTAGTGGCTTTCCTGCTTACTCTCCCTTTAAGTAAACATTTCATGCCTGGCGTGTTTTGGTTTGCTTTCTTCTGATCTTTCTTCCTTTTTGGTCGCTCTGTTTACAGGTCAATCCTTCTGCGAAGGCTCTGTAGTCTGATGGGCACTGTATTCTTGCTTCGCTGCTTTACCATGTTTGTGACTTCCCTCTCCGTACCAGGACAGCATCTGCAGTGTACTGGAAAGGTAGCCTGCTACCTTCTTTATCATGCTTTTTCTTCTTGTTCTTGGTGGGTTAATGGCATCATTTATGCAATGGGTCTAGGACTTTGCTTTTAGTATTAAAATGTGCTTTTTTGTATATAATATTTATAGTAAGCCTCTACAAATTATTTGGTAATTTTTTTTTTAAGATTTATTTTATTTATGCATACAAGAGCTGGGGTACAGGCCAGAGATGTGGGGGGGTGAGAGGATTTACCAGAGACAGAGCGGGGAACATAACAGGCAGACTGACTGAAATACACTGCTGAGGGGAGTGGTGGGCGAGGCAGGAGAGGTCTGCTGTGCCATGTGGGTAGCTCCCTGGCTGGGGATTGAACTCATGCTGCAGAGTCTTTGGATTGCTTCATAGTGCGGTGCTTAACCCCTTGCGCCACCAGGGAGTCCCTATTTGGTAAAAAATCTTAAGCCAGAATCTGCTTCTCTGAACTTCTGTACACTGATAGTGGTAGTTCTATGCTGTGGAACTGTAGAAAAAAGTTTTTCAATTATCATTTTCTTTTCCCATCCTCAGCATCATTATGATGTTCCACATAATGTGACTGGTCCTTTCATTGTGTCATCAATCATTACTTTACTTTTGGGGGAATATAGTAAATAATGTTTTTGCAGGGTTTTTTGGTATTAAACTGTATAACTTTTTGTTATAGATATACTCTAGACATACCTCTTCTGGTTAGTTTGAAAAAGAAACATTTATGAAGGTTGAGACAACCACCCAAAAAAAAAAACAGTGTAATGAAATACTTAAAAAAAAATCACCTGAAAATCATCTTTATATACAAAATGTAACTGTTGTGACTTGTTAAATTTAGACAAAAGAATTTATTATCCTACCTTGCTGAACCATCATGCTTTATTTGTTTTTCCCCAAATTTTCAAATGTATATATTAATACCTCTGTTGTTGTTTTAATGTTGTTTGTAAAGTGGGAAACAAAAAGTGTCAGCTCTTCTACTGTAATATCAATAGCTGACATGCCGACTAGGGAAGATTAAGCAGCCAAAGGAGATCAAGAGCTAAAAATAATAGTCTGAGGTGAAGGGCAACAAAACTTTCTCCTGGTATTAGGAATGCTTAACTGACCTGTAAGAAAAGGAGGAAATTTAATATGACATTAAATGTAAAGGAAATGTTTTATTTCTTTTATTCCCAAAAATGGGAAAACCTTTTTTTCCAATTACAAAATCATGTGAGCTTACTGTAAAAATGCGAAAATTATAGAAAAAGTTTTAAAGTAAATAAATTAAAAAGTAAAAGGTTATATAATTTCTTTTTTTGGTCACCCTACCATATGAATAATTCTGTTAATAGTTGTGTATATAGCCACAGACTAGTTTTAAGCATGCTTACATATACACCTGGTTTTTTTTTTTAAGATTTATTTATTTACGCATACAAGAACCGGGGTACTAGGCCAGAGGTGTGAGGTGAGAGGATTCACCAGAGAAAGAGTGGGGAACAGAACAGGCAGACTGACTGAAACAAACTGCTGAGGGGAGCAGAGGGCGAGCCAGGAGAGTTCTGCTGCACCATGTGGGTAGCTCCCTGGCTTGGGATTGATCTTGTACTGCATAGGCTGCTGACAGTTTCATAGGTTGCATCTTAACCCCTTGCGCCACCAGGGAGGCCTTCACATAAGTTTAATATATAGGTATATAGGTAAATACTTTTAAAACAAAAGATAGGATTATACTACAGATAATGATCTGTGGCTTATTTAATAGTGTTTACTTTTTTGTGGTGAAAAATATCTAATATATATATTATCTTTTTAAGAACGGCAGAGTGTTCTGTTTCATTGTTTCATTTACTGGTTTGTAAATGATGCATATTTATGTTCTTTCTAAATCTTACTGTTTATAAACAGTACTATCTTAAACATTTTTATACATATATACTTTTTTACTTAATAATTTCCTTATGATAAATTCCTGGAAGTGGAATTCTGCAATCTAGAACATACACATTAAAATTGTTATACAGGTCCTCCCTGGTGGTGGAAGGGGTTAAGCACTAAAAAGCTGTTGACAGCCACTGCAGCGCTAGTTCGATTCCCAACCAGGGAGCTAACCCACACAGTGCAGCACATCTCTCCGGTCTCGCCTTCTGCTCCCCACTCTGTCTCTGGTGACTCCTTGCACTGCCCCACTTCCCCCTCACCTCTGGCCTACACCCCGGCTCCTGTATGTATAAATAAATAAATTTTTAAAAAATTGTTATACATTTTGCTAAAAATGTCTGCTTAGAAGAGATTTAAAAGAAGAAAAATGTAAGCTTACTACATTCAAAAGAGAATTTCCCATAGCTGAGGGATTTGATTGTGGGTCATCTACTAAAAAGAAAGAATATATGTGCATAGGGCTGCAACATGTGCTACAAAAATAAATACCATCCTCTACAGTTTGGACAGTCCTTTTTCTGTCTCTAATAACTGTTTTTCATTATAAGTTACTTATATATGGATGTTTCTATTAAAATCTGTCCTAAATACTGTTAATTGCTTTGGACTGTAATATAACCTACTTATTGACCTGCATTATTTGCTAAAATCCTTAAAAATAGAAAGTTACTTGATAGTAACTAGCATTCAAATCCCTTACTGTGAGCTTCTTAAAGTACTTTCATTGTAATAAATTAATTGCTTGAAAGCAAATTCCCAGAAGTAGGTTTGGGGACAGAATCAAATCATACCTGTTTTTGAAATTTAGCAATGGACCCCGCCCCCCCTTCAGGAAAAAAGCACTTAAAACAAATTTTTACACCTTATCATGAGAGCATCTTACTCATGTTGTGCTTCATTTTTTTTCCCCTCCTGGGAGAATATTTGGTACATTTATAATTGGAAAGGATAGGGAAACTTGAATAATTGAGCAAGAAATTGCTTTCTTTTCATGGGCATCACTTGTTTCCTGTCTGAGACAATTTTCTAGCAGTCTCTGTTCTTCCCAGCCTTTTTTATCCCCCAGAAGAGTAGCATCTCAAACCCTATTCTAATTGGAAGTCATGTAACAACCAAACCATGTGTATTTGTTTATAACTTCTCTTCTTTTTCCAATAATAAATTCCTCTCCCTTACTTGCCCTCAACTGAGACAGAAAAGTAAAGCTGTGTAGTGTATGGTCAGTAGCTGAGACTTCTGATAAAATTGTGGTATCTGACAGAGTTGTTTCTTTTGTTCATTAGACATAGTCAAATCATTAGGACATAGGTCTTCGGAATTGGATTTCCTGGGTTCACATCCTGGTTATGTTACCCCTCTTAACCAGTTGCTTATTTGCACAATTAATTTGCTTCATAGTATTGTTGTGAAAATTAAATGCAGTAATAAACAAAGCACTCAGCAGCATGCCTTGCACATAGTAAATGCTCATAATATTTTAGCAATTTTTGTATTGTTATGTTAAATGTTTTTTATGACTCTTGCTCAAATTTATCCTCAATAGATTTCCTTTTTAATCTTACATGTGGAAGTCAGGGTTGGGTGGGCTGCTAATAACAAAGTATTCTATATGGTTGTAGTTTAAGAAACAATGGTTTATTCTCTGTCATAAGAGAAGTCTGAAAGTAGGTACTCCAGGTCAAGTGTTGTGAACTTTATGGAATCAAAAAAACCATGATTCTTCTGTCTTTCTGAAGACTGCTTCATGGTCCAAGATGGCTGCTAGAACTTCAGCTATCATGTTTAAGTTGTAGGATAAAAGAGAAAATAGAAAAGACTTCCTCCTAGCTATTCTCTCTTTCCTTTATAAATAATACTACCCAGAATTTTTTTCTTTAAATTTAGGTAACATTGGATTACAACGATTTAGTTATAACTTCACATTGTTTCAAATGTATGTTACCACATCACACCTACCACCAAGGCACTCAGAGTTCACTGGACCCCCTCCAAATCCTGCTTTCCATTTTCTCTCCATTTTCTATAGTTCTAGGGTTCGAAATTGGTTTTGTTCTATCTGACCCTGTGGTTTTATTTCTGTATATTCCATTTACAAGTGAAATTGTCTGGCTTCTGCCTTTCTCCTTCTGACTTATTTCAAGTAGCTCAACCCCCTCCAGTTCCCTCATTCTTGTTGTCACAATTGTCAAGATATCACCTTTTTTTTTTTAATAGCTGAGTATTTCACTGTGTGTTTATACACCACATCTTCTTAATCCACTCATTAGTCCTTGAGCACTTAGGTTGTTTCTCTACTTGATTGTCATAAATAGTGCTGCAATGAGTAAATATTGCTTAAATGAGTGCATATATACCTTCAAATTAGTGTTTTTGCATTTTTAGGGTAGATACCTAGGAGTGCAATTGTTGGATCATATGGCAGATGTATTTTTAATGTTTTCAGAAACCTCCTTACTGTTTTTTTTTTTGTTGTTGTTGTTTTTTTTAAAAG
Source organism: Talpa europaea (assembly GCF_964194135.1). NCBI lineage: Eukaryota > Metazoa > Chordata > Mammalia > Eulipotyphla > Talpidae > Talpa > Talpa europaea. The sequence continues at coordinate 39,678,923 of NC_140077.1, read as the reverse complement.
ATTTATTTATTTATTTATACAAGCACTGGGTACAGTCAGAAGCACGGGAGGGTGAGAGAATTCACCAGAGCCAGAGCAGGGAGCAGAGCAGGCAGAAGGACCGAGGTACACTGCTGAGGGGAGCAGTGGGCGGCAGGAGAGGTCTGCGCGCCATGTGGGACCCTCCTCTGGTGGCCGGGGAGCAGCCGGGGATCGAACCGGCGCTGCAGAGGCCGCGGGCAGCTTTGCAACCCAGTGCTCTACCGCTGCGCCACCGGGGAGGCCCTCCTTACTGTTTTTCATAGGGACTAGAGCAGTCTACATTCCTAACCAACAGTGAGAAGGGGTTCATTTTTCTCCACATTCTCACAAACTCTTGTTTATTTCTGGTGTTTTGATATGAGCCATTCTAAATTCTAAATGATGAACATTTTCTCACATGCCTGTAGTATATAAATAAACTTTATATAAAAAGTATAAAAAGTCTATCAAGAGTTTTCTATCTAAACCTGCTTACTCGTCCCTTACAGTTTTCTTCATTTGCTCCTGTAGATTTCAGGTGTCATCTGTTGTTTTTTATTTATTTTTTTATTTTTTTGTATTGAGGTAAATTTGGTTTACAACCCTGTATATGATTTTGAGGTATGGGTTCATATCTTTTTAGATGTATGCTACCATAGCACACCTGCCACCAAAGCACTATAATCCTCCACCAGTCTGTTGGATCCTTCTTCCCTTAGTTTCCCAACCCCCAGTTCTCATTTCTTTTTTTTTTTTTATTTTTTTTTTTTATAGAGGCATGCTTTATTTATTTGTTTGCTGGTTTGTTTGTTTGTTTTGTTTATACATGCACTGGGTGCAGTCAGAAGCGCGGGAGGGTGAGAGAATTCACCAGAGCCAGAGCGGGGAGCAGAGCAGGCAGAAGGACCGAAGTACACTGCTGAGGGGAGCAGCGGGCGGCAGGAGAGGTCTGCACGCCATGTGGGACCCTCCTCTGGTGGCCGGGGAGCAGCCGGGGATCGAACCGGCGCCGCAGAGGCCGCGCGCAGTTTCGCAACCCAGCGCTCAACCGCTGCGCCACCGGGGAGGCCCCCCAGTTCTCATTTCTTACTCCAATACAGTTTTACCTCTGTTCACCTGTGTTGTGCTGTTAAAAGCACATAGCATTTTGATTACTATAGCTTTGTAGTATAGTTTGAATCCTGGGAGCATGACACTACATGACACTACAAAAAACACATTGTTTTTTGGTGTTTATTTTTTCAGGATTCCTTTGGCTATTCAGAATTTTTTGTGGTTCCATATAAATTTCAGTAACATGTTCTGTTTCTTTGAAGAATACAATTAAAACCTTGATAGAGATTGCATTGAATCTTTCTGTTTATTGCTTTGGTTAAGATGACCATATTAACAATGCTAATTCTTCCAAACTGTGAGTAGGGAATATCTTTCCATTTCTTTGTGTCTTTTGTTTCTTCTAACAATGGCTTGCAATTTTTACTGTATAGGGCCTTTTTATCTCTTTGTTAAGTTTACCTCTAGGTATTTAATTCTTTTTGCTGCAGTTAATGGGATTGTGTTCTTCCTTTCTTTCTCTTTTAGCTCATGTTTGCATATAGAAACACAACTAATTTTTGTAAATTGGTTTCTTGGAGCCCAGACATCATTTACACTTTCATTTACATTTTATCACAAATGTCTTACTCAGTAGCCACACCTTGCTGCAAGGGAGTTTGGGAAGTACAATAATTTGGTTGAGTTTATAGCCACTTCAGATAAATTTGAGATTCTCTTTACCAATGAAGAAAGGGAGAATGGATATTGAATGGTACCAATTGGTCCCTGTCATAACCTATTTCTTATTGGCAAGAACTGCTGAGGAAATGCTAATGTGATACTGGATTCTACGGAAACTTGTAACAGAGGAGTTTGAGTTATATTGATTTCATATAAATACCAAAATATTTCTGAGTACAGCCAAACATGACCACCCATTTTTGATGTCTGAAATTGATTAGACTGGAAGTCTGATGATTTTACTTAGGTCTTACTTGTAAGTCATTCAACTTTTAAATTTCAATGGGAGTGGGTATTCAGAAGCTCTAAGTATTTGAAGCACTAATTCATAGTTTTCTTTATAGATATATGGCAGTGTATGGGAGAAACTACACCGGGCCTTTGCCATTTGGAGTGGCTTTGGTATGACTCTGACTGGTGTTCACACTTGTGGAGATTACATGTTCAGTGGTCACACGGTTGTCCTAACTATGCTGAATTTCTTTGTCACTGAATGTAAGTATATCTTTACTATTTCTGTGTACATTAGGTAACTAGTTGAGCGACTATAGGGTGTCAAGTTGTATGACATAGGAGGAAACAGACTAAGAAACATGTGACTAAGAAGCATAGAAGGAATGTGGTTTTAAAATGATCTTTCTGTCCTTTTCCCAGATACACCAAGAAGCTGGAATTTCTTGCACACTTTATCCTGGGTTCTCAACCTCTTTGGAATCTTCTTCATTTTGGCTGCCCATGAACATTATTCCATTGATGTGTTTATTGCCTTTTATATCACCACAAGACTCTTTTTGTACTACCATACTCTGGCCAATACCAGAGCATATCAGCAAAGTAGGAGAGCGAGGATTTGGTTTCCTATGTTTTCTTTTTTTGAATGTAATGTTAATGGTACAGTACCTAATGAATATTGTTGGCCATTTTCAAAACCAGCAATAATGAAAAGACTAATTGGATGAAGATCATCTTGGTGTAATGGATTCATGATTAAATGTATAGTAACTGTTGAAAATGAATAACTTTGCTTTCTCCCTCTAGATTGTTCCTGGATGCCTTGCTTTCTGTGTTACATGTTGACAAAGTAAAGTTCCCTGTTATGAGCAAGTCTGTGATTACAGAAAGCCAGGAAGAACAATCAAGAGTCCTTATATATCTGTTTGAACAGAAAGTTTAAGTAGATGTTTTCTGCCCCTTATCTTTAGGCAGACTTAATGTTGTGATTGAAGTTGGCCTGTTATCCTTACGTGTTGAGTATTTGCTTATTGAACTTAAGCAAATTAACTTAAGCAATTTGCTGGTTAAAGGATTTTTTTTCTAGTAGGATTCTGGTCAAGAAATAATTTTTGAAACTCTAGTTGTCTTCAAAAGAAAAGCTCCACCAATTGAGTAGTATTTGTGCTCAGTTGAACTAATCTTTGTGTCTTTTTTAAAAGTACAACTCTTAAAAGAGATCCATTCTGAACCATTTTTAAGAAAAGCATACTGAACATATCAGGGTGTATGGAACAAGAAAAAAATGCAAGGAACTATCCTTAAGGTGATGAAGTACTTGTGATGAAAACACTGGTGTCCTTATTAATACAGATAGAGAGCTGGCATTTTTAACCAAAGATGCAAAAAAAGACTGGAGTTGCTGTTTTGTTCTGAGTGTTCAGTATGACTATCAGTAAATATTCATAAGGGAAAAATGGTTGCATCCACAAAGTAAAATTGGCTTAATGTTAGTTATATAGGTACCTGGAATAATTTTGTGCTATAGTTGTTAGACAGATGACACCCCAGTTTTATGCTTCTTTAATGCTGTTATCTAATGAGCAAAATAGTGGAGTGTTTTACTAGATGTTAAAGTTCTTCTGTCTTTTTAAATAGGAAGGCCTGCATGCAAAGAATGTTTTTTTTTTTTCTCTCTGAAAAGAAATTTATAACAGGTTGCAAGCATAATATAAATTTTGGTTTTTGAAATTTCTCATTCTGACCATTAGAAGTAAGCCATCTCAGACATACTTGGATTAAAAAAAAGTTTCATTGCTTTTTGTTTTTCAATACGGTTGTGTACATACATTCTTTCTATTTAGTCTGAATTTGGCAGTCAGAAGGTGATATAACTTAGTTGCTGTTTATAACACTAACTTTAGTACCTTAAGTAATTTGACCTCTGTGATAACATTAGTCACTTTACTTTTAATGATTTTGTATAGTAGTTATGACAGTAGAATGGTTGTGGAATTGGAATTAGAACCCCAAATGATAACTACTTGGAATAGTAATTGTGTAGTTTTTGCATTCCATTTTAAAGCAAGGAACCTAGCAGAAGTGCCTGGCATATTAAGGTCTAAAATCAGGCCACTCTGGCAGAATCTTGCTCTTTATATGGGTGAAATTTTTTAATTTTGCACTTTGGGTAATTTTCCCACCCCTATATAAACTACAGAGGGATAAAAGGATTGTCATGAAAGGAATATTATACAAACAAGTTTTGACCAGTGCAAAATGATCCCAATTGGGGTTTGCTCTGAACAATGATTTTTATTTCTCATTTTGAGAAATGGCACACTATAATTTTAACTATTACAATTCAAGTTATGCCTTTAAATCTTATACTTAAGAATTTTACATCTTAAACTATTGATTCTGTGACATTCTAGGGACAAAAATGCTAACATTACAACTGAAGAAACTGCAAAATAATGAAGGGTGAAGAATGTTTTTCTCCTCACTTAGACTGATTTGACCCTTGTGGTCTAAAGATGTGTTACTGCCAGTTTTCCTAAATGACAGTAGAGGATCTAATTTACTAGACTGAGACTTTTGGAGGAAGTGTTTGAAAAAAAATCTGTAGCAACATTAATTCAAGAGTGTTAAATACTAAATAATGATAAGTTTTTGAATGTCGATCTTATTTCCTTCATGTGGATTCTATTCTAGAATAAAATAGAAAAAAAAATAGCTTTGCAGAGCTATTGAGATTGCCTAACTGCAGACTGCAATAAGGATTATAAAAAAAACATTGCTTTATCTTTGGAGAAAAAGGTAAGCTAGATTTAAAATTAATTATTTCAACTATTACAAGGCCGTGTTTACATCAATTAATCATCTTCAAGTCTCGCTTTGAAAAGTTTGAGACTTTTTAAATATGAAACCTATATTTTAGTTGTATTGTATTGTCCAGAAATTTTTTTTGTATTGTCCAGAAATTTCCAGATTTTGTCTTTGTGGTTTTTTGTTGTTGTTGTTTTAAAATCTAAACCACAGTCAAGGTAGCAATTAAAATTTACATTTGGGGTGTGAATGTGGCTAGGTAAAGAAGCTACATGCCTTAGATCTACATATTTTTTACCTTGTATTAGGTTCTACAGTTCCAAACTTTAGCAACTTGCATCATTGAATCCTTAATATAGAAATAACCAAGAAAGTTTAGTTTGGAATGCAAACTTCTGGTTTTATTGAAAGCCCTTGATTCAAGGCCATAGAAAATAAACCTTTTCTATGTTTCTGGGGGCAGTGTTGCTTTTTTGTTATGTTTCTTTTTAAAGTTCATGCAAGGCAATGTTACTCAAGGGTAATTGAAGTTTGTAAGGGTTAAGAGATTTTGAAGAAGGTAAGATTTCTGTTAACACCAAAATTTGGGGGAGAAAGGTTTTTGGCTTTGTTACAGAATTCTCGATGTAGGTATCATCTCCATAGTTCTCTGTGGCCAGAATTGCTGGGATAAAAGTACAGTTTCCATATGTTGGGTCTGTTTATTAGTTTTTTTTTTTTTAAGTCAGAAAACAATGAGTTTAGTCTTAGAAATAGTCATTTAGGTAAGTGTGGACTGTTGACAAGCGAAAAGACCCATTGAGCAAGAGACCTGCTGATTAATATAACTCCGACACTGCATGTGGCATTCTTTTGTGTCCTGTACATGCCTGAGTATTGTTCCTTAGAATTCTAAAAATGTTATAATTTGTAAATTGAGAACAGAATTTCCAAATCCTTTTGTTCCTGATATGAAACAATCTGTTTTAGAGACATTTGTTTGGAAAGTGTTGTTCATATATTCGAAATCATTCATAAACCTAATCTGCTTTGACTGTAGTCAGCAAAAGGCAATTTCATATGAACTTTTTTCAGGATTTTATTGCCAAAATACTTGAGAATAACCATATTTTTTTTAAACTCTGTACTAATAAATTTATAGTCTCTTTATATTTAAGTTATCCCTTTTTAAAAGTAATTATAATATTCATTTGTCAGTTCTTTAAGGTGCTCAGGCATTTGAGATACGAAAACTTTTAGAATAGTCCATTTACTTTCTTAAACAGTATTGGTTTCATTTGTATAGTTTCAAAGCCAAGAAAGCATGTCACTTTGCCAATTTTACTTGACAATTAAGACAGTTTTTGCATTTGTAAAACTGTAAAATTTAGCCCAAATTGTCCCTTAAACCTCTGTAGAGGAGAATTGTTAGTAAAATCAAAAGTCAAAAACTTTGGGTGACCAATGAGAAAGGAAAGAGGTTGAGTTTTTTGGTTTTTTTATTTTTCTATCTTTAAGTGGCTTTGAATGACTGAAATTACTATGGAATTAGACTTTCGCTCCCCTCTGACCTATCCCTTGCCCCAGTGATTGGCACCTATCTCAAGTAACTAAAATGTGATATATTACTTTGCATCAAGATTAGTAAAAATATCTGTGAAATCTTTAAGCCATATTTCAGCTACTAAAAAAATTGGTTTTTAGAATATGTTCTACCCTAAATTAACCAAAGGTTTTTTTCTGTTCAGTCTATAGCCTATGTTTAAACATAAGGGAGCTTTGTGCCTCATAGGGAGGGAGAAGGAATACTGTTTTTATTTCATTGTTCTTTCAGGCCTGTTCCAATCTGAACTACTGGTTGTCTGAACATAGCCAAATGATATTTTCAGTCAGTAATGTCATCTTAAAAATGCCTAATTTTAAGTTATTTTATCAAAGAATCTATAGATTGTTAGGACATTTATGTGTTTATGACATGAAATAAAGGAAGTAAGAACTGGTACTTTACTGGGGGAAGCAAAATTACCTTGGATTAAAGTGGGCATGTTTTATTCTATGAATTCTACCTAAAGGTCACCCTTGTCCGCAGAGAAACTAGTATTACTTGAAGATGTGAAAGAAAGTTCCTGTGGTAGCCATACCTTGAAGCACAGTATTGTACATAAGTAAATATCTTAATTCTAAATTAAATCCAGATTTAACTAATATATATTATTTTATATCTTTGTTGTATTAAAATGTTTAAAAACACTAAAAATAAAACATTTGAAAGTTGGATTTCAGTCTCTTCTTCTTCTTCTTCTTCTTCTTCTTTTTGTGGGACCCTCGCCAGCGGCCAGGGAACGAATCGAACTGGTGCTGCAGAGGCTGTGGGCAGCCTCGCAGCCCAGCGCTCAACCACTATGCCACCAGGGGAGGCCTGGATTTCAGTCTCTTATTTAATGTCTGCATTTTTAATGTAGCTGGTTTGTTTTTCACATAGTGAATTTTTGTTTTTACAAATGATTGCACCCTATAACTTTAAAACCCAATATAGTATCTAGTCGCTGGCATTTACTGATTTTGTTTTCCTTTAGGCTGAACATTTGCTCTTTCCCCTCCCTTTAAACTAGAAAGCTAAATGACCTTTCTGAGGGCATTTGAATAATTGTAATTTAAGTTTGAGAAGGAGGGAAAGGAAGCAAATAGCTTCTTATTCATGGACATAACATTTTTGTTAGTTTGATTTTGATTTACTACAACTGTAGATCATAAAGGAAGATTATATCATCCTGTCAGGTAGATTTGGAGAAGGGAGAGAGCAGTTGCTGGGGTAAGCCCGGTAGCCCAGAACCATGGAGTAGTTAGAACACTGAGCATTGTCACATGTACAGGGCCACAGGTACTTAATCCATGATTGGGCTTATCTTTATGATCATTAATTAGAGGAACTCTGGTGCTGGCCCCAGCTGCTTGTGCACAGTAGGACAGAAAAGTCCAGAACAGACCTGGAAGCTATTTAGTGGATAGGAAATGCTTTATTTGGGAACCTGGATATGAGGGTTTTTTTTTTTTTTTTTTTAGATTTATTTATTTATGCATACAAGAACTGGGGTATAGGCCAGAGGTGTGGGGGGTGAGAGGATTACCCAGAGACAGAGTGGCAGGCAGATTGACTGAAGTACACTGCTGAGGGGAGCAGCAGGCGAGTCAGGAGAGGTCTGCTGTGCATGTGGGTTGCTCCCTGGCCGAGTATCGAACTCATGCTGCAGTGGCTGCAGATAGCTTCATAGGTTGCGTCTTAACCCCTTGTGCCACCAGAGAGGCCCCAGATATGAGTTTAATCTACTGATAAAATTGGATCTTCTTCCAGCACCACATTCTTTTGTGTAAGATGAGGGGTGGGGATGCCTACTTCATTGTTGTATTAAATGCCTACTTCATTGTTGTATTAAAGACCAGATTATGATAGTACTGTAGCCTAGCTGGCTCAGTACCTGTTTCATAATGTTGAAATTTTAACTGAATTTAAAGTCAATGAAACAGGGCCTGTGCCCCCAAGAATTATCTGTATCTATCTATTTCCGGGAAGAAGACATAAAAACACTAACAACATTTCATGGTGAAATAGACCATTAGTTTTAAAATTGCCTGGCTGAATGTTTTAAAGGTATGTGAAGGGATTGGGGTTTGCCATTTTCATCTGGTGCTTGTATTTTACATATTTGGGTTTCATTTTTCCATTGACAAAGGCATTTGAGGATAGAGGAAGAAAATGTTTAGGAAACCACGGAACTAACAGTCAATTTTACTGTCTTCATTTAATGGTAGTTTATGAGAGGGTGGGCTTACTGGGCACAGAGGGATCCAAGAAAAGTCCACTAACCTGTGAAACTTGAACAAAGCTCTCCCTGAAGAAAAAGTAATAAGGACATGATGACAGGTTTAAATGACTCTATTTATCATGCAGGGAAAAAAAATTGGATTTATGCATATATTAGTGAACTATTGATAGAGTGTGTTGACATGGTATGCTTGTTTATAAGTGGAAGCACTGGGAATGCCTTTTGCAAGTGTCTAAATTGTGGGACCAGGTATAAGTAGTTCTATAAAACAGGTAAAATGCAGAATTGGTAAAATGCAAAAGCATAAGTCAAAGAGGATGGTGGAAAGTACATAAAAGATTAAACTGGAAATAAAGGGAAGACTAGAGGCCCCAAGATAGTACATGAAGGAACCAGGAGGTCTTTGCCCTCAGCAAAGGAAGGTAAAGACACCAAGCAAGTAAGCCGCTAACTACTGCAGGTTGACTTAATACATATCTAGGTATGTTATATTCTGTATTTAGAGTCATCTCTCTGGCTATGCACCTAAGCTGTTTGTTGGATTGTTAGACTGAGGCATGAAGTGGAGTGTGAGCTGGCTCTGGTGAATCCTCTCACACATACACCCCCTCACCTCTGGCCTGCACCCCAGCTCTTTTATGCATAAATAAAATCTTTAAAACAAAAAGATTGATTTTAGAGGCTTTGCTGAAGTACATTTTGGCAGTAGTGTTCAATTTAAAGGACTGCAACACAGTTGAACTCTCACATGCAGAAATTTCATAAGCTCAATTACCCAGTCAAGAGTCTGAATTTTCTTTACTATTGCTTCAAACAGTGGTGCATGTGATTCTTAGTATCTTTTAAAGAAGTTAACTAGGTTTTAGTAAATAGCTTATGAATGTGCTAAAAACTATATACTGAAAACTTTAACTTCTACCATTGTGCCCCAGGTGTTTAGTTCTTCCAAGTAGCAATTTTTTTAACAAGTGTGGTTTTTTTTTCCAAAGATTTATTTATTTATATAAGAATTGGAGTGCAGGCCAGATGTCTGGGCGAGTGTGAGGATTTACCAGAGACAGAGCAGGGAACAGAATAGGCAGACTGACTGAAATACATTACTGAGGGGAGTGGCAGGCGAGACAGGAGAGGTCTGCTGTACCATGTGTGTTGCTCCACAGCCAGTGGGGATTGAACTGGCACTGCAGAGGCTGTGGACAGCTTCACAGTGCTGCGTGCAACTGCCTGCGCCACCAGGGAGGCCCCACAAGTGTGTTTTTCTAGAGATACTCTATGTATATACAAATACATTTTTTTTTGTTTTACATTATTTTACACAATATACAGTGTATACTTATGTATAGAACACACTTTTTGTTGAATAAATTGGGTGTATTGTCTGTTGCAGTGAGGAGGATGCACACCATGGAGCACATCTCAGAGGGTGGGGGAAAGGACATCTTAGAGAGTTTTGATTTATGTTAGGTAATTTAGGGGGAGTTTTAAGGAAGTGAGAATTTGCTCTGAATTGGGTGTTTCAGGTTGTGGGGCAATTCTATTACATATCTTAATTTATAATAGGGCAGGAAAAATAAATAAAGCAATCACTCGTATTAGCCATGATAGAGGGATACTGGTTTTGTGTTTCTGTAATGTTCGTTTGTGTTTTTGTCTGTTCAGACATGACTACTGAGTAGTCTTGTTTTTGTAGTGATCTCAACAGATCATGCTTCACAGATCTCCTCTGGTGTTGATATTCTGTGAGAACATCATTTTTTATGTTTACAGGAAACAAGGCTTAGCTGTGCATACCAGGCCAGCTTGAGCAACACCAGTTTCTAGCTTGATGGTTTGAGAGCTTTTGCTTTTTCTTTTTTAAAGATTTATTTATTTATGCATACAAGGGCTGGGGTACAGGCCAGAGATGCAGGGGGTGAGAGGATTCGCCAGAGACAGAGTATAGAACAGAATAGGCAGACTGAAATACACTGCTGAGGGGAGCAGCAGGCAAGTCAGGAGAGGTCTACAGCGCCATGTAGGTTGCTCCCTGGCCGGCAGGTATAGAACTTGTGCGGCAGAGGCTGCCGATTACTTCATAGTGTGGTGCTTAACCACTTGCACCACCAGGGAGGCCTACTGCTGCTTTTTCATATATTGCATTAGTTCTTTCCACTTATATACATAAAGAATGGGCTTTATTTCATTCCTGTTTCTTTCTTTGATTTTTTACTTTGTAAAATCTTTTCCTTTGTTTCATTCTGGATGATGCAGTATGCTGTCCCATTGTATAAGGTGAAGTTGTTGGATCAAAGGTTTTGTGCATTTTTTTTACCCCATCCCCTGTCCCACTTTGTGCATTTTAAATTTTGTTATTGTCAGGTTGACCTCACTAGCTGTACCAATTTGTTTTACCACTAGCAATGTATGAATTTGCCTGTTCACACCAAAATAACGTATTACTAAACTTTACTATTTTTGCCAATTTGCAAATGTTATCTTATTCCCTTTCTATGTAAATAAGCTGCATTAATGTTTTTTTAAAGATTATGTGTCTAAGAATGGGGGTGTAGGGCCTCCCTGCTGGTGCAGCGATTGAGTGCTGGGCTGCAAAGCTGCCCACAACCTCTGCAGCGCCAGTTTGATCTCCAGCCGCCAGCGAGGGTCCCACATGGTGCGCAGACCTCTCCTGCCGCCCACTGCTCCCCTCAGCAGTGTATTTCGTCAGTCTGCCTGTTCTGTTCCCCGCTCTGGCTCTGGTGAATTCTCTCACCCTCCCACACTTCCGACTGTACCCAGTGCTTGTATAAATAAATCTTAAATATATATATATTTAAAAAAAAAAAGGTTTAAAAAAAAAGAATGGGGGTGTAAGCCAGAGGTGCAGGGGATGAGAGGATTCACCAGAGACACAGTGGGGAGCAGAACAGACAGACTGACTGAAATACATTGCTGAGGGGAGCAGCGGGTGAGACAGAGGTCTGCTGTGCCATGTGGGTCAGCTCCCTGGCTGGGGATCGAACTTATGCTGTAGTGGCTGCTGATAGCTCCATAGTGCTGAGACTTAATTCCTTGCACCACCAGGGAGACCGAAGAATTTTTTATAGCTGTGTCGTGCTTGAGGTATGGAAGATGGGAAAAAATATTTATTGAACATTTGTTGAGCACCTATTCTATGCCAGGCACTATTTAAGCACGGGTACTTTTGCAGTAAGCCAAACAGTTGCTTCCGTCAGGAATCTTTAGGCAATAAACAAATATATGAAAAAGAAAAGCATATGCCTGACAGCTGTCAGTTAGCAACTGGCCTAGTTATTGTGGATTTCCCCTACTGAACACTTAACTAATGTTCATTTTATAGAATATCACCATCAGGTAAGGACTCTGTGTGACCGTGATGGATCCATAACCATCTTCATTTGTAATAAGGCCTGCACAGACACTACACAACATGAAAATAACCATATACCCTGTTCTGATTAATACAAATAATTATTTCTTTGCCTCCTTCATAAAAGCTAAGATAGTGAATTGCCCCAGCTTTGTGAAAACTTCAAATCCAGACAAGTATTCTATTTCCTTGTTTTCTTGAACTCTTTGAAAGCTCACCCAACACAATCCCAAGTCCTGTATTAGCTCCTTCTAACTATCTCTGAGATTCCCCACTCTTCTCCATTGAGTTTAGTCACTTACTGCAACGAGTTTAATATAAAAAATAAGTTATTGTATATTCTTGGTGATCTTTAGCTGGTGGTAATTAGCACTTTAGGTAGCCAAAAGTGCTCTGACAAATACAAAGTAGAACACAGGTAAAAGGATAGTGTGTGACAGGGAGCACTGGCTGCCTGACAGCACTAATAGGCCTTCTGCGGAGGCAGCATTTGAGCAAAGACCTGAATGGAGTGAGGGAAGAAACCCGCATGGCTATCTCTAGTGGTTGAGGAAATAGCAAATGTATTGGCCTCTGCAATAGGCTTGGCATGTTCTGCAAGCAAGAGGCCAGTTTGTCTTAAGGGTGAGCAAAGGGAAGGGTGATTAGAAATTGAAATTAAAGGGCTTTAATCATGCAGGCCTCAAAGGTCCTGGTAAAAATTAGATTTTGTTTGAAGTGTCAAGGGAAGCCATTGAGGGATTTTGGTTTTGTGTAGGAGAATGGAATCTTCATTCCACATCCTCACTGGAGCCAGAATGACACTACCTTTAGGCTAAAGTAGGGAAGGCCAGCTTCATTTCATATGGGGCAACTTTATAGCCTTGGGTAATGTTTCATCCCTGAAAGTTTCATCAAGCTCCTCTGGGTCCTTTATAAGGATCCAGGGGAAATGAAGGAAAAACGGCTCCTGAATATCATGACAGAATGGAGTCAGCAGTGGAAGAGGCAGTGGATATAATAAGATTTTTCCTAAATTTTTCTTCACTTGAAGGAGAAATCCACTGACTGGTAAACAAGATTTATGAAAGCCTTGTTTTTGGTTCAGAGGCCAGCATCTGCAAGTGGACACCAGCAGAGGGTGCTACAAACCTCTTGCAGCTTCAGTGCTTTTGTCGCTAGGCACAGAATTAGCTATGGAAGTTGCTGCTCTGAAAAAAATGTATAATCAGAATCACCTGACTTTTAGAACACAATGCTAGATTCTGTCTCCTCAGTGTGTTACAGTCAAAGGGAGGAATTTTCATTTGTCAGGTTCCCAGGTGATGTTCATGCTCCCAATCAGGTTGGTTCACATCTAGAGGTGACCAGCTTTTACATCTTAGACACCCTCCCAAGGGCATTTCAGAAGGGTGGAGTGTGAATGCATGTGTGCACAAAGCTCCGTAGTTCTCCTCCTCCATATGCTAGTGAAAGTATCCTGTAAATTGTAAAACTGTAGAATTTATGCAAACATCTCAGTTTTTTCAGGTTGTTTACTTCATTCTGTCTTTTAATTTTGATTTTCAATAGTATATTACCAATATACAGAAATACAATTAATTTTGGATGTTGACCTTATCCTGTGACTTTGTCAAAGTCATGATTCCTTAGGATTTTTTACATAGTTGTAGATAGTATCATCAGTGGATGGGCACAGTTTTGTCCTTCTCTCATTCCATCTTCAATTCTTGTTTTACTGGTGGTCAGAACCAGATCAGCTGACCCCATTCTGTCATGACATTTAGGAGCAAATAACAGACCAATGCACAAAGCAGTTGATGGTATTCTGAATCCTAAGTCACACAGGACTCTCAGGGGGAAAACATTTGTGATGATAACACACTGGCCCTGAAATGAGAGAACCCTAGCTTTGATGAAAGTTTATTCTCATGGGCCAGATCTAGAGATAGAACCCTTACCAGATCCTACACTGGAGAGGTTTGGCTCCAGCCAAGAGAGAAGAATCTGGTCTTTAGCACAATTCTGCCACCCTGAGCTAGGAGTTCATGAGTGGTTCAAGTATTTAAGTTGTAGCATCCGAGAGGACTCTTGGATTCAGTGTTGGCATAGGCCAGGGTTTAGCAGAGGTTTAGCAGGGTTTAGCAGAGGCTCTCAGAACATTAGATAGGTCATGAGTATCAGTAGCTGCATGCTCATAGATGGCTGCAAGGGGAGGGCAACAGGTTAGGCTGTAGTTTAGGCAGCAGGGGACATGAGATGTGTCCTTTCCTGGACAATAATTGGGATAAATGGCATCTGGGGGCAGTATAATATGTTTGTGTTTCTCCCTGCACCCTTCCTGATGTCTTCATACATAGGCACTAGGTGCATGACCTCCCTTAGCCTTCTCTTTACCAAACCTTTTTTCTGGGGACTGTTCACTAAGCTGCTACTATTTTCACAACTTCATCTTCTACTTCTAAACTTAAAGGTAACCCTATTTCTTTGCAAGGAACATATCAGCATGTTGCCAAGGAATAAAGAAAGTCTTAAATATGCCACATTTTCATTTCCCTAGCCATAGGGTAGCACATTTTGGCATAGATTCAAAATTCAAAATTTGACCTCCAACTCTGGGCTCCACCTATATCACCCTTTGTAATTCTTCCTGTTAGGAAATTCATTTAAAATAGCAACAGTGGGCCTCCATGGTGGTGCAAAGGGTTAAGATGCAATCTATGAAGCTATCTGCAGCCACGTCAGCGTAAATTCAATCCCCGGCCAGGGAGATACCCACATGGTGCAGCAGATCTCTCCTGACTCGCCCGCTGCTCCCTTCAGCAGATATTTGAGTCAGTCTGCCTGTTCTGCTCCCCACTCTGTCTCTGGTGAATCCTCTCATCCCTCGCACCTCTGGCCTGTATCCCAGTTCTTGTATACATAGATGAATGGATCTTTAAAAAAATAAAATAGCAATGACTGGTAACCTCAACCATCACAGTGTAATAGTGCTTGACTTACAGGGGAGACCTGAGTTCTTTCTCCTAGTTGTGATGTAGCAGTACTGTGTGAGTTAGGCGGTTCACCAGGCCACTTTGTCTCATTTCCCTCATTTGATATAACAGGTGATAATACTTGGAAGGCGCTGTAATATAGTGGCTAAGGATAGTGACACTGGAAGCCAAGTGCCTGGATTCAGATCTTGATTCCTTCACTTACTAGCTGTATAACCTTGGGAAGTTATTTAACCTCTCTGTCTCTCAGTTTTAAGGTGTGATAGTACCCTCACAGCATTATTATGAGGACTGAGTTAATAAATGGCAAAGGATTTTAAAGCATCTGGTAAGTAACAATTGTTAAATATTGTCATTGTACTCACTTCAGCAGCACATGTACTAAACTTGGAAAGAGCATCACCGTCACTGAATGATGAACTCAAGGATCCAACGGTTCATACTGTAACAGTACTTTGAAACTAAAAAGTGATATCTATCCTATAAGGTTGAGGGGGGTACTGTTTTAAATGTCAAGGCCCCAGTAAGCCCCAGCCAGTTCCTCTGTTCACTAGCAGGTGAACAGGTCCCCGGTTATTTATACAAAGCCTTAGATGCTAGTGAACTAAACTGAAGATGTCACACCACAGGGGATGACTTAATTATCTTCTTGGAAGGAAGCCTCAGTAAGCATCAAGGGCTAGGACAATGCCCTGGCATGGGACCTGAGAGGGAATTACAAGAAGCCCACTCTTGTGCCAACCATCTGGGGGATTAGAGAGTAGCCGCTCTGGGCCTTGTGTTCCTTGTCATTAGAAAAATTAGAGGGACACCCTGGTGGCGCAAGGGGTTAAATCTCAGCACTATGAAGCTATCACTGCTGCATGAGTTTGTTCCCCCACCAGGGAGCTACCCACATGGTGCAGCAGACCTCTCCTGACTTGCCCACTGCTCCCCTCAGCAGTGTACTTCAGTCAGTCTGCCTGTTCTGATCCCCACTCTGTCTCTGGTGAATACTCCCACACCCTCGCACCACTGGTGTATACCCCAGCTTACTGTATGCATAAATAAATAATCTTTAAAAGAAAAAGAATAAGAGTCCCTGTTCTGTTCAATTCCCAAGGTTCTTGAAAGAAGACAGTTAATACCCCAGTTATAGAAAGGTATTGGAGTATAAGATGATACTATTATTTTGTGAGTTACAATACCTGAACCAAACATCCCGACAAAGTGACTTCTTTTGGAGAGTCAGGATATATAAGTAAGCAGTGTGTCCTCTTAGAGGCCTCCCTTGCTGTCCTTTACATTTGTCCTTTTCTTTTAGATTCTCTAAATTATACTGAAGTCCTTGGTTGAGACTGCAAAAGTGTTAATAGCCACCTTCCCCTCACTTTTTCTAATGTTTTGTCTCTGCAGCCGGTGGCATGGGGGAGGCTTTCTGTGCTTTTCAGCCTTTCTGCTCTTACCCCATACCATATAAGTGTTTTTGCCCTAAGTACCACGTCCTCTGGTAGACTGCATATCCACTTGCAATGTAACTTCACGCTCCCTCAGAGGAGCTCTTTCCTCACCCCTTGTCTTTGTGGCTTGCTTTGACTAATTAAATTTGGTGGAAGTGCTATTATGTGACTCATGAGGCTAGGCCTAAAGAGCCCTTGCAACTTCTACTTTCACCCTCTTGTAGTGCTGGCTGTGAACCTGCCAGCCCATGATGGAACCAGAGATGACAGATGTAAAGAGAAAGGGACCCAGCTGACCTCCAGCTGATGCAGCTGTGTGAATAGGCCTAAGGGAGACCTGGAGAACTGTCCGGTCAATATACAGAATTGCAACTTCAGTTTTAATCCACTTTATTTTGGTATGGTTTATTAGGTGGCAACAGGTAACTGAGACACCTAACATTTCTAAAGCCCCTTACAATTGGTCTATATCTTGAAAGGTCCGGTTCTACTCATTAAGAAGTCAGAGTGTGTTTTTCAAGTCATATTGGTCAGTATCCATCTTCTGAAATTTGCTTTCAGAAGGCTAGTCTTGCTCTGAGGCTGTTGTATTTTTATTTTAAGATTTATTTATTTCTGCATACAAGAACTGGGGTATAGGCCAGAATTGCAGGGGTTGAGAGGATTCACCAGAGACAGAATGGGGAACAGAACAGGCAGATCTACTGAAATACATTGCTGATGGGAGCAGCGGGCAAGACAGGAGAGGTCTGTTGTCCCATGTGGCTTAGCTCTCTGGCTGGGGATCAAACTCATGACGGATTGAATTCATGCCACAGTGGATGGCAATAGCTTGATAGCACTGAGTCTTTAACCCTTGCACCACCAGGAGTCCCTGAGGCTGTTGTATTTTGAATGCAACGTCCTTGTTAAGTTTATTGGTGCTTACTTGGCTTTGTCTGGAATTAAATGCACTATATCATACACTTTTAATAGACCTCTCTATGATAAAGATGGAGTAAAAAGGACCAGATAAACTCTTCCACTCATCGATGCCCCCTAGCTTGCCATCATTATACTAAATATGATACTCCAGCTGTGCTGTGACCCAGTACTGAGGACAGCCAGCTCTCCTTGATCTGGGCTGTATCAGTTCATGCTTGCCATACCATGAAGGAGGTAAAACCTGAGCAGGCACTTTCTGTAGTCCGTTGTGATCTGGGCTCAGCTGACTTCTCCAACCTGGCCTTGCTAAATAATCTCTCTTCTGCTAACTTGTTTCTCTAACATCCTATCTATTGCAATTTCCATTCTAGCCATATTATTTGCAGTTTGCTGAGCTGCCATGCCATGCTGTGTCACACCTGCTTATTTTTCCTTATGTGCTTCCCTTCCCCTCATCTTCTACACAAATACATCCTTTATTTTTAAGAATCCATGTAATTCTGAGACCTCCCGATAGTCCAAGAGTGAATAGATTCCCTTTGTAACACCACTGTCCTCTGTTCATACCCTTTATAATAATTGTTTGTGTATATAGTAGTTTACAGTGCTTGTTCATGTTTGTTCTTTCTAGACCATGAGATTGTTAATTTTTTAATTCGTTCCCAATACAGTGTCTGACACATACCAGTTGCTTAATAAACATTTATAAAGAGAGAGAAGGAGGAATGTTGCGTGTCACAAAATCTGAACGAATAGAAGGACCCTGGCCGGAAGTACAGCCCATGCAAAGGCTGAGTGTGCCTTCTGAGGGCTGAGTACCGTAAATTTATTTCCTGCTAACACGGCTATTAAGGCATTAACTGGGACTTCACTAATTTAGGATGTCAAATTGGATAGTTTATTTTATGCCATTTATAAACATAAGGTTTGTTCAACTAAAATATTGTGGTATAGTATAGATAAGACCAAGCATTTCAAGTAACTTAAACATCTGACAACTAACCCTTTCATATTAACAATTGATAGCCTCAATTACAAAAATATTCTCATTTGTTCATTAAAACCTATTTCCCTTAAGACCTACAGTCAGGAGCAGCTTATTAGGATAGTTCCACTAGATTCCTGAAGATAATAAATCTGATTTTCTCTTGATACATTTTCAGTAAAACCAACTCTTGTCAGCTGGACATAGTTAATCTAAATTAAGAATACTTGAAGTCCTTGGCATTGCAAAGAACAGTGAGTCATTCAAATGGTGTTTTGTAGCTTGTCTCATAAAATTACTGGAAACTCACAGAAAAGTGATGTTATTATGGAGGAAGTGAAAGAGGTGTCCTTTGAACACTTTGGCTTTTAGAATTGAACCTCATTAATTTGGTGGTTTTTCTACTTCTAGGGGAGCTGTGGTGGCAGCCCTGATTCTTAACAGGTACCTCTCCCAACTTTCTCCACCTCAAAAAAAAAAAAAAAAAGTCCACAATTCATGCCCATGGAGTTGTCCTGTAGCATAAGGTTTTAAATGAAGGGAAACGCAGAATGGTCATGAAAGCTCATTATGTTAGAACAGGAGGGTGTTGCCTGGGGAAGGAGACCTTTGCTACTCATGAACATACTTGCCAATTGGGAGAGCAGAGTGGCCATTAGTGCAGGGCAGAGTTGGGCATTTCTTCCAACTATGACTTTTCTACTCTGAGAAAATTTCCTGGAGTTGGCTTTTGTCTCATTACGATGTGTGGTGGCAAGATGAACATGGATTACTCAGAGTCCACGTCCAGAACAATGAGAGACCTAGAGGGACTACGCCAAGAAAGGGTAGTTCACCTCCAAGGAGAGTCTCGTTTTTATTTAGAGTCATACAGAGGGCCTCCTCTGGTGGCACAAGCAGTTGAGCACAGTGCTGTGAAGCTGTCCACAGCTTCTGCAGCGCATGTTCAAGCCTGGCCAGCCAGGGAGATACCCACATGGCATGGCAGACCTCTCCTGTCTCACCCGCTGCTCCCCTCAGCAGTGTATTTCAGTGGATCTGCCTGTTCTGCTCCCCACTTTGTCTCTGGTAAATCCTCTTACCCTCCCATGCATCTGGCCTGTACCCGGGTTCTTGTATGCATGAATAAATAAAAAATAAATCTTAAAAAAAGAGTTAATAATCTAATAGTAGAAAGCAGAGAAAACACAGATGACTATAATGATCATAATCATTCTGTTTGTTGAGCATCTGCTGTATGAATGGAATGTTTTATTTAATCCTTGCAGATTTTGCAAGATAATGACATTAATCCCCCATTTTACAGCTTGTTGAGGAACATTGTTAAGGTTTACTACTAGTAAGTGATTTGAATCTGTCTTCCAGAGTCTTTGAACTTCCCTAGTGTCCTAGGAGGCCTCTCAGTGAAGATCATAAAAGACAGAGGCCATAAAACTGACATGAGACTCCAAGGAGAAGCTGGATCTGGAAAAACTTTAGGAATCTTTTGAGGTGGGTATGCTAGTTCACATCCTCTGAGTAGTAGTACATGCCAAGATGGAATTTGATGTGCAAGAAATTATTGATGTATAGGTGTGTGATGGACAAAGAAGAAAAACGCAGGATAAAAGGTTTCAATACAGGAAGGAAGGAAAGAAGATTGAATAGGAAGCATTTCAGATGGCACTACAGTTCTTTGAAAGTTTCAGCCAGGCCAAAGAGGCATCCTCATTCTTGCCTGTTAGAAGAGTCCCATGTTTTCAGTCCTACTGCATGACTATCCTTCCATGCTCAGCCATCAGCAGGGAGCATCCTGTGTGACTTCACTGGCTTTAGCAGGCAGACTTCACTAAGGTATGATGTGCTTATCACAGCAGCAGATCTGAACAGTGCATTTTTGGTGGCTGCCTGGATAGGCTTAAAAGAATTGGCTAAATTTCAGGGATAACTATACTGAGAATGACATTTGAGAAGGCACACTTCCAACACTAGTCTTTTAATTCCTCCTTGATAAAGCTGGAACATGTGGGGGGCCTCCCTGGTGGTGCAAGGGGTTAACTCTCAGCACTATCATCGAGATGGCCTGAGTTGATTCCTAGTCAGGGAGCTAACCCACATATTGCACAGCAGACCTCTCCTGTTTCGCCCACTGCTTCCCTTAGCAGTATGTTTCAGTAAATCCACTTATTTTGCTCCCCACTCTGTCTCTGGTGAATCCTGTCTCTCTCTCTCTCTCACACACACACGCCCCCCCTTCCTCCCTCCAATCCCGGTACCTCTGGCCTATACCCCAGTTCTTTTATGCAAAAATAAAATAAAAGCTGGAACATATGACACACTTCTTTCAGAGATTCATCATGCACAAAAATTCAAGACTGAGAAATTGCACTTTAAGACATTAAAGTGCATTAAACTTTGGTTTAATCCAACCGTTCCCACACCTATTTGATCATAGGGCTTTTTCTATATATGTGTAGGGTAAGTGAACTAATCAGGCTTTTTGCTCCACTAGCCTCTGCGGCTATCACTTGCTGCCTTGATTGTTTTAATGCAGAAGGCGCTTGGGAGAGTGGGCGTGGGGCACAAGTGCCTGACTGTGGACACCTGGCGCATGGGTGTGCGTGCATGTGTAAGTGTGTGCACCTGAGCCTAGAGGTCAGGGCGAGAGGCAGCACCACTCAGAGACAGAGGATAGCTACGGGAGAATGGTTACGAGAGGATGAGTGACTACAGGAAAGGCAGTACCTTGACAGAACACCAGAAAGAGCCTAGAAAGAAAGTGAAAACATTCACTGGGGGTTGGGGACATGGGGCTTGGTTGCTGCCCACCTCACTGGCCCCAGACCTCCCTGCCCACCCTGCACCTAGTTGCCCCAATACAATATGTAAATTCAATTAATGCCCTATATAATTAGTGTTCAACAAAGCACTGTATTGACTTAGAAAGTCAGGTTTAGGCCATAATGTGGAGGGCTTTAGCCTGTAGTTAACTTGGTACTGGGTTGTTTTATGGAGGGGAGTCGTGCACTCAGCTGTATATTCTGGCAGTGGTGTGTAGTCCCCACACCACTCTTAGAGCAAGAGGGTGGCTCTAAAAGTTAGTCATGGGTGGGTCTGTATAACCATAACCAGCCCTGAGGATGCCTCTAGTCTCCAGACATAACATGTGAATCATTTAAATTCAATTGCTCTACTTCCAACCAGAAGGGTAGGAGAATTCAAATTAGTGGGAGGGAAGGTGGGTCATCCAATATCAAATTGACTCACCTCCTATGGTCAAATAGTCCATTGTCCCTCTGGTTTCCTCCTCAGCTTCCCTTTGTACTGAGCGTCCAGGTGGCTGCCAGCCAAGCTGCCCTCATGACTTTCTCTGGCCTTGGAACGCTCTCTCACCCTCCTTCCACTGCTTCCCACAACAGGCCCAGAGACTGAGGGCAGCACCACCATGGATACAAGTAGCTATGGGATATGTGCCATGAGATGTCTAGCAGTGACCCAGTGACAGATCTAGAGACGCCAGCTTCCTTCTTCCTTCTTTTACCCTCATTGTGGAGGCTCATGCCCTCACAAGTTTAGTGGAGAAATTTTGAAGGCAAAAACTTTGAAGTCCAAAATAGTGGACTCATTTAAATGTTCACAAATATGGGGCCTCCCTGGTGGCGCAGGCAGTTGAGAGCAGCACTGTGAAGCTTTCCGCAACATCTGCAGTGTGGGTTTGATCCTGGTGGGCCGGGGAGATACCCACATGGTGCAGCAGACCTCTCATGTCTCGCCCACTGCTCCCCTCAGCAGTGTATTTCAGTCCATCTGCCTGTTCTATTCCCCCCTCTGTCTCTGGTGAATCCTCTCACCCTTCCACACATCTGGCCTGTGCCCCAGTTCTTGTATAAATAAAATTTTAAAAATCTTAAAAAAAATAAATGTTCACAAATATGATTAGTCACTCTCACTGGATAAGGCTGTGACACTGGGGAGGAAATATGAAAGGTGGTTAAGCATGTGAACTAGACTCAGAGCTGGGCTTAAATTTTCTCACTACCACTTACACTGGGCCAGTTACCTAAACTTGGTAGGCTCATGTTTTTCATCTATAGTTCCTTGAACTTTCCTACTATATTAGAAGGGCACAGTAGTTCTTAGGGTTTTTAAAAGAATTAAATAAAGCATATGAAATGTTTAGAGTGGTGCCTGACACAAAGAAAGTACCTGGTATATGTTAGCCATTATTATTTTGATCATGTTTATTATTACCACTGTCATTATTATATAGTGGATGAATGGGTGGGGATAGAGTTGACTAAGAAACAGTTTTCAGGCTTCCCTGGTGGCCTAGGGGTTAAGTCTCAGCACTATCACTGTTATGACCTGAGTTTGATCCCCTGCCAGGGAATTAACCCACATATGGCACAGCAGACCACTCCTGTCTCTGTTTCCTTCCTAGTTTGTCATGCCACTGCTACCCTTCCTGCCACTTATCTCGCAGTGCCCTCTAGAACATTTTTCTATCATAAACAAACTACCTAAGTCCTTAGCTTCACTACCAAATGTTCTTTTGCTCTCCTCGCCTTCGCAAAAAACTACCTTTTCCCATTGATAATGGATCCCAAGACACTCATTCTCTTATGCCCATTCCTACCCTAGGACTGGACCTGGTGGTGAGGATGACCACTTTCTTCATTCTTCCACCCTCCTATAAAATCATATCCTTTGAGGTTCATGACACAAGTTCTGTAATCTCTACTTGCCATTACTTATTCCCAGTTTCCTGGTCACTCCCATGTTCCCTGGGGACTTTGGCACCTGACTCACACATAGTTTTCCTTGCTACCTCTTATCATATCAATGTCCTGGTGACCTTAGTATCTTTGCCAACAACCTGTGCCTATGCCACCATTGCATATTGGACGTGTGTGGGCTGTCTAGATAGCTCCAGGAATCTAGCCTCACCCATTGTCCTTGAGCACCTCAACTCCAGTGAACTTCACTTCCATTTCACCCTTCCATGACCAACCATATATCCCAAACCCGGTGTCCCACATTGTAATCATAACCACAGCTTCGATAACCTATTCTGGGAGAAGTTAGCTGCTATATCATGAAGAACTCAAGCAGCCCATGGAGAGAGCCACATGGTGAGAAACTGAGGCCTCTTGCCAAGATCCACAGAAGGGAGCCATCTTTTTTTTTTTCCCTCTTGCCAACCATGCTGAAGGAAGCTTTTTTTTTTTTTTTTTAAGATTCATTTTATTTAGGGCCTCCCTGGTGGTGCAAGGGGTTAAGACGCAACCTATAAAGCTGCCTGCAGCCTCTGCCGCCTAAGTTCGATCCCCCGGCCAGCCAGGGAGCAACCCATATGGTGCGGCAGACCTCTCCTGACTTGCCCGCTACTCCCCTCAGCAGTGTACTTTGGTCCATCTGCCTGTTCTGTTCCCCATTTTGTGTCTGGTGAATCCTCTCACCCTCCCACCATGCCTCTGGTCTGTACCCCAGCTCTTGTATCTTTAAAAAAAGATTTATTTTATTTATACAAGAACTGGTATACAGGCCAGAGGCACGGGAGGGTGAGAGAATTCACCAGAGACAGAGTGGGGAGCAGAAGAAGCAGGCAACCAAAAACACTGCTGAGGGGATCAGTAGGCGAGACAGGAGATGTGTGCTGTGCCATGTGGGTATCTCCCTGGCTAGCCGGGAAGTGAACCCTCACCACAGAGGCTGCGGACAGCTTCACAGCGCTGCGCTCAACCCGCTGCAACACCGGGGAGGCCCAAAGGGAGCTATCTTGAAAGCAATTTGTTAGCATAAACCTTCAGATGGTGGTAACCCCAGCTAAGATCTTGACTGCAAACTCATGGGAGGCCCTGACCCAGAATCAGCCATCTAAGTCACTCCCTTATATTTACTCACAGACACTCTCAGAAAGTAGAATGTTTATTGTCTTAAAATGTTAAGTTTGCGGGGGCTTCTCTGGTGGCGCAAGGGGTTAAGTCTCAGTACTATGAAGCTACCAGCAGTCACGGCAGCATGAGTTCAATCCCCATCCAAGAAGCTAAACCACATGGTGCGCAGACCTCTCCTGTCTCACACACTGCTCCCCTCAGCAGTGTATTTCAGTCAATCTGCCTGTGCTGTTCCCCACCCTGTCTCTGGTGAATCCTCTCACCCACCCATCCACACCTCTGGCCTAGACCCCAGCTCTTGTATGTATAAATAAATAAATCTTAAAAAAATGTCAAGTTTGGGGGTAACAGTAACTAATAGTTTCCTTCCTTCACTTGACCACTCCTCAGGATGTGACACTGTGGACCACTCCCTCTTTCACCCACTATTCTCTCTTTTTGGCATCCAGGAAAGCAGTCATCCTTAGTTTTTTTTTTTTAGTCTACTGGCCAACTAATGGTTTTCATTAGTTCTTTAATGCTTATCCCTGAAACACCAGTACCCTTAAGCCTTCTGTCTATTCCTATCCCACCTTTCATTGATTTTAATCACACCTATGGTTAGCCATAATTAAAAATTTCAGGCCAGCGTCTCCCACCTGGACCTTTCTCTTAGACTTAATAACTGCCTATTGGACAACTCCATTTAGATGTGGCCCCTGGCTCCTCATACTTACCTGAAATGGAATCATCCATTTTATTCTCACCCTGGTCCCTCTTCCTATGGCCCTTCCCACAGTGAGTAGAACTTTTGTCCTCATACTTGTTCAGACTCTTAAGTGCCTTGAGGGCTGAGAATTGAGTCTGAATGAACTCTGCATCTCCTGTGGGTGGCAGAAGATAGTAGTTGCTCTCTAAGTGGTAACTGCTACTGATGCTATTTTGGGTTAATGGACTTTGGATAAAAGTCCATTTGAATGGTAGCATTCAACTGGGTTTACCGAATCCAACTTCGAGATACATTGCTCTTGATTATTCTGGTTAACAGGTATTGTATACAATTCCTTGGGTTTGTAGAAACCTCAAATCTTTGTACTATGGCAAAATAAAATTCCCTGGGAGTTTATGTTACAGTTAGTTCATAATGTGAATGAATCTTACTTCAGGGAATGGAGGTGACTGAGCAGAGACTGGGTTTTTGGGGGAGGTGATGTGTTATGCTGCAGTAGGGATGGCATTTCATTTCCTGACATTAGCCATATAATAGCATCAAACATAGCCAGAGCAGACCAGCTGCCAGCAGGGCAGACTAATTTTCAGACCATGCTGTCTGAGTTTGAATAAAAGAATCAACCTGGTGCCTGGACTCTAAGGAACACACTTTTAACCTTTATATGAGTAATCCCAACTGAGACCAGGCAAGATTGCTGACTGTGCTCGTGGGAGGGACATCCATCAGGTTGCAGCTTTAACCTGGATTTGGATTATGGAAACCTATCTAGCCATCTTCTTTCTCCTCTAGGAGCATGGAACCTTGGCTGCATATGAGCAGAGGTGGCTTTCAAAGTCAGGGGAAATCAGAGCGAAAGGGTTTTTGCTCATAGTTATAGCTGAATGCTGAGACCACTACATCTCATTTACACTTGCCATTTTGCAAATGGGGAAACTGGGGTGCCGATGGGTTAAGTTGCTGGGACTGGCGATTGATTTCGGAGCTTCAATTGACCCCATTTCTATCTCATTAGACGGCTTATTTCTTATTCTTTTGACTCCCTCACTCATCATCCACAACCAGAGAACTTCAGTGCAGTTTCGTAATGTCTGGTCAGCTGGTTTGATTCATCCACCCCATTCCGGTTCAGTGCGGGTGTAAAGCAGCCTCATCCCGAAGCTGGGAACAGGTGGCAAAAGGGATCTAAAAGGCATTGTTACAAGGCAGGGAGAGGAGCACCCCAGACCCCCCCAAAACCTGCCTGCTCTAAATGGGTTCTGCCATCCGCAGCATCAACACAAAACACATGAGACTTTAGTGGGAAGAACTCCTTCCCTTTTCCAGGGGACCACCCTATTACAGCATGAGACAGGGAGGGGCACCCTGAGACGTGCTCAAGTTTGTTCCAGGACGGGCAGCCAAGAGGGCCTCTCAAATGGAGCCCAGCCCTGCATGGCAATTACATCGCGGTGGGAGGACGAAGAAAGGGAGTGAGGTGCTGGAGGTGGCCCCCCTGCGCCCCACTTGTTTCTCCAGGGGCCGGGGGAGAATGTCTTACACAAGCGCAGCAAGCATTTGCTGAGCGTAAAACGCATCTGACTCCTTCCAGATGCCCCGCATAGGAAGAGTCTCTGCAAGATGTGGGAAGCACATCCGCGAGAGGGAGTCGCTAAGATCTACGTGACCCACGGTGCGAGCCGCCGCGCCCAGCCCTGTGCGTGCACGCGACTGACGCCCCGCCCCGCCCGTGACGAGCGCGCGCGAGGCCTCCGCCCCATCCCCCGCCCGCGAGGTCCCCTCCTCGCTGCCTCCGCCGTTCCCGCCCCCTCGCCTGTGGGGCTGTCCTCATCGCTGCCTGATCGAAAGTGCGGCAGTTTCTGCCTTTCTAGTCCCCGCCGACAGACGGGAGCAGCCCACCCTGGAGGACAGGTTGTCCTCGGTCCACGTGGCCGTTCCGGAACAGGGTGGAGTGGACAGCGGGCGACGCTGAGGCGGCAGGCGCGGCGGGCAGACCCGAGGGCACTGGCGGGGTCCTGAAGGGAGGAGGACAGGGTTGCGGCGGGCGGAACGGTGTCTCCTTCACTTCGCCCTCCAGCCGCGGCAGCTGCAGCCGGACCTCGAGCTTGCCGACCGGCCTCAGCTACGAGCGGAACGGCGGCGGCCGCCACCCTCAGGACACCATCAGGTACAGCCCTGGCCGCATCACTCTTCCCTGAGGGCCTAGGCCCTAGCGGCTGAGCTGGAGGCCTGAACCGGACTCGGGGTCGGCCTTGGCTCCCTAAGATGGCCGCGCGGCCCCTAGGCCCCTTGCCCCTCTCTGTCGGAGACACCCCCTGCTCCCTTGACCCAGCTCACCCTCCCTGACCGCACTTTTTGTCCCTCCCGCAGATCACCTCTTCCCGCGGCCTCGCTATGGCGTCCTACGGATCGAGCTGCCCGCGGAGTAAGTATAGCGGGGATCTCTGTGGGACCGGGCGACCGTGTTGGGGGAGTCGAATCCTGTCGACCAGGAAACCGCAGTCTCCTCTTACCCCTCGGTTTCTCCAAGGGCTTGGATTGGCGACCCTTTCAGTGGCCACTGCACTCGGACTGCGGAGGAGGGGCTGGGCTGCTGGATTTCGGATGGAGGGTAGACTTGGGGGGGCGGGGGGAGTTGGTCGGTGGCCTCATTCACCTAAAGCTTTTGGACATGTTTTTCACGAACTAGAAAGCAAAAAGTTATGAAATTTGGGATTCAGTCTTTGGAGGGTTGTGTCAGTTTCCTAGAGGAAGTAGTAACCCCCCTTGTGAGAAGGCAAGGTCATTACATGTGCTCCTAAGGGCGTGGACATGCTTTGTAGAATGAATGAGCTGGTGTAACCTGCTCAGATTGCTTGATATAAGCACACAGCATTGGCGGATGACTTGACTCTCGTCGTTAATATGTTTAACGTGCCATTTGATATTTAGTTAATGTAGACACTTAAGTGAAGTGTAGCTGACTGTGCTTTTTTTAAGTTCTAATATTTACATACTCAGAGTCTCTTTCTGCCCTTTAATGTTAGTTTTTATCTCCGTGAGATACTGTGGGATATATTGGGGGTCAGAGTATTGTCTTAGGTTTTCACTCTATCATTTGGTTGAATTAGTCCAGTATAGTGAATTTTGGCAAATTATATGTATATGTGTTTGTTTTGTTTTTTTTAGAATGGTGCTAGGAGGTGAGTCTGTAGGTACTGTGTATACTTGGGGATAGAAAGTATTTTTTTTTTACTTTGAAATGTATTTTCACGGTTGTGTAGCTACTTTACTGGGGTTATCCATTTTAGAAATAAGCCTTTGTTGGTAATAACCTTAATGGATCATTTTATTGTAATTGCTGGTGGTCCATTTACAACAGGTTGGACAGCTTGATGTAAAGATCATCATGGGGTTCATGATCTCGTTCTTTTTTTTTTTTAACATTTATTTATTTATGCATACAAGAACTGGGGTGTAGGCCAGAGGAGGGGGGTGGGGGTGGGTGAGGATTCACCAGAGACCAAGTGGGGAGCAGAACAGGCAGATTGATTGAAATGCACTGCTGAGGGGAACAGCGGGCAAGTCAGGAGAGGTCTGCTGCGCCATGTGGGTATCTCCCTGGCTGGCCAGGAATCGAACTAGTGCTGCAGTGGCTGCTGAGAGCTTCATAGTGCTGAGACTTAACCCCTTGTGCCACAGGGAGGCCCCATGAACTGGTTCTTGTACAGAAAGTGAGACAACAGTAATATTAACACTGGAATTTTTTTTCCCTCCAGCGATGTGTATTCCTCCATCATATGCTGACCTTGGCAAAGCTGCCAGAGATATTTTCAACAAAGGATTTGGTAAGAATTAAAAAAAACTTACATGAGAAGTAAAAATGTGATTTAGATTAAATATGTATTTGGATTTGGGAAATTAATTTTTTTTCATATTGTAAATATCTTGCTACATTAATTTTTCTGTTACGTGCATTTCAGATAAAATTTCCTTTTTTTTTTTTTTGTGGGACCCTCGCTGGTGGCTAGGGAATGAACCGGCACTGCAGAGGCTGCAGGCAGCCTCGCAGCCCAGCACTCAACCGCTGCACCACCAGGGGAGGCCCCTCAGATAAAATTTCTAATAAAATAGTTCTGTAACTTCAGGAAAAAAAAAAAGCTGTTTTATTTTCCTTCAGATATATTTTAGGCCTTGATTGACTAGAATTATGATGTACTACTGTTCTGCTTTTGTGGTGGTGGTGATTCCTAAGGGTTATAAACTTTTTCAGGTAAATTTGGGTTTTCTTTTTGAAGATTTTGTTGCCATTCCGTACGTCATCCCCATTTTTGATTATTTTCCCAGTTTAGATTATTAACTTCACGAGGAGATACCTCTTTGGGATAAATGTTTATCCTCAGAACATTGGTATTCTGAGATTTAAGTTCAGTTGATTTAAGTTCAGTTTCAGTTGATTTCTGATCTGATACTTAGTTTTAAAATGGAAAACATTTTTTGAGGGGTACCAGCCATACACCATAACACTAGCCATGCGTCATAGAGATGTTCTGTCCTTTACGTGTCGGTTTACATAGAATAATTAAAAATTTTTTCATTGAAATATCATATTGATACACAATTTATTCTCTTTAGTATGTGAGAGCTTTCATTTTCTAATGTATAGACAATTATTGGTGCTCATCTTTTATGCAAAAGAATAATTTTGTTACCTTTTGCTCTCTACTTGAAGGTTTTGGGTTGGTGAAACTGGATGTGAAAACAAAGTCATGCAGTGGTGTGGTGAGTGTTAGATGACTTCTACGTTCTGATGACCCTTTATATAATTTCCAATCTATAAAATAGTCATTACTGAAAGATGCTTATCATTTTATTTTAGAGAGGCAGAAGTTAAGTATATTTAAGGAATTTGTGTAATAGTAAATTTTGGCTTTGAATATAATTTCTGATTTTCATGTTTTTCATATTACTTTATATGTACTAAGAACTCAGGAAAGACTGTTCATGTGGGTCTCTGTTTACTCAGTAAGATTACTAGCTGGAAGGCAGGATATCTGTTAGGTTTTTTTTTTGCAAGTCTTTCATTTAATGTCTATTAAAATCATTAAGTGTTCTGATTATAAAAATATTCAGTAACTCTTAATTTGAGTGTATTAATAATTTACATAATGACCATATAGTGGTTTTCCTTGAGGAGGATTTCCACATTTGTTTTGTGAATTTAGAGTGCCTAATTTGGGTTTGTTTTTTCTTTTTTTCTTTTTTTAAAGATTTATTTATTTATTTATATGAACACTGGGTACAGTCAGAAGTGCGGGAGGGCGAGAGAATTCACCAGAGTCAGGGCGGAGAGCAGAGCAGGCAGACAGAGGAAGTACACTGCGGAGGGGAGCAGCGGGCGGCAGGAGAGGTCTGCACGCCATGTGGGACCCTCGCCGGTGGCCGGGGATTGAACTGGCATTGCCGAGGCTGCGGGCAGCTTCGCAACCTAGTGCTCAACCGCTGCACCACCAGAGGAGGCGTGATTTGGGTATTTTTAAAGAGGAATTTAGATAATTTGATTTTTTTTTTCCCTAGCAAACTTCCTCAAAGGGAATAAAGTTTAGTCTTGTGTAATTTTTTTTTTCTGTTTTAGGGATTGGAATGTGTGCATATAGAACATTGTTGGTTATTTTGATATATTCTTGCTTATAGTTGTTGACTACATAATTGCGTATAATTGGTATTTTTAAAAATTAACCATGTTGCAGTTTCTTACTGCCTAGACTTAGATTTCTGGTCACATTTGTCATTTGGCTTTTTTTGGTCTGAAAGGAAGGCTGAGTATTCAGTGTGGTTGAGTGACTTACTAGCTTAACGTGACAGATCACAGAGCAGTGACTCGTTTCTATGTTCTCACTCTTAACCTGTTGAGACCCCTTAAACACATCGAAACACAAAAGACCTTTAAAAAAGTAGAAGTCAGTTCTTGTGTTTAAAAAGTTTACTTGCTGGTTGGAGGGACAAAATAAATTTTAAGCAGAGAAGTATATGAAGTATCAGTTTGTTTGATAAATCAAGATCTTTGTTGGCAAGTAAAGGCTTGTTGTGGACTGGGTTAAAGAAAGTCATGGTAGGGGCCTCCCCGGTGGCGCAGCGGTTGCGCACTGGCTTGCGAAGCTGCACGCAGCCTCTGCAGCGCCAGTTCAATCCCCGGCCGCTGGGTAAGGGTCCCACTTGGCATGCAGACCTCCTCTGCCGCCCGCTGCTCCCCTCAGCAGTGTACTTCGTCAGTATGCCTGTCCTGCTCCCTGCTATGGCTCTGGCGAATTCTCTCACCCTCCCACGCTTCTGACTATACCCGGTGCTTGTATAAATAAATAAATAATTAAAAAAAAAAAAAAGAAAGTCATGGTAAAAAAAAAAAAGTGTCATGGAATTAGGTTTAAGATCATGAAAGATGTGTAAGAACTGGGTTAGATTAGACAAAGTATGTCCTTATTTTCATTTTATGTGTAGTATTCATCAAGTAAGTACCTAGTCCCAGATAGTCCTGTTAATGCCTGTTTCTGTTTTCGCATCTGAAATGCAGAAATGTCCAAGGCACCCTAGAATATAGAAGCCTAGTTGGTGATGGAGTGAAGGGTGTAAACTCTCCCAGTGATGTCATCTGACCCAATTTTGTTCCCATTGTGTGGTCTTGGTTTTGTATCTTGAGGATTCCTTGGCATGTATATAGGCTCGCTATTAATCTATGGGATGATGATGATGGATGACAATGGGAAGGGTCTCAAGACGTGTCCCTCAAGATAAAAATAGCTATTCATGCATATTCTTCATTCCAAGTATCTGCTAGAACATGCTCCACATATATTGTTTTAATAATACTTTCCTTTTGTGTAGAGCATATGAAAACATGCAGCGCTTTCACAGTGTCATTTCATTTTAGTCCTCCAGGTTTTGTTATTACAGTTCAGGCAGGACTGAGACCCAAAAAAAAGTTGTCTTCAGTGTTGTTCATTTAGTGAGACAGCCAGAACTGGATGCCAGGACTCCTTATTTTATTATATCCAGTGTTCTTTCCTAACACAATCCAGTGCAATTTAGTATAGGCATTGAGTGTCAAATTAGACTTGAAATTCCTGTTAAAGAAAATCTCTTATTTCAGACCAATGTGTAAAAGACGTAAGTATTTAAGTTTGCTTCACTGCAAAGCAGTAGTTATACAAATGCTTTATTTTCTAAGTGAAAGATACTTGGCCTTTTCTTCTGTTGATACAATTTTTGATATTTCCTTAATCTTGCAGCTGTCATAATTTCAGGTTGAATTCCTATGTTAGTTCCTATCAGCTGTCTTTAAACTTTGGTTTCCAGTGCCCAGAGCATGTAACCATGATTAGAAGACAACTTGTGGATCAGAACTTCTGAGGGCATTTTGATATTTTATATTGGAAGGTTTTAGTAGCTTGCCTGCATACTTTCTCAATTAGATTTTTGGGTTATCTGTAGCAGATTTTAAATTTCAAAACCCTCTTTTATATTATGCCTTCCTTTTTGGTTAGTGTGCAATTAGGGATTGGAAAGTTGCTTTTATTTGCTACACATACATGATTATATAATACACTTATAATACATTTAAAATTGATCCCTATATTTAGATATCCTTCCCCACTAATGTCATCTGTTGTACACAGTATAGTTCCTATTACGCCAATATAAACCAGTTGTAGAGTAAATGTATAATTCCCTTCTTCTACTTTTTTTAATTGAGTGTGTGCATGTGGTTGGAAAGGCATGAAACCTGGTAAAGACTCTCAGAAACCAGATATTGGGATTACCAGGAATTTTTTAAAAACATCTTTTGTTCTCCACATAGAGTCCTATAGTGGGGTGCTTCTGCTTTAAGAAATTTCAGGAAACATTTCACAATAGAATATCAATTAATATTTTATTCAGTATTTCGTAGATTGAATGCAATGGCAAAACATCTATGTCTCTCAGCTCCCTACCCCCACCACCAGGCCCCAGTTCACCTTAGTAGTTTCTTAAGGGGTACAGTTTATTGTTCACTTGAGAATTAGATACAGGTTAACTTGTGATTGATTGGTTAGAAATGGTAGCTGTAATCCAAGGTGGCAATCGGTAACTTAAAAGCTAATATGTCACTCTTCTAAATACTCAGTAGCAGAGAGTAAGAGTATTCAGGGAGCTTAAAATTACAAAGTGCTACAGTGGGGTTTTTGGTTAATGACTTTTGTGTAAGTTAAACAGTGGATTTATTCTAGGCTTACAAGAAAAATCATGAAGCTCTTTATTGTCTTATTAGGAATTCTCAACATCTGGTTCATCTAATACAGACACTGGTAAAGTTACTGGGACCTTGGAGACCAAATATAAGTGGTGTGAGTATGGTCTGACTTTCACAGAGAAATGGAACACTGATAACACTCTGGGAACAGAAATTGCTATTGAAGACCAGGTAACATTTTGACAATGTGCTTTCTTTATTTTATTTTTGTATTTTGAAGACTGTAAAATTGAAAATAAACTCTTCTTTTAAAATAGATCTGTCAAGGTTTGAAGTTGACATTTGATACCACTTTTTCACCAAACACAGGGTAAGCATGGGTATTTTTTAATCCTTTAAATTAAAAGTATTCCTTTTCTGTATATTTAGGAAAGATGCAGATTTAGTGTTTGATAGTGTACTCAGCTGCCTTGGCAAATTTCTGTTTCTGCCTTGGAGCACGACCATTGGCTTACTTTCAAATATTTGCCTCTTTTTATTGTGGTGCTGACTTTGGTAATTAGCATGTTTCTGAGAGACCTGTGAGTGGTTGCCAGTTCTTGGAGCAGTCTTCTTAAGGTAGTGGCAGTCTAATTACCCCATTTGCCCCTGTGTGCTCAATTGGAGGGTTTTTTTTTCTCTTTTCCCTTTTATGATTATTCTGCTACTTGTTTTACTCTCCTATTATACTGCAGTTTATTTTGTGACTTTTCTGGAGAAGTAATGTATTTATCTGTCCCATTGGCATTGTTTTTAAGTCACTTTTTTCTTTTTCCAGAAAGAAAAGTGGTAAAATCAAGTCTTCTTACAAGAGAGAGTGTATAAACCTTGGTTGTGATGTTGACTTTGATTTTGCTGGACCTGCAATCCATGGTTCAGCTGTCTTTGGTTATGAGGGCTGGCTTGCTGGGTACCAGATGACCTTTGATAGTGCCAAATCAAAGCTGACAAGGAATAACTTTGCAGTGGGCTACAGGACTGGGGACTTCCAGCTACACACTAATGTGTGAGTACTTTTTTAAATCTAGATACAATCTAAAGGCTTTTTTACATTAAAATATCACTATCCTTGGGCATTTCTAGGGTGCCCCTCAAAGGTATACAGTAAAAAACATTACACTGACTTTTTTTTTTTTTTTTAAAGATTTGTTTATGTATGCATGCAAGAGCTGGGGCACAGGCCAGAGATGTGGGGGGTGAGAGGATCCACCAGAGACAGAATGGGGAACAGAACAGGCAGATTGACTGAAACACACTGCTGAGGGGAACGGTGGGCGAGACAGGAGAGGTCTGCCTCACCATGTGGGTTTCTCCCTGGCCGGCCAGGGATCGAACTCATGCTGCAGAGGCTGCGGATTGCATCATAGTGTGGTGTTTAACCCCTTGTGCCACCAGGGAGGCCCTAGACTAACGTTTGATGCAGAGAGAGTAAATGTTCGTTTTCTCATGGGATTTGCTGTGCTTTGGTTTTTCAGAAGAGAGTACAGCATTCATTTGACTTAATTGTTTGTAACATTTGAGAGGCTGATTTGCCAGGATTGCCTCAAATACATGGTGTATGGGACAGACTTGACAAAATTTTATTTTTTTCTTATAAAAACAATGGTAAATAACAGAAGTACAAAGAAGAAAACCAAAATTTCCCATAACCCCCCCCACCTAGATATATAATCTTTTTAATGTTTTGGTGTTTTGCCTTTTTTTAATTGTATATACATAAAATACATACTGACAAACCTATTTTATAATCCTTTTTCCTCTACTTAATAAACATTTTGATCATTTTCCAACAACATTATGTATTCTACAACATGATTATGTGTAATTCTGTTGTAATTCCATTGAATGATTGTACCATGATTTATTTGATCAATCCTTGTTTTGGGACATAGGCAGAAAAAAGACCTTATAGGGCCTCCCGGTGGCGCAGCGGGTTGAGAGCAGCGCTGTGAAGGTTGAGCGCAGCGGACCTCTCCTGCCTTGCCTGTTGCTCCCCTAAGCAGTGTTTTCGGTCCATCTGCCTGTTCTGCTCCGTGTTCTGTCTCTGGTGAATTCTCTCACCCTCCCGTGCCTCTGGCCTGTTCTTGTATAAATAAATCTTAAAAAAAAAAAAGGAAAAAAAAGAGACCTTTTAAATATTTCAAGATTTTAGTAGGATACTAGAGACCCATGAGAGCAATGGCTCATATTTAAATGTAGTCATACAATATTAGCTTAGTGCCTTAGACATTATTATATTGTCTATTCTAGAGATACTGATTTAAAATATCTTTTAGCAATGATGGGACAGAATTTGGAGGATCAATTTATCAGAAAGTATGTGAAGATCTTGACACTTCAGTAAACCTTGCTTGGACATCAGGTACCAACTGCACTCGTTTTGGTATTGCAGCTAAATATCAGCTGGATCCCACTGCTTCTATTTCTGTGAGTACTACTGTGGGCTTCGAATGGGGTTTTTGGTTGTGGGAAATTGTCTTTGGATATGTTGAGTTGTGTTGAAAATTTGAACTGATATTTATGAATCCCCAGTTTACATACAGATTGGGTTTAGAACTTGGAATACTACTTCTATGTCACTGTGTTAGAGTTTGATACACAGGCCTGGCCACAGGAGTTCTTTAACCTCAAAAGAATTAATGATAATCCTGAGCCCCATGCCTCTCTGAGCCCAGGGAAAACAGTGTTTTGGGCCCTGGGTAGTTCTTACCCATGTTGGGGGAGGGATGGGTAATAGTAACTTACTGTTACTTTGACTTTGTCTTTTTCATGGTTCACAAAATATTTTCAGATTTGATCTGAGTGGTCAGTGGCACACCTGTCATTTTGTAGGTGAAGAGACCAAAGCTTAGAAAGGGAAAGGATTTAGACTATTGCTGGTGGAGGGAAGGAGAGGTAGAGCCAGAACTGGTCTGCAGGTCTTGATTTCCCTCCTGTTTAGGATGACCAGCTCCTTCTGATTTACCTGGGACCATCCCAGCTGGATGGTCACTGAAAGTCCTGCATCTCCAGGCTTCTCTCCTGTCTGGGGTTAGCTGGGTCGAATCACCACAATAGCCCTTTCTGCTGTTTCTTCATTTAACCATATTGAGGATGGAGTAGGAGGGAGTGAAGTATCTGAGGATGTAGAGGGGCTGGCTCCAATTTCAGGCAGATCAGCAGCTGTTCTTGTGTGTTCCTTATAGGTCAGGAACTGTCTGTACTGTATGTACTGGGAATGAAAGAAAAACCTTCCATGAGAGTTGTTTTTGTTACAGAATCTTCATTCCTAAGGACAATGTGTTTTGATAATTTAGACAGTTAAGTTTTAGCCCCATTCTTTTATCTTAGCACAGTTGTAATAATCAGAATGAGAAGTGCCCAGAATGCTTTTCCCATAGACAGTGATTCATTTATTTTTTGTTTCCTTGTTTCTAACTTCACTATCAATAAAAACCTCAAGATTCACACAGCACACTGTTCTCTTCAAATGTCTTATATGTGGCATCACTCCAGATTTAATGTTGGTATAAGGTGCATCTCTCTTGTCTAAAATGGGAAGCAAGTTTTGACCTTAAGAGTCATCGAGTGACTTCTCAGAGTTAGTTTGAAAACATAGCTAGCATTTCCCACCTATGTAGTGCTTCTGTTGTCCTAGTCAAGCATCATCAAAAGCATTGCTTAATGTCCCTTCACTTTTGCCTGGCAGGTCTCCATTTCTTTGAGGTTCTTAATTTGTTGGGAACAAGATGGTCTCCAGTGGGACATTTCTTCCTTAGCTAAACCACAGTCATTGGTGGATAAAGACAAGTACTGTTTATCTGGGTTATCATTCTTAGGATTGGGCTTTTTTGTTGTGACATTACAGAAGAGTGTAGATAGACATCTAGTCATTCCCAAATCTGTTTTCATCCCAGGGAGTGTTACCTTTTTACTGCAGTAAAGTTGAAGAGCAAGGTTGCCTGGCTAGGCTACCTAGATCCTGGAGATGGGGATGAGGTGGCTTAATCATGTCTTGCTCTCCAGTGTTCCTTCCAGTCTTGACTGGACTAAATCCTGTAATAGAATTGCAAGGAGAGCAAGGTTTGGTAAATGATGCCCCATTGGAATTTTTCAAGCCCAGACTGGCTTTATATTGGATTGACCAGGTGCATTAATGAGACAAGTGAGAATATGAGGGTAGTATTTTGAGTCCGTCTGATCTTCAAAGGAAATGCTTGCCATTTGGAAATTTTTAACATTCATGATTTTGATTCTTTAGAAAGATTACTTAAGTTTTTTCTTATATTTGCTTTTGCATTTTAATTTTAGGCAAAAGTCAACAATTCTAGTTTAATTGGAGTGGGCTACACTCAGACTCTGAGGCCTGGTAAGTATTCTTGGTAAAGTAGGTTTGCTTAAGTAGTGTTTTAAAAATTAATTTCCCAGCTTCTTACTTGGCAAACCTTTCAAGCATACAGAAGAATGGATAGAAGATTATTGCGAACATGTTTACTTTTTGCCATATTTTTAAATTTCATTTTTTTGCTGGACTGTTTGGAAGTAGCAACTATTGTTAGACTTCCCTAAGTGGAGAATTTTCCCTGTGTCCTACATAATCACAGTATTGTTACTGTACCTAAGAAAGTTTCATATTTAATACTCCATATTATTTAATATTTAATAGTTCATTTTTTGTGCACTTTCCTCACTCATACATGAAATCTTATAATTTTAATTTTCCCAGTGTTCACTCATTACTTTTGTTGTTCAGTCTATAGTTTCATTTGTGTAGTGTTTTGAACCTTGTATTTTTCAGCTCAGACCTCTGTGTGCATGAATTATCTGAGGAATCTTGTTAGAATTCAGGTTCAGTAGTTTCAGGATGCACACTCTTCCGTCTAACAAGCTTTCTGTTGATGCCAGTGTTGCTGGTTCTTGAATTACCATTTATTTGAATAGCAAGCACTTGGAACTTTTCCCCCTCTAAATACAGATTTTCACCCATTTTTATTATGTTGAAATCTAAAGAAAATAATGGTGCTCTAACCCCTCCCCATGTTGCCTTCCCCACATTCATTAATTAGTAACTTTTACCACATTTGTTTTGTCTCCATTCTGTATACTTAATCCTGTTGTCATTTTTCATACAACTTTATGAATTATTTAAATGGGCATTTTTACAGACTTGTAGTTACAACATAGTGTGCATAACCTAGGAGTAAAACATTTTCCTTCATAACTACAATACCATTATCACAGCTTAGAAGATTAAGATTATCAGTAACTTAATATGCAGTCTCTTCGGATTTCCCCACTTGTCTCTATGTCTTTATTGTAGTTTTCCCTTTTCTAGGTAGTTATGATTGTCTTTCTAGTTTCTTCTGGATAGTATATTGAACATTGTATTTTCTTGAACACTGTGAACTTTAATTTTTTTTTTTTTTTTTGCTGCCGGGGAATGAACTGGCGCTGCAGAGGCTGCGGGCAGCCTCGCAGCCCAGCGCTCAACTGCAGCGCTACCAGGGGAGTCCCTGAACTTCAACATTTTTATGCTCTGTAACTTACTTAATGCTGTACCCAGGATCCTTCCAACTGAATTGTCTCAAGTACTCCCAAGCGCCCTCTGGTGGCTGACACTGAGGAAGTGACTGATCTAGGGTGGTTTTTATAAACTGTAGACTCTTCATAGGTGTTGGAGGCACATCATGGCTATCTGCTTTTGTTTACAGGTGTGAAGCTTACACTGTCTGCTCTGGTAGATGGGAAGAGCATTAATGCTGGAGGCCACAAACTTGGCCTTGCCCTGGAGTTGGAGGCTTAATCCAGCTGAAAGAAAGCTCTGAGATTGGATATCAGAAGATTTGGCCTTAATATATTTCCAGTGTGACCAGCAGGCGCTCTCCCCTCTTCCCCCTTCCTGCCCCCACCCCCCATGAAGGTGATCAAAAACAAAGGATGATCTACAAACAAGAGCTGTATTTTAAATATTTAGGCAGTTACTTGTTAGCTGGTTTCTAGTTGGATTGGTTATCTAGTTACCAATGCTGCAGAAGAGCAGTCACCTATACATTATTTAAATGTATTTAACTGTTAAATGCGCTACCCACCAATAATGAAATAGACCTTTATGAAAACTGTGCAATTGTGTGCATGTTTGTTTTTATGTTCCTTTTAACATTGAATATTGCCATTGAATGAGATGAATCAGTAGATGTTTTCAGATGAGGTTAAAAAAAAATTGTTAAATTCAACCATCATTAGTATTACTTTTGGTATCCCCAAACATTACAAATTATGAATAAAACAAGTATATATTATTAACGACTCCAAATATTTGCAGAGTTAAAAATGTGCTAGCTAGGGTCAGATCCCTGATACCCAGCTAATACTTGTTTTTCTGGTGAGCGTTGTGCTCTTTACCTAAATCTGTGCCAGAGTCCTCTGTAACCTTGAGTAACCCCAGGACCTTTTTAGAGTACAATAAGCGGATTTATGCCTTTACATCTTCAGTTTATGCTAAACTACACTGAATCATTGTTAACCCCAGGAAGGGTTGGAGATAAAGTGATGGGGAAAGGAAAGTGAAGGGATGGTGCTGAAAGGTAGTATACATGCACCAGACCTTTGTGAGCTATTACTATGGAAAATGAACTAGCCCCCAGTTAGGTGGGAAGGGACTATGTGTAGGGAAGTTGAGTAGGGTATAATTTCAGTAACCAGAGGAACTGTGAGAGGGTGTATATGTATCCCAGTGAGCGATCATTACTTATCCTAACAGACACTGACTGAACTTTTGGACCTAAGTTTGAGGCCAGAGGCAACTCCTTCAGTCTGTGGCCATTGGCCTTCATCTAGACTAGAACTGAATGGTAGAAGTCGGTAGGTGATTCTGGTTGGAAAAGTAACGAGGGAAAGATTGTTTTTTGATGAGGGGAGGCTGAGCGAATAGTTTGAAGGATGTGACCAGGAAGGGAAGGGTAGATTTGTTTAACAGATTTGTAATGCTGGATCTGAGGTAGTTTGAAGCTTGAGGGGATAAGAAAATACAATTCGTTGGGACTCAATATCAACAAAATGATAAATGCTGTAAATACCCAGGTCAGGAGTAATATGTGAGAGTAGAAGCTCAAGCAACTTCTACGCTCTGATGTACTAAGGCCATAAAGCCATTTCTGGTTTTACTATGTTTGTCTAAGGGATTGGCTGGAATAGCCTAGGGGAGTCAGACACATGACTTAATGGCAAAAAGTTGGGATTTGAACCAATTTGAGTCAGAAGCTATTACTAGAAAAAGTCAGGAACTAGGTGTCTGTGTAAGCTGCTAAGTTGAAAGCACCTCTTGTTCTTGTGTGAAGTAGCGCAGCAGACAACTCAAGCTGTGGGTGGTGATCAATAGGGAGGGGACCTGTTCAGCGGGCCTGGCAACACCTGAAGCCCGCTGTCTTCCTCATTTGGCTAGTGGCCTTCATGCTGTGGCTGGGGCTCACTTGGTGCAGTCCTTTGGACTGGGCTCTGGTCATATGCTATGAAGTGTAGCACGAGTGAATTACCAGTTTGTCCAGGATGTACTTAGGAAAATTGGACCTATTCACACATAGGCATCCTAACATCCTTTTATGAGTGGGAGTGGGTAGCTTTCCAACCAGGGCCCAGAACACAAGGTGTAATAACCCATAGCTGTAGGATTAAAGTTGCCAGCTGAGGACTCACTTCCTATGATCTAGTTGAGACCAGGTAGTACTTACACCTAGTTGTATTCCAGGCCGAGGCCACTTTTGCCTGAGTCAGTGTTAGTGGGTATGACATTTAAAATCTGATTTCACCTGTTACAGGATTGTGGAGAAATGAAGCACCTAGTCCTTAAAGCTGTTGGTGCTGGAAAGCCTTTCCCTTCCCTTCCATCCTTTGGAATTTGCTGAAAATTGCTATGGTGGTGGTGTACTTACAGACTTGTCTGCTTTACACCCTGGTGCCAGAACTCCTTCCTTCAGGACCTTAGGGGAGGGGAGGTTGACGTCAGGCAACCTTGAGGTCCTCAGGTCTACAAGTGGCCTGGTTCACAGAGGTTATGTCCACTGACCAGAGCATCTGCTACATCTGTGAGGCCAAGCTGACAGTTCTGGGAAAACGGGCAAATTTCCACAGACTGGAATAACCAAGTACCCAGTGACAACCCTGGTCCCCTACAAGTTCTCTTAACCGTTGTCAGATCCATCATTCCCAGCAGTACAAGCAGCACGGAACAGGAACTTCACTCGCCCCTCCTAGGAAGGCATGCAGGCGGGAGACCGAACACTGCCCAGCGCCCAACCCTCAGATCCTGTGGCTGGAGGCAAACCCGGAAGACAGGTTCCCGTGGTTGTCACAGCCCTGGTGCAGGTGGCCCCAAGTACTGACAGGAAGGGACAGAGTCTGACATAAAAGCCTCCCTATGCTAAAGAAACTGCACTGGGACCTTTCCTCCCTATCCAATTCAGCGCTACATGGAGGCTCAGAGGATTGGGTCCCAGGCCCCACTTTATTGTTGGGTTTAAAGCTCAGGGGGGGATAGCCGGGTGTCCCAGGTACCCGCCCTTTGAGAGTATTGGTTAGGGGCCAGCCCTAGATCTTGAAGGCCAAGGTGAGGCCGTCGCCCAGGGGCAGGAGGCTGATGTGAACCCTGGCGTCCCGCAGTATGCGCTCATTCAGGTTTCTCACACACTCAGCCTCTGCGCCCCGCTTCTGAGGTTGCAACACCTCCCCGCGCCACAGCACCTGCGGAAGGGGGGGGCCGTGCCGGGGGCGGGGCTTCGGAGGGCGGGGGCTGCCTGAGCAGGAGGAGGGGCTGGAGGCCCGCCAGAGAAGACCCCGCCGGAGAAGCGCCGCGGGGGCGGGCCTTGCGCGCACGGATGGGGCGGGGGGGCTGTGGGGGCGGGGCCGGGGCGGAGTCCGGGGGACCAGCCCGCGCGGGTCCCCCCACCCATCCCTTACACTCAGCACGGCGAGGACGCCTCCGGGACGCAGCAGCTGCAGGCACCGCTCGT
The DNA here is from genome assembly GCF_964194135.1 of Talpa europaea. NCBI lineage: Eukaryota > Metazoa > Chordata > Mammalia > Eulipotyphla > Talpidae > Talpa > Talpa europaea. Next base: position 39,636,801 of record NC_140077.1, on the reverse strand, counting down.
AGTAGGCGGCGCAATTCTCCTTGTCCGCGTCCACCACCGCCACGTCGAAGGTGCCGGCCTCGCCCGCGGCCAGGAGCTCGTCTTGCGGGGAGGGAGGGAGGCAGAGGCGGCTGAGTGCGCGGCCGGCCTGCTGGAAGCCCCTGCCCGGGCTGGTCCTGCCGCCCCGCAGGTGGCTGCAGACTGAGGCCGGGCGCGGCGCCTGTCATCGCCCCGAGCCCGCCCGGCTGCTCGGCTACTCGCGCCCAGCGCCCCACCTGGGGACTGGCACCACGGCCCTCCCCGTGCCGGTGCTCACCCAGGGTCTCCAGGGCGGGCTTCAGCCGGAGGTCGATCTTGTGCTCCTCCTCGGCCTGCGGAAGGCGCAGGTTTAGAGCCAGGAAGTCCCGCTCCCGGGGCTGGCAGTGCCGCGCGCGGGGGCCGAGGAGGGCCTCAGGTGTGTGGGACACTCACCTGCCTCCACAAGGGCCGCCCCAGCTCAGGGGGCCCCGCGTTCACCTCGCAGGTCACGACGCGCCCGGCGGGGGGCAGCGCCAGGGCCAGCGCCAGGGCCGAGTAGCCCGTGAAGGTGCCTGCGGACGAGACGCGCGCGGGCTCAGCCGGGGCGGGCACGGCCGCGCGCCCGCAGCCCCTCGTGGCGCCGGCATCGTCCTACCCAGGTCCAGCGCCTTCTTGGCCTTGATGAGCCGCGCCAGGTTGGCCAGGAGCTGGGCCTGCTCACAGGTCATCATGGAGTCCCCGTGCGGCTGCTCCAGGGTCAGCTGTGTGGGGGCGAGAGGGTCGCGCCGGCCCCGCGGGTCACCCACCCCCTGGCCCGGGCGCGGAACCCCAGGGGTGTGGCTGGAGGCGTGGCCTCGAGGGAGGGGCCCCCGGGAGCGCCGGGCGCGCGCGGCCTGGGGAGCCCGGAAGCCGGCAGGGGGCCCCGGCCCGGCCAAGGTCACCGGCCACGTGGGCCCGCCGGGCCCGGGCCGGGCGCCCGCGCCTCCCCCGCCCCGCTGACCAGCCGCAGGCTCCTCAGCGCCGGGTGCTCGCGCATGGAGCGGCTCAGCAGGTACTGCCACAGGGGGCTGTCTTCGGAGGGCAGCAGGCGCTTCTCTCGCCGGGATCGCCAGGAGGGGCACCGTCTCCCTGCCGAGGAGGGGGCTCCGGGTCAGGGCTGGGACCCGCGGGCGCCGGGGGTGAGCCTTGTCTGTGGGATCCCGGAGGCGCTCCCTGGCCCGCTCGACCCACCCGGGACCTGCGGTGGTTCCGCAGGCCCGACCTACTCACCCACAAAGAGACCAGTGGCGAAGGCGGCACCCAGCGCGGCCGAGCCCAGGGCCAGGGCGGCTGGCATGGAGAGCCGGGGCATGGACTGGGTCATGGCGCGGGCAGGAGGCGAGCGTGGCCAGGAACCGTGCGCCGGGGCCGCCCTGACCGCTCTCCTACCCGCGGGCGCTAGCGGCTCCACCTGCTCGGGGCGCTGCGCTCTGTGCTGCGGCCTCGAGCGCCATCTGGCGGCCACACGGCCTTACTGTAAGCTCCACCTGGGCGAGTCGGGCGCCATCTCGTGGCGGCGCTTGCAGCTGCGGTCTGGGTTCTTCCTTTAGGCACACACATGGCCTAGGGACCTGGGTCAGGGAGCAAAATTTTGATGCGTCTGGGCGCAATGCTTCGTTGTCATCACTACTATTTCTGCTGAGACCCTTGGGGCATATATTGGTGGATGAGTGGATCTTGGATCTCAAAGAATAGTAAAGGGTACTAGGGGGAGAAGTCACCACGGGTACCAGGTTGAAGAGTGAAGGGCCTGGTTTGGAGGGACACAGCCAGAGGCGGGACTTGGGAAGCCCTGTAGGGTCTGGTTGCTGTATTGCTGAGGCTATGGCCTTAGTTAGGATCCTCCCTTGGGTGCCAGACTTGAGATCTTGGGACTGTCAGTTTCTCTGAGTCTTGGTGTCCTGTAATGGAAACCAAAGTCCTGATGATAAATGGCACCGTATCTTGCAGCCTGGTGCACAGTAGGTGCTCACAAATGGCAGTTGCCCTTATGATCATGGGCTGGAGTGAAAACATCTTGCAGAGGAAAGAGACCCGAGAGCAGGTGAGGGCCTTTGTAGCGCTCTTCTGTGGGAACACTCTAAAGTGAGTGTTGATTAAACCTACTGTGTGCTGCACTCTGGGGGAGGTGAAAGAGCTGTACTGGTTTTTATTTTTCCTGAAGCTGGTTCGGGACACCACAGAATATACAGAAGTGGTGAGAGTCCCAAGCTTCACAATAACCTCTTTCATAAAGTGGGGTTATTGATAGCCCTCCCAGGAGATAAAGTGAGAAAATTCATGTGAAGGACTTCCATAGGGCCTGGCACATTTTTGGGGGTAAGATTTATTTTATTTATGCACACAAGAACTGGGGTGTAAGCCAGAGGTGCAGTGGTGAGAGGATTTACCAGAGACAGAGTGGGGAGCAAAACAGGCAGACTGACTGAAATACACTGCTGAGGGGAGCAGCGGGTGAGACAGGAGAGGTCTGCTGTGCCATGTGGGTCAGCTCCCTGCATGCGGATTGAACTTATCCTGCAGTAGCTGCTGATATCTTCATAGTGCCGAGACATAACCCCTTGCGCCACCAGTGAGGCCCTGCTCATGCTTTCTTAAACCTTCTGACCCACTGGCCAGAGGGAGGACATGCTTATGAGTTTCTCTGGTAGCTGGCAAGAGCCAGATCCCTGTGTTTTCCTGGCATTTTTGCAGGGCCCCTCCAGCAGACAGCCTGGTGTTCTGCCCAGATGGGTGTGCTGGACTTAGCTGGGGCTCCAGCTCTCACTGTCTGCGGGTCTGGGTTTGGGCAGGCCTGGCTCACACCAGAACCGCCCTCCCCTAGCCTGGCTTCTGGCTGGAGCTGCGGAGGTGGGGGGAGCCGGCAGGGAGGGGAGGCTTGTCACCATATATCCCCGTCAGATTAAAAAACTAATTTGAAAAGATTAATGTATTCCATTCTTGTTACGCTGGCTCTGATACCTCTGGGCCCGCGGCCGCTCTGCCTCCTGATTATTGAATTTTTATGGCCTGGTAATTAATTGCAGATTCCCTGTTTTGTTCTATTTCTTTTTCTCTGACATTTTAATTTCAACAAAAAGCAGTGGTCTCCATGCAGGTTCTCTCTGGAGATCCTAATGGTCTATAAAACAGAATGACTTATAGACGTGGCACCCACTTCAGTTGGCGAGCGATTGTTTGAAACCTTGCTGATCACGCAAAATTTAATTTTTCCACCGCCCTCCCCCATTTGCTACTCATTTCTTGTCTCTTCCATTGCAGCACCAGCATCTCGGCTCACAATGAAGCAAGCAAAATGTCGCCTCCAAACCTGGTCCAAGTGCCTTCTTTTTTCTAGAAGCCCAGGGTGCTGAAGACAATGTGGGTATTAATTCTTTTCCTTGGAGGTGGGCCTGGTGATGGGAGCTGAACCCCTCCCCCCCAAGGGTCCTGTGGATTTGGGTAGCTGCCTCCAGGGGAATGCAGGACAACGGGGGTCATTTCTATCAGTTGCACTTTTGCTCAAGTGCAGCTGTCTCATTAGACATCAAGGAACCTGCAGGCTCATGAGGGCAGAGAAGGTGGGTGTCATGGGTGTCTGAACATGCCCTTAGGGGCTATATCAGGAGTTCGGGGCTTGAACCCTGCTGAATTCTTAGCCAGACTGGGTCATAGAGAACAATTGTCCACAAAAACAGGTCTGAGTTTCTATGCCAATGCTCTCAACTCTTGTACCTTTCAGCTCTGATCTTGTCACATAGGCTGGGCCCCTTCCCTCCAGGGCCCCCAGAACTGGGCAGGACAGGTGCAGAAAAATAAAATCATGAAGTCTAGCTGGAGCTCATCTGTCTTCGTCGGTCAGGCAGGTAGGTGAAGGGCGTGGTAATAGGGGCTAGTGGGGACTGTGGCACTTTAGAGCTCATCCTGCATCAGAGGGGATCGGTGGCCACTCAGCTTCAACCCATGATGCCACATTGTGGCTAGAGCTTCTGACTTTTCAAGTTATCAGAAATCTGACTTTTAAGAAAAAACATCATAATTTCAAACCTTTATATTAAACTTTTTTTTTTTAAAGCTTTGCATTAGTCAAACAGAATACATCTTTGATCTTTGTGTCTGATCTCACCCATGGGACAGCTATTTCCTCTGATTTGGAGCATGGATCAGAGGAGTTAAGACCTGGTAGTGCCAGAGTCCTTGGTGCTCAGGACGCCTTGAGCCAGAAGGAGTTTGGTGGCTGACTCATCACCCCAGACATCTAGCCCCGCCCCAGGAATCAGCTTCCTACCTTTGGATCCCTAGTCTCCTCCTCCTTCCTATCTTTGGACCCCTAGTCTCCTCCTCCTTCCTACCTTTGGACCCCTAGTCTCCTCCCAACAATGGGACCATTGTCACCCTCAGGCCTCTCTCCAGGGCTTGTTTCTTAAGATCTTTTCTCTCAACTGAGACCCTTGCAGCCCAGAGTCTGACTGCATGAGAGAGGGCTGCCAGGGTCCCTGGAGAGGATGGAACCTTTTAACCTAAGACTTTGGGACATAGAGCCCTGGCTGCTAGGGTTTGAGGGGCCTCTCTGGGGCTGGGCGGACAGATAGAGCTTGACCACAAGTCAGGGCTCCAAGGGCTGCTCAGATGAGCTGTGCTGAGAGCCTGCAGAGCCTGGGCTGGCAGAGCCCTGGCCTCTGGTGTCTTCAGTGTCCTCATCTGGCCAAGTTGAAGGGGAAACCTCCCAGAATGGCTTAAAATGGTTTAAGGTGGGATTAAAATGCCCCCGTCTAGTTCCCAACCCCCTTCCTTGAGAACTACAGTGTTAGATGTTTAAATACTTAGAATTCCCTGCTACTGCTTGAGCAAAATGGGTGGTAGGCATGTTCCTCACTGCAACACTCAGTAGCTAGCATGGTTTCCATTTTCCAGATGTGTGAATTGAGGCTCCAGGATGTCAGGTGATGTGTAAGTGGCAGAACTGGGATGTGAACCTGTCTCAGTATCAGCTTCACATTAAAGCTTGTCATCTCACAGTGGGCTCAAGTCCAGAGCTCCTGTGTGCTCTGGAAATTCATTTAGTCTTTTTGTGAGGTATCCTGAATGTAACAGCACTTTACGTGTGGCCCATTTTCTCTGACTCTGTTCAGGTCCTGGTATTCAGGTGCTTCTGGGAGTCCCCAGTGGATAATTTAGGTGTGTGTTTCATGGTGTCATCTATTTCTTCCCCCTTAGATGGCAGGGATACCAGAGTCATGACCATGCCAGGGCATCATCCCTTCCACCAGATCCTCAGGACCTTCACATCATCAAGACTTCATGGGCCTTTTGGGGATTGGCCAAGAAAGTCTCCCTGAAGCTCTTACCTCTCCACGTGGACACTGGCCTGCATTGTGAGTCCTTCCTTCCCCCAAAGAAGACAAACATATATTCTTCCTAGACTCTCTTGCAGACATGGGATCTTACTTCCTCCAAACAGATGAACTGCATGTGAGTTAGTGGTTGTGTGAAAAAGGGTGTGGTGGCAAGCAGGTGAAATATGGTGGAGGTGTCTGTTTCTCCTAGGGTGGCTGTGGTTGAGCCTGTACCCAAAGGTGGGTTGTGGTGGTAGCTGTGTTTTAGCTAGGGTAGGGCTTCAAGCTTCCAATTCCTGGCTGTGTAGCTTCAAGCCTGATTCTCTGGTCTCTCTAGGGTTAGCTGCTTGCAACAAGTAGATTTGCTACTTGCAACAAACTAGATTTCGTTGTTTGCAACAGCAGAGTAGATCCTGTTATTGGCAACAGAGTAGCTTCTGTCTTACACTTATGAGGTTTATTAAACCCTCTTCTTTGCTCTTCCCTGGACCTGACTCCTGGATCTTGAGCAGACAAGCCTCCCATCTCCCTCTGAGCTATTCCTCCTCCTCCTTCCTTGCCCACAGAAACCTGATATCATTCCAGTGACAGTGTGGCCAACTCTGGGGATGCACTGTTCACCTGCAGCTCATTTCTGACCAGGGATAAAGGGGTGCCTCTCAGGACATTTTCCTCCCTGATAAGAAGAAACCCCCTTTTCTTACTCAGCCTCTTCTTACCTTGAAAAGGGTTATGTAAAAAGAGAAAATGCTTGGAACCATAGCAGCCATCTTGTGGCCACAGGCAACAAGGTTAAGGATAAAAAAACCAAACAGTGAGGATGGGGAAAAGACAAACGGAGTGTTGGCCCTTGGAGACATCTAGCCATTGACTATCCGTTGACTGTCATCTAACCATCTACCTCCAGACTCCTGGTTGTGTGAGAAAATGGAACCTTTTGTGTTTCAGTGATGGTTAGCTCTGTTTTCTTTTCCTTGACGTTCAAAGCTTTCTTAATTAATACAAGCTTATGCTGGTGTGGTCTGTGCCACAGTAGGCAGGGTGGTTTAGAGTTGGTGCTGAGATAACCCAGTTGACTTTTTCTTCAGGCTGGAGGGACAGATGCCACATTGAACTCAAAGTTATTCCCTCCCAAGCTGAGACCCACATTTTCCTCAGGGGTGAATTTTTTCCCAGGACAGTCTCCATCCCACAGACTAACGGCAGGTCCAGTCCCTCACCCACCGAGGAGTCCAAATGCTAGGGCTGGGCACTACAGACCCATGGTGCTTCTCCACCTCCTCCCAACCCCTGCCAAGTTGGGCACGATCCCCCACACTTTGCTGGTGACATTCAGATAGGGGACTTCATTCATTTGAGGCTTACGGCCAGGATGTGGGGATTGGCTCCAATTCCATATGGCCCCGAACCATATGGAAGGAGGATCCCTATTCTGGGAGGTGTCTCCCTGTTTGCCTCAGAACACAGGGACTCCTGGGACAGTGGGTGACTAGACAGCATAGGTGCTCTCATGCAAGGAGCAGAGACTGTTCGGGGAAGGCCTGGTAGTCAGCCTCTGCTGCAACAATGCTGGGGAACAGCCCCAAGCTGCAGCCTCCAAAGGGACATGTCACTTTTTTCCACTCCTGGGTAAATGGGGTAGACGGAGAGGCTCCTGCTTCAGGTTGTGAATTTAGATTTTTCTGAGGCCATTGGCTCCTTGGGGATGCTCCCTCCCAGTGGGTGGCCCAGGGACCACACGCCAGCCACACCTATGCTTTTAAAAGATCCACTCAGTCAGGTTTGCTGATGCTCCAGTGGCCACAGCAAAACACTGGGTCAAGCCGCATATGGGGTGAGCTTGCGTGTCTGCCTGTTCCATGGGGCAGACTGTAAGGTCACATGGATTTCAGGTGGCAGAGTGAAGAATCAGGATCAGCAGTGCCATCTATAAGGGCTCTAGGGTGGGTGTCCAAGTCTGTGGGTGCAGAAGCCCCCCATTGGGTAGAGCCTCAGTTTGGACAGGTGAGTCAGGGTTGCTGCCTCATGCTAGAGCTGCTGATTCCCCAGTCTGTTTCTGAGAGGAGGAACTGGAAGCTGTGGGAATCCGTGTGGCCCCAGAGACCAGGACAACCTCTTCCTTTGCCCACTTACACAGCCATCCTGTACCTGGCAGTGGTGGGAGCTGTGCAGGCTCAGAGCACCTGCTTCTCCAGGAGCGACCAAGTCCCAGCCCCTTTCTTCGCTCCACACCAGCCCATGTTCAGCATGTCTTCTTTGTACTAGAAAATATAGCCTAGGATACAAGGAATTAGACTACATGGCTTGAAAGACCTCTCAGCAGTGCTGGCTGTCAACTGGCAGCCCCTAAGCTAGCCTGGAGCTGTTTTTTTTTTGCCTTGATTAGTGTTTAGTTTATTTACATGGTGTCAACACTAAACAATCATAAAATTTCATGAAGTATTCAGATCTGATTTTAATTTCCTTTGAAAAGTAGATCTGACAACACCGGGCATACTTTGCTGTACGGCAGCTTGGTGGGCATGGCCAATGCCTGGCTCATCTCCCGTGAGCCTTTGCACTACACAATCGCCACTTCCTGCTGCCTCCGAGCCAGCACCTCTCACTCATATTCCATACTGGCCTTTGTGCTCCTGGCACACAGTCTCTAACCTCTGATTTAATCCACTCCCCAGAGTTCTAGAGACAGAGATTCCCAGGGTACATGGCCAGTCAACAGCTTTATTTCTCTCTCTTTTCCTAAGAACCTCATCTAGATCTCAGAGAACAGTCCCTCTTCTGGGCCCCAACCCAGAAGTCCACTCTCTGCTGCCCATCCTTATTGGGGTCCTCTCCCTCTTGGCCAGGCTATTCCTGTCAATGCTGAAGCTCAGCCTGTCCTGGATTGCTGCCCCCCAGAGCAGCATCCTCCAGGGGAAAGTGAGGCTGAGATGAAGTCTTGGAAGATATTATAGGGATCTGGATTCCTGACTACATAGAGAATCCCCCTGGATATCTGAAAATGGGGTACTGTTTATTGATGCAGATATAGCACTTGCTCTGTACCACCCACTTCTCATGTCATATTAACTAATTTAATCTTCATATCAATCCTGTGAGGAGGTAGGTACCATTTTTATCCCCATCCTTCAGATAAGAAATCTGAAGTACAGAGAGGTTAAGCAACTTACCCAAAATTGCCCAGCTTAAAAATGGTAGAGTTGGGATTTGAACCCAGGTTCTGATTTCAGGGCTTATCTTAACCACTGAGCCATCCTAGAGGAAATGCCTGTTGAGTGAGTTGCTTTTCATGTAGTGTCTCATTTTTACTCTTGGGCTTGCCCAAGAAAATAGGATTTGGTTTGGCTGAGTGACAGAAAGATCCAAAAGAAAGGTGACTTAACCAAAAGGTAAGTTGATTTCTATTTTATATAGCTACAACCTGAAGGTGGTCAGGAGGCTCCAGGCTGTAGAGGGACTCAGGTTTCTGATCTGTTGTACTGTCATCCTCATCGGGTCACTTCTTATTGAACAAAACAACTGTTTGAGCTCCAGCCATCACATCCTCGCTTCAGTTTTCAGGAAAAAGGAAAGGACAAGACAGGATTCACCTCTTTCCTTTAAGGACACTTCCTGAAAATTCCACAGGAGACGTGCATGTCTTTGGTGAGTCATTTGACCACACTTCAGCATGGAAACAGTCTTCATTATATGCTCAATGAAAAAATAATATCTATCATTAAAAGGGAGAATAGATACAGGAAACATTAAGTATTATTGATATATTTTACAGATAAAGAGACAGAAGCTCAGAGAGGCAAATGACCTGATGGAGGTCACACAGCCTGGAAGAGGTGAAGCCTGCATCTTCTGTCCCTGGGCCCTGTCCTGCAGGTAGGGCTCCAAAGACCCACTCTGCTGATATCACGAGGGGTGAGGGGGACTGTGGGTCATTGCATAATCTTCTCCCTAGTCCCAGGAACACCCAGGGCCCAGGTCCTGCCAGTCAGACCTCCCTGTGCTTTCAAGCCCCGGCAGTTTCTCTGGGCCCAGATCTGTCATTCCAGCACCAACCATGCCCTGGGCCTGACTCCATCCATCCCACTAATGCCGGCATCGACTGCTCGGGCATGTTCCTGAGGCGGCCTCCAGAGCGCTGAATAATTCAGGCCTGCGTAATGGGATAATGAATTTACTGACAAGCTGGTGTGGTCTCGGTGCTTACATTTCAAGAAATACTGACTTCCCAGGCCTGCTCAGCAGGCTGGAGACGTACACATGCCAAGAAACTGTTGCCTCTGCCCGCCTCGTGGGCTTCTGGTGTGATTAAGTGGAAACCCAACTTTAGTTCAGGTTCTTCAGCTGTTTGGGGAAGTAGGGAGCCAGGGGGCAACCTGGTGGGAACTTTGGGATGAGGTAGAAATGGAATCATAAAAGATTGGCAATGCAGAACTGGAAAGGTACCCAGTGACCCCTTGGCCCTGCATGCTTATTCTATGAACAGGGAAACAGGCTGCAGAGAAGACAGGCCTGGGGTTCTGGACTTTGTTCTGTGACTGGGAATATCAGAGTTGACTCTAGGGTTCTGGGTAGGAGACCTGCCTATTTTCCCTCTAACCTGCTGCTTTTCCCATCTCCCAGCTGCTGGATGTTGCTGCTAATGGCTCACAGCTGCCCCTTCACTGGAGCCTGTCAGTCTTGAGAGCTGTTCCCTCTCCTCAGAAGGTCAAGCAACCCCCAGCCTGCACAGAATGTGGTCAGTGGCCGACTGATGTTATCAATGGCAGCCCCAGGTCTCAAGGTAGGTCTAACTTGGATACTATTTCTGCTCCAGAACCTTTGCTGGGATCACATTCTGGCCCAGCTTTTATCCCCTTCCCCACCTCTTTCCCTCATGTCACTTCTCCTAAGAGCCTTTCCCTTGTAAATGATCTGAATGGGAATTTCTGTCTCAGGGGAACTCATGTAAGACACCTGCAGTTCTTGGTCTGAGCACTGCTCCCAGAGTGCTAAGGTGGGCCCAGAGCCAGGAGCCCTGACTGCTATGTGTGAGGAAATCACTTCTCTGACCCAAACCTGAGTTTCTCTATTTGTGTGGTTGAAGTTGGGGGAGGTTGTCAAGTCCCTTCTAGCTGTGAAGGTCTCTGATATGACGTGAGATGCCAGGAAGACTTCTACCCCTACCTTGTCTCACATGTTGTAGGGGCAGGAACAGGGCACTGAGCAGGTTTTCTAGGATCCCATGCAGACCGGGTATAGGGTAAGGAAAAATGTCAGGCTTTTCTGCCCTCCCGCCATCAGGATAGATGATGGATCTTGAGATCCTGAATGCATGCCTGATGGCGGGCACCTGGAGTAGGGTGTGGGCATAGGTAGATGAGATCCACCTGGGCTGAGACTGTGCTTTTAAGGGTGGCATCACGGGAACCCAGTAGAAGCCAAGAACGAACAGAAGCCGAAAGAGAAGCCGAGAAAGAAGCAGCAGAAGCTGAAAGAGAAGCCGAGAGAGAAGCAGAGAAGGCTGGAAAGTCCAGATAAAGTGAAGACTTGCTGGGGTCTGGAAGGCCTGCCAGCCTCCCGGCCCCCCAGCACCCCTGTCTGCTGTGTACCGGGTAAACCCCAATAAAAACCTGCAAAAAGCCACTGAGGACTCTAGGACTCTGACTCCTCCTTTACCCGGTCTGCTGGATCATAGAAAACCTGCACCGTGTCCCGTCCTGACCCTACACTGGGTAAAGAAGGAGTCACAGTCCTCAGTAGCTTTTGCAGGTCTATTATTTAGATTTACCAGGCTATGGCAGGCAGGGGGGCTGGGAGGCTGGCAGGCCTCCCAGCCCACAGCAAATCCTCACTCTATCTGGGCTCTCTGGCCTTCTCTCTGATTCTCTTCTTCTCTAGGCTTCTGCTGGCGTCCCCGTGACACCGCCCTTATAAATGGTCTCTCAGCCCAGGTGTATCCACTCCAGGTGGCCGCCATCAGGCATGCATTCAGGACCACAGGGTTCCCTCACCTATTCTAATGGCGGGAGGGCAGAAAAGCCTGATACTATTTCCTCACCCTACACATGTACACATTTTTCTCTGAAGACTTTTTCCAAAATGTTAAAAGAGCTGAGAGGGATAAGAATTAGTTTAATATTAAGGTGATGGTGCTATATAGCACAATCTCTCTAGGTTCTTTGGCATCACCTGAAAGAGTGCTTATTATACTCTCCCTTCTTATTTTGAATGTTCTACTTGATGTCTGGAGCTGCAGGAGCTTTCAGCCATGAGAAAATACCATGAGATGTAAACAACAAGCTAAGTATGGTGAAACAGAAACATAGAAAGAATCTGGTTTACAATGACTTTTCTGAATCATTGTATAAGACCTGAAAACTCCTTGGTATGTGAAATGGTTATTTTATTGCTCAAGCAAGTGTTGGTTGCCTTTCTGTTATTTGCAGCTCAGAGCATTACAAACATATCTAACTTCCTTTAGGGTAAATATATGGTCAGACCTCTGTGGCTATCATCTGCAGCTTTGAAAGCAGAAGGTGCTTGGGAGCATGGGCTCAGGGCACGTGTGCCTGATGGTGGACACCTGGAGTATGGTGTGGGCATACGCATAAGTGGGCACACCTGAGCTGAGAGACTGAGGCTGTAAGGGCAGTGTCACACAGTGGCGGAGAGCAGAGGAGAACAGCCATGAGAGGAAAGAGAATATAGAGAGTCATGGGGGTGCCCAAGTTGCTGTCTCCCTGCTGGTTTGGTTCCCCTGCGTACTATTAAAAAACCTGTGGGGGTGATGCCAAGGGGTCCAAGCTTCTCTCTCTCTCTCTCTTTTTTTTTTAAGATTTATTTATTTATGCACACAGGAGCTGGGGCACAGGCCAGAGATGCGGGGGGTGAGAGGATTCACCAGAGACAGAGTGGGGAGCAGAGCAGGTGATTGACTGAAATACACTGCTGAGGGGAGCAGTGGGCGAGACAGGAGAGGTCTGCTGTGCCATGTGGGTTGCTCCCTGGCAGGCTGGGGATCAAACTCGTGCTGCAGAGGCTGCGGGTTGCTTCATAGTGCGGTGCTTAACCCCTTGCGCCACCAGGGAGGCCCTCCAAGGTTCTCTTTTAAGCTGTCTGAATCAATGGTGAACCTACCTGGCCTGGGATGGATGCATAATGCTTCCTTATCTCATTGAATCATAGTAACAATCCTTTACAGCAGGTATTATTATTGACTCAGAGTGGTCACGTAGCTGGCAAATGGCAACACCCTTTTGGCTGGTGCTTTCAGAATGAGAGAAATTTTGATAATTGATAAGAATTTAATTCATATCTCCTCCCTACACATGTCCTCTTGTGGTCTGACCTTCCCTTGCTATTTCGGTCTTGCTCATTCTCTTTCCCATCCATCCCATTCTTGGTCTCAGCTTGGAGATCTGGAAAAGGTCCCTTGTGGGTGGGGAGAAGGGGCTGTCAGATAGCAACTGTTCATTCCTTTATGGAGTTTTCTAGATCCTTGTACCAAAAACTGAGGAGAAAGCCAAGCCTATATTGAGACACAAAAATAAACAGAGAGATGAAGGGAAGGGGAGGAAGAGAGAAGCATAGAGTAGGAGGAGGGTGAGAGGAAAGAAGTTCAGGCTCTCAGATCTTAGAAATGAATCTCAGCTCAGGTGTAAACTAGTTCCTCTCCCCCCCTACCCCCAGCTTCAGTTTCTTCACCATGCGATAGACTAGAACACCTCTCTAGCAAGGAGATTGGCAAGGACAATGGCTCAGTTCTAAGCTGTGGCAGACACTCAGCGAATGGGCACTCCTGCCCCACACATGCTGGTCTGATGGTCTTGGTTGCTGATCTGAGGGTAGAGGCAGGAGTGGAGGGAGGGTGATATGACCTTGTTTAGCCTCTTCTGAAGGTCAGAGGCTTTGTGGAGAAAAGGAGCTGTGTGTGTGCGCACACACATGTGTGTGAGCACATAGGTATGCATATGTGCATTCTCATGTCTTGCTTAGGTACTTCCAGGTGATTAGGCAAGTGGATATTTCCGTTGACAGAAAAATGGCCTCCACAGATTAACAGCACAACCAGAAGTGCATTCGTCTCCTTATCAGTGGAGTGAGGTAGGGGGATAAGAATAGGAAGAAGGATTTTAAGACAAATCAGAAGGCAGAGAATTGGGGAGCCACAGCTGGGTCTAGCAGTGATGAGTCACTATTCCAGAACCTGAAACTGAGCCCCAGACTACTGGGGTTATTATAGACGTGGGCAACCTCCTCTGACCAAGCTCCTGTCTGTCTGCACTGCAATGGGGAAGGCAGGGATAGCAATAATCTTAAGCTAAGGACAAAAAGAAGTGTCTCTATCAGGTGCAAAGCACACTTGAGTTTTCACTTCTTTGTGTGGGATGATAGTCAGCTTGGTTGGAATCTGGGCAGAGCTTGGATCTCCAGGGCCTGGTATGGACTAGTCAATGGCCTCAGTCAGTGAGTTTTCCTGGGACTCCATCAGGCCTGGGAGCTGTGAACGAAGATGGGAGGGGTCAGTTTTCCAGCATCATCTAGGAAACTCAGGGCAGGAGCAGAAGAGGGTGGCACCTCTCCCTGGCATGCCCTGTTCACCTAGTGAACGCTTCATGCTAGGAGACATTGCTGTCTCCAGAGAACCTTTTCTCATCTTTCGGACCAGGCGTCACTCCTCTTCCACAACTGAGCTAATGTGGTAGTTTTAAAAGTCCATGTCCTCAGGAGGTGGAGTCTGTGTCCCTTGGCCTTGCACCTGGATGGGCCTCTGTCAGTAGAGTGGAAGTGATACTGTATAACTTCCCAGACTGTTTAGAAAAGGTCACATAGCTTCTCCCAGATTCTCCTTCAGGAACTTACTCTGGGAGCTGTCAGCTTCCCTGTAAGAAGCTCACCTCCTCCAAGGCTGCCATATACAGGACCACATGGAGTGAGAGAGAGCAGGCCAGGGCCCCAACTCAGCCACGCAAGCCCAGGTGTCAGACGTGTGTGAGAAAACCTTTGAGATGACCCCAGCACCAGCCATCAAACATCTCCATTGGACAAAAGACCCAGACTTGGGAACTGCCTGCAGTCCAAGCAATCTCCAGTTTTACGAGCAGAACAGGTGACTATATGTATGTTTCCTAGGGCTGCCTGGGTAACAGATGACTGCATACTAGGTAAAATAAGAGAAATTTGTTTTCTCATAGTTCTGGAGCTTAGAATCCTAAATCAAGGTGTAGGTAGAGCTGGTTCCTTCTGTGGGCTTGTAGGGTAAAGAAAATGTCAGGCTTTTCTGCCCTCCCACCATCAGGATAGATGATGGATCCTTGCGGTCCTGACTGCATGCCTGATGGCGGGCACCTGGAATAGGGTGTGGGCATAGGTAGATGGGATTCACCTGGGCTAAGACTGGGCTTTTAAGGGTGGCATCACGGGGATGCCAGTAGCAGCAGAAGCCAAGAAGCTGAGAAAGAAGTAGCAGAAGCCGAGAGAGAAGCAGAGAAGGCCGGAGAGCCCAGATAGAGTGAAGACTTGCTGGGGGCTGGGAGGCCTGCCAGCCTCCCGGCCCCCCCAGCACCTCTGCTTGCTGTGTACCTGTAATCCCAATAAAAGACCTGCAAAAAAACCACTGAGGACTCTGACTCCTCCCTTACCCGGTCTGCATGGGATCAGAAAACCTGCTCAGTGGTCATTCCTGCCCCTACAGGGCTCCAAAGGAGAGTCTGGCCCAGGCCCCTCTCCCAGCTTCTGGGGGCAGTCGGCAGTTGGGTGTCCCTTGGCTTGAGGATGTGTAGGGTTAGGGAAAATGTCAGGCTTTTCTGCCCTCCCGCCATCAGGATAGATGATGGATCTGCAGTCCTGAATGCATGCCTGATGGCAGGCACCTGGAGTAGCGTGTGGGCCTAGGTAGATGGGATTCACCTGGGCTAAGACTGCTTTTAAGGGCGGCGTCACGGGGACGCGAGAAAAAGCCGAGAAGAACAGAAGCTGAAAGAGAAGCCAAGAGAGAAGCAGAGAAGGCTGGAGAGCCCAGATAGAGTGAAGACTTGATGGGGGCTGAGAGGCCTGCCAGCCTCCCGGCCCCCCAGCCTCCCGGCCCCCCAGCATCCCTGCCTGCTGTGTACCAGGTAAATCCCAATAAAAGCCTGCAAAAACCACTGAGGATTCTGACTCCTTCTTTACCTGCTCTGCATGGGATCAGAAAACCTGCACTATGTCACTTCCTGCCTCTGCAGGATGCCTCCCTTCACTCTCTTCCTCCATCTTCTTATGTGTCTCCCTGTATCTCTGTGCCTAGATTTCCTTCTTATGAGGACCCCAGTCATATTTGAATGAGTGGCTCACTCTCCCCCAGTGTGATCTCAACTGACTACACCTGCAATGACCTTATTTCCCGGGTCAGATCACATTCTGAAGTGCTTAGGGTTAGGACATTGACATATCTTTTGGGGGGGACATAATTCAACCCCTGAAGTACTTATTTGAAGACACTGTTTTGGTGTAATTTGTTAGGTAGCAGTAGTTACTTAGAACTCTGGAATTAAGGGGTGGTTAGGGCAGTGACAAAAACATCAGTGGAAATGTAATGAGATGGGAAAAAGTTACCAGATTATCCCTAGAGAAGCCAAGTTGTGTGATTGGGAAAATTGATTTTTGAAGTAACTTGGGGTTGGGATGGGGGTTATATTCTTCTCCCGCAAGATACATGTTCCAGTAACGTGTGTTTGAATAATGATAGACACCTTCTCTAATGCCTTCTAATGCAGGAAAAGAGTTTGAGTTTTTCTTTGTAAGATATTCCTCCCTTTTATATAAATATTGAATATTTACTTAAAGAGAATCAATATGATTGTTAGAGTGTTTCTGGCCTCTACATATCTTAGCATGGCTCTGTTTATGAACACCTACTCAGTCAAAGCACCGGTGAACTGCCAGTTGCCTCGTTAAGGATCTAGCTTCTCCCCAGACTGTAAGCAACCCAAGGCAGGGGAAGACTCTCGTTTTCTTCTCCTGATCCCCAGCACAGTTCTTAGCACATAGTGAGGGCTTAATAGTTACTTTCTGAAAGCATGGATGTTGGAAAAAGAACAAATGGATTTAAAATCTATATGATGACTAAAGGTTTACAAATATATCAGCTATAATTCATCTATTAATGATTAAAAAACATTTAAAAATTATCTCCAGCTAATGAAAGAGCCTATAAAAAATAAAGGACTTATGAGAGACCGGGAACAAATTGGAAATATAAGCCCATAGAAGTAAATGATACCTGAAAATGACTGTACACCCTATTTTGTTGGGCAGCCTTTAATTTCCACATCTTGAGCTTCTGAGGGGTAAGAAGGAGCAAAGGATTATAAAAAATGACCAGGCAGATTTGAAAAAGAAGCAGAGAGTCTAGAAATTTAAGTATATCAAAATTAAAAACTTAATGGAATAAATAGAATAGACACAGAAGGAGAGGGAATTAGTAGTTGGAAGATACCTCTGAAAAAAAAATACACAAAATGAAAAATAGAAAATATGAAAAAAAAACATTAAGAGATATGGAAGGTGGAGCAAAAAGTTCTAATATATGTGAAATCAGATTTTGGGAAAGTGCTTATAGGAATAATGGGAGGAAGGCAATATTCAAAGAAATTGTAGCTGAGAATTTCCAAGGATTATTTAAAAACATGAATCTTCAGATTCAGGAATTCCAGTTATTATCAAACTAGAATAATAAAAAGAAATGTTTATATAGATACACAAGAGTTCAATTGAAGAATATCAAACACAATGAAAAGATCTTAAAAATATAGGAAAGAGAATTTTTCTTGTTCACCACTTCTATAATTTGAAGAAATCAGGCTGGTTGGTTACAACAGTATCAGTAGCAATAATGAAAGACAGAAGAATAATAACTTTAAAGGGATTTTTAAAAAAGTCCCACCAAATAAAGATTATATGCCCCAATCCCTGACTGAAATAATTTCAGATAATGTCTTATCTTTAAAGAATAAGAGTAGACCTAGGTGTACTCAGCAGGTTCTCAAACAGTGTACTTTTAGCATCATTTCATTATAATGTTGATGAGAGAAAAAAAAATTCAGGGCTCTCCCTGGTGGCGAAGGCAGTTGAGCGCAGTGCTGTGAAGCTGTCTGCAGCTTTGGCAGTTCAGGTTTGATCCCAGCTGGCCAGGGAGATACCCACATGGCGTGGCAGACCTCTCCTGTCTTGCCCGCTGCTCCCCGCAGCAGTGCATCTTAGTCAGTCTACCTGTTCTGCTGTCTCTGGTGAATCCTCTCACCCTCCCTCCCCCTCTCCACACACACTTCTGGTTTGTACCCCGGTTCTTGTATGTATAAATAAATAAAAAAAATTAATTCCCAGATGAGGGGCACTGTCTGTGTGTTTATACCTTCTCCCCATGGCTTTTTCTGGTTTCCTCTCACATCTCAAAAATATGCACGTGAGATGGAAAGGCTGCGGTGGAAAGCCTTTCTGGCCGGGGTTGGTTCCCTGCCTGTTTCCTGAACTTATGGGACAGACTCTGGCCACCCTGACCGTGAAGTGGAACAAGTGTGTTGGAAAATGAATGAACACAAATTATTATTTAATAGCAGAAGTGTTTTGAGTCTTCTATTTAGAAGTTTGGTGATGTTTTTGTGACTAGAAATGTGCCCTAAGAACTTAACTTTTGTCTCTCTCACTCAGCCTGTGGTAAAGTTGGATTGCCATACATTGTTTCACATAAAGTTGCAACTTCCAAGAACCTATCTATGGATACTACTTTATTAAATGAGAATTTACTGTACTCAAGCATTACTTGTAGCAGTGAAAAGTGAAAACAACCCAAATGTCTATCAGCTTATGAATGGATAAACAAAATGAGGTGTTTCTATACCATAGAGTATTTGCCATAAAAAGAAATGGAGTATTGACACTGCTATAGCATGATCCGTGCTACAGCATGGATGAACCTTGGAACAGCATCATCTTGCAGGCTGAATATAGTTCCAATCAGCTGATGTGTCAAAGCAGGACCAGAGGCCTCTTGCCCAAGCAGGTCTGGTGTCTCCTCGTGTAGATGTTCTCAAACTGCCACATCAGTGTATTACTGGGACTGAATGTATGTGGTTAAGAGTGTAGATGGCTCTAACCCGAGCCTTCAAGACTTTTTTTGATTTTTCTTTGTTTTTTTGGTTTTTACTTTCTTAATGTTTTTTTGCTCTTTATTATTTTTTCCCCATGATTGTTGCTGAAGTAATGGATGATCTTAAGTTGGGTCCCCCAAGAAGGAGACCTTAAAATGATGATTCAAGTGAAAATTATTATGTGGGAGGTGATTTAGGAAGTGTTGGGAGGGGGTTGGTGGAAGTAGGCCTGGAAGGGGACAGGGTCAGAAGAGTATGCCAATTAGTTATTACTGTGGGCATCTGGGGCTCAATCCTGTTAGGACTTCTGGTCTGTTAGGTTTTTGGATTGGATAGTTTCTGGTTGTGGGCTCTGCCCTGTAGGTAGGGTTATTAACAGCATCCTGACCTCTACTCACAGTATGCCAGTAGCAAAGTAGGACCAGAGGCCTCTTGCCCAAGCAGAAGGCGTCCAAACATTGCCATACATCACCCGGGGGGCGCTAAATCACACCTGTTTGAGAGTCTGCCTCAGAATTGTCCTGTCCGTGAGCAGCTGGGGTTAACTATGCACCAACTCTCATTCATCATTGTTTTATGACTGCTTTTGAGGGTGTCAAGTCCCTGGCATCTTTGGTCTATCTTGAGGGTTACTGAACATGACTCCAGCTTGAGAAAGTTTTTCCCATGCTGGAGGTGTCAATAACGTGTAGAAATAATAAAGGCTGAGGGTTGTGAGCATCCACGGTACAGATACATCCTGACATGTGTACTATTGTGTACCATTTCCTCCCCAAATCTGCAGGTAGGCCTGAACACCCATGTTTCTGGAGGCTTTGCAGCTTCCAGTGCCTACACATGTTGAAAACAATTCACCCTAGAGCTGTTTTGACCCCTCAGCCTTGCTTCTAAGTGACACCCCCACTACACCCCACCACTGCAGACCTGGCCCGGTTCTTGCAGGAGGAGGAACGTGGTCTGTCAAGAATCTTACACTGAAAAAGCTCCTAAGTGATCTTATTTCTGCAGGTGGTTGGTACAGAGGGGAAAGATACGCCCATGGAATCCCTTTTTGTCCAGCTCCACAAAATGAGTCTCAGCTCCCCACACCCATTTAAAGCCTCTGAGGATGTTCTCCTTTTACAGTATATGTGTGAGTTTGGGCAAAGCACACCTTTCCCTCTCTTGGTCTCAGTCTTCTTTCTGTAAAAAAAACAGGGGTTTGGTGGGATGGACTGTATGACCTTGAAGTGTCCTTCCATCTTGAGTGGCTGGTGAGAACCCAGGGAGGCAGCAGGGAGTCGTCAGGCAGCCAGAACCTGGGGGCAGCCAGAAAATGTGACTTCGTGACAGCTTGATCCCCAGCGGCATTGCTGGCCTCTGATCTGCGAGCATTTCCACAGTATGCCCCACACTCCGGGCCGGTCACAGCCCTGCAAGGCCCCTTGCTCACTCAGGAACATCTGTTACAGCATTTACCACGTTAATAGATTAGCTTTGAGAATCGGGCAGGTGTTTTCCAGCCAAGCCAGAAAACATCAAAATCAGATTGCTCTCCAAGCCTTTCCACACAGGCAATCGAGTTAGAATGACTCATACGGTCTAACAGATAATAAAACACACATAACATTTGCTTTAAGGTACAGGCGGGGGTATTTTGTCCCGCGCTTAGGAGAAACAAAAACTCACTCTATTTGGGAATAGGGTAATTGAATACAGATGGGAGGAGGTAAATGAAAGAATTTAGCAAATATCTCAGTGGAATAGCTAATGGGAATGAGACAGAATAGGAAATTAAAAATTATTCGAAGCAGATGGACCATTCTTTGAGTTTTTAAAAATTTATTAGGGCCGCGAAAAAATGTGTCTGTTTATTTTCTATGGCCATGAAATTAATGACTTGGTGAGTTTTGCTTGTGCAATTTTATGACTGCCATGTCATCTGTCATAATTTGGGGGCCGTTTGATATGGATTTATGAATGTCTCCACCCCCAGCCCCTCCCTGATTTATTGGTATGGGTCATACGTGAATTAGGCTGTCCCCTATTGAAGGAACGAAGCCAATGGCAGCTTAACCCCAAAGGTCCTGGGCAGGAGTCCTCAGGGGATTCTCAGTGTAGAGGTGAGTGGTAAAGCTGCAGAGGGTCACCCTGGGGCTGTGGGAAAGGGGCAGGCCTGACCTTGTTGAACTTCCTCTGTGGGGATGACCCCAGAGGATGCCTGGGTTGGGGAGTAGATGTTGGGGAAGCTGCTAGAAGCATGAATTCAGTCCAGACTGCTTGTGCTTTCTTGAGAATGGGGTGGGGACTGTTGTGCAGCCTCAACCCAGTTTAAGGGCCACCTGCCTACATGTCCCTTGAGTCCCTACGAATGAGTTCACTTGCTCCAGGGTTATGGGGGAAAGAAAAAAATGGTGCAGAAAGTTTCCATGGAAGCTTGGCAAGGAGAAAATTCACATTTAATAGAATATATTGGTGCTTGGCTAGGTTCTGGGTGCTTAAGTGCATCCTCTACATGGTGGTTAAAATGGGCTTTGCAGTCAGCAGACTTGTGTCTAGTTTTGCTCTGATTCTTCCAAGCTGTGTGGCTTTGGATTAGTTACTACCCTCTCTGAACCACAGCTTCCTCCACTGTAAAGTTGAAAAAGAAATACCTATTGCTAGGGATGTTCTGAGGATCAAAGGATGTAATATAACATCCCTAGCACACAGCAAAGTGCTATTAGATGGTAGTTATTATTATTCATAAAATTAAAATTTTTTTTTATATATTTTAAAATCATTCTTCATTTTTATACAATGTATGCTTTATCATCTTGGGAATAGTCCCCGTGGAATTCCCACCACCAGTTCACTCGTGTCCCATCACCATAGTCCCTTGTGCTCTTCCCACCCCTATTTTGATATTATTATTCTTAATAATCACCATGTCTATATCTTAAGTGGATTTCTTTTAATTGAAGTGTAACTGACATATTAGCGTCAGGTATAAAACATAATGATTTGATATTTGCATACACTGTGAAGTGATCACCACCATAAATCTAGTTACAGACTGCCACCCCACAAAGTTACACATTTCTTTGCTTGTGATGAGAACTCTGAGGATTTAGTCTCTTGGCAACTTTCATGTACGCCCTACAATATTACTGACCATAACTGCCATATTGTAAATTATATCCCCATGATTTATTTAATTTATGAAACTGGAACTTTATACTTTTTGACTCTTTCCCCACTTTGCCCTTCCCCCCACAAGCACTAATCTGTTCTTTATCAGTTTTGTTTTGAGATGATTCTTACTGTTGCTACCTGACAGATGGAGAAACCGAGGCTCAGAGAGATTAAGCAATTTGCCTGAGGTCAACAGTTAAAGGAGCAAAGCTGGGCTTTCTGCACAGATGTACTCTTTCCTCCATATCCTGGGGCCTAATCTGTTTTCTTTTTTTTTTTCAGGTTTACTTATGCATACAAGAATGGGGGTACAGGCCAAAGGTGTGTGTGGAGGGGTGAGAGGATTCACCAGAGACAGAGCGGGGAACAGAACAGGCAGATAGATTGACGGAAGTACACTGCTGAGGGGAGCAGCGGGCGGGTCAGGAGAGGTCTGCTGCACCATGTGGGTTGCTCCCTGGCCTGCTGGGGATCGAACTTGTGCTTGCAGAGGCTGTGGATTACTTCATAGTGTGGTGCTTAACCCCTTGCACCACCAGGGAGGCCCCTAGCCTGTTCTTAATTGGGAGACCCCAAGCTCCTGGAGGACAAGTTCAGGACTACAGACTCATGGTCCTATTCTTTGGTTCCTGTGACTGGGCCTAGTGTATGTCCTTACCCAGTCTAAGCATCCACCATAAACTCAGGGCTGGTGACCTTATTCTGCTGCTCTTGGCTCTTTGAGGGGACGCCTTCCTCCACTTTGCCCCCCTCTTCTCAGCCTCATCACTGGCGCTAACTAGGTACCCCTCTAGGTGTGAATGGGAGGCTAGGAGGGTCTGTCCAGCCTTAGGACCAGGTCCATCCAATTCCCTGCCTTCCCTTGACTCAGCTCCCAGAAGATATTGGAGGTAGGGCTTGCAAAGGGGTGAGGGTGGGAGGCAGGTGTAGGGGTGGTGGGGAGGAGCTTGAGGCTAGCAAATCCCTGTCCTTGGCCAAATGTTGTGGCCTGTGGGTTTGGCCTCAGGACAGGCCGTTGGTAGCTTTGAGACCCATCTGAGTTCTTGGCTCACCCATTCCCAGAAGTCCAGGCTCCTCGTGTTCTTAGCACCTCCAAACCAGTAACAATAGTAACTTCTGTTTATGGAGCACCTGTGATGACAGCCATGCAAGTCATGTGATCAATCATTTATTCCACTGGCCAAGTGTTTGAGTGCCTTGTATGTGCCTGGCTGTCCTAGCACTGTGCATACAGCAGAGAACAAAACCTACATGACCCCTGTCCTTGCTGACCTTACATTCCAGTGTGGATGACACTCAGCCAGCAGACACAGTACCTCTAATGTGTTAGGTGGTATTAAATCTAGAAAAAACAGGTCCAAGATGGAATCCTACATGGGCACCACCCAGACTTAATGCCTATTGCAGTTTCAACCTCTCCTAAGAGTATAATTCTAAACCAATCAATCTGGAGTTTCCTAATCAGCATCAGTGAGGTCATCTATATAAGATCCCACCACCACCACCACCACACACACACTTCCTGAGCCTCTGAGGGAAGGAGGCTTCACCTGAAAGAATCTTTTCTTTTGCTAATAACCTTTTCCCACCCTCTTCCTCTCTGTACCCTGCATGTCATGTAACCCTTTGCAGTATCTAGATGGGATGCTTCCAGATTCATGAATTGTTTAATAAAGCCAATTAGATCTCTACATTTTGTTTTTTAACAGTTGGATAAAGGGCTCTGAAGGCTCTGAAGAAAGTTAAAGCAAGGTGAAGGATGGTGAGGACTGGAGGTAGTGGGCAATGGTGATGGTGTCCATTTTAGGTTGCTTGATCCAGGAAGAGCTCTCTGACACAGTAATATTTGAGCTGAGACTGAAGGAAATGAAGTAGTGAGCCAGGGATAACAGGGACAATGTTTCCAGGTGCAAAAGCCCTGAAGTGGGGGGATGGTTGGAGAGTTCAAGGAACAGAAAGAAGGATGGAACAGAATAAGCAGCAGGAGAGTAATTTTAAGGTATATTATCTAATCCTTATCTCAGTTCCTCAAGGTGGGCGTTGTTAACTTCAATTTTACGGATGAGGACCCTGAAGCCCAGAGAGGTTAGGTCACTTGGCCAAGCTCACACAGCACAGAAAGGTTCTAGTCCTGAGTTTCTGTGACCTTTCCCCCTTCTATGGATATTACAATTAATGACACAGCAGAGAAGGACCAAGGATGGAGAGGTTGGGTGAGAGTTGGAGAAGACTGCAAAGCAGTTTATAGGCCCTGAGATGTCTGGAAGGTGGGGGTCTAAGTGCAGGTGGAGCTCTTTCCTGTGGCCAGGAGGCCCGTGGCAACCCCAACTGTAAGGATTCTTTAAGGCCAAAGCTCTGGGCTCTGACAGGGCAAGATGAATGAGAACTCTGGGCTTAGTACCCAGCCGAGTTACCTGAACGGTTTTCATCCAGATGGTCTCTGGGAGGATAATGTTTAAGAAGATTGATTCCCTGGGAAGGGAGCATGGGAAGGAGAGAGGGCTCCTGGCTGGCCTGCCCTCAGTGGAAATATCTCTTGTTTTTAAACAGAGGAAACTACTGCTTTGAAAGGTGTGACTCCTGGGCTCAGTGGCCTTCATGATTTGCAGCGCTGAGGAGCAGGGTAGGAGGACGGGAAATGGGTAGTGATGGCCCAGGATTTTTCTGACTGGGAGGGGGACAGAGGGAGCAGCTCCCATCCCTCTGGGCAGGGCACCTGCAGATCCTCCTGTGTGAGATATCTGGAATTGGGGCTCTAAGTGCAGGCCCAGTCTTCAAAATCCTAGCCAGGAGTTTTCCATCTCCTTCTTCCTCCTTCGCCTATGAATGAATTAAAGATTCCTGTAGGACCCGTATACCTGCCTCCAGGAAGGGCCTGGGCCTGGTCTAGAAGAGCATCACTAAGTGGTGGGGTGACCAGTGAAGAGGGACTGTGGTGTGTGTGAGAGAGAGAGAACATGGTATGTGGAGCTTGTAACACTGTAGGAAAATTGACATAAAAGGTATAGAGTCCTTCTGGGAGAAAAAAGGGTCAAAGCCTCAACTCCTTTTGTGTCAGATTTGAAGGTATCAGGAACTTTTGGGATGTGAATGTTAAGAAGACTCAGTGGCTATGTTCTGAAGTTGGCTGGTGAAAGGGGAGGTGGCCCTGCATGGGGACAGGGACAAGAGGCAACAGAAACCAAAATCTACCTCACACAGTTATTTTGGTTTGTGCCCTGGGATTTTGTGTATGGCAAATTTTAAAAATACATTTTTAGAAAATTTCAAATAGGCAAAGATACCAAAGGATTCTTTATGAAATTGTCAAGCAGAAAATTTCAAATATCTGAAAAAAAAAGCAAATGTAATGAACCCCTGTGTGCTCATTACATAACTTCAAAAATTATCAACCTATACGTCCAATTTGTTTTTCGTCCACATCCTCCCCTTCACTTCTGTCCTTTCCAGATTATATTGAAGCAAATCCCTCATATCACATCATTTCATCTGAAAATACCGTTATTATATCTGAAAGTATTAACAGTAATTTTTTTTAAAGATTTATTTATTTATATAAGAACTGGGGTACAGGTCAGATGTGCAGGAGGGTGAGAGAATTCACCAAAGACAGAGCAGGGAGCAGAACAGGCAGACAGACCAAAGACACTGCACTGAGGGGAGCAGTGGGTGAGACAGGAGAGGTCTGCTGCACCATGTGAGTTTCTCCCTGGCCGGCTGGGAATCGAACCCGCGCTACAGAGGCTGCAGACAGCTTCACAGCTCTGTGCTCAACCCGCTGTACCACTGGGGAGGCCCAATCAGTAATTCTTAAGATCATCAAATATCCAGTCATAATCCAAATTTCCAAATGTTTCATTAATGTCATAATTAAAAAAAATTGAGTAAGGGTATACATTAAGCTACAATTGTGATTAGTTGATTTTTCTGTAAGTCTTCTTCAATCCATGTGTTTCTCCTCTTTTTTTTTTTTTTGAAAGTTGATTTTTTTTTTTTTAAGATTTATTTATTTAATTATACAAGCACTGGGTACAGTCAGAAATGCAGGAGGGTGAGAGAATTCACCAGAGTCAGAGCAGGGAGCAGAGCAGGCAGAGTGACGAAGTACACTGCTGAGGGGAGCAGCGGGCACGGCAGGAGAGGTCTGTGCGCCATGTGGGACCCTTACCCGGTGGCTGGGGATCGAGCCAGCGCTGCAGAGGCTGCGGGCAGCTTCGCAGCCCAGCGCTCAACCGCTCTGCCACCGGGGAGACCCTTGAAAGTTGATTTGTTGAAGACACTGGATTGTTTGTTCAGAAGAGTTTCTCACAGTTTGGATTTTTAAATTGTACACTGAGCAAGCTCCTCTATACTCTGAATTTCCTATAAACTAGAAATTAGATCAGGAGATTTGATCAGATTTAGAATTTTTTTTTGTTTCTGTTTTAACATAGCAAGGTTTTAGAGGTGGTGATGTATTCTTCCATCAGGAAATCCATAATGTCTGTCCCTCTTTTTGTGTTATTAAAGACCACTGTTACTCAATGTCTAAATCTATAAGTTTGTAAGATGTGGCAAAATCTGTGATTCCTTCTTCATTTATTAGCAAAGTGAAGTTTCTGTTTCCTTATCCAGTGCTATGGTTCATATAGGAAAGGCAGAATAAGGTTGAATTCATCTTTTTATTTCCCAGCCTTCAAAATAACAAATTATTTTTCCTCCTGGGTTTGTTTATTTTGTTGACTTTTAGTATCATGAACACATAGATTTAAATGTATATGATGCATTTCAATCTGTTGCCTTTTTGTTTATTACTGATGCTCACCTTGTCCCATATTTGTCCAGTGGGAACACTTGTTTTCCCTTCTTGTCTGTATCAATCTCTCTGCTGCTTTTATAAGGACACTTGTCATTGGATTTAAGGCCCTTTGGATAATGTAGAATAAGCTCCTCCTCTCATGATCCTTTACTTATTCACATATTTTGCCATATAAGGTAACACAGGTTTTGGGATTAGGCTGTAGACATATCCTGTTGTGGGGGGGTCACCATTTATCCCCCCTACAGCTCAGTTAACATAATTAACATACTTGGTAGTGGGCCCTGGATTGCACAATCGCAGGGACCATGGTGTTTAAAACAATAGCCCCGCTGGTGCCCCAGGTCAGCCTGGCGTCAACCCGCTATTTCCTTGTAGAATTTAACCTCAGAGGGCTTGAGAGTTAGAACAGCTCAACAACAGAGTCTTGGCTAGTTTGCACCCACGCTGAAGGCTGGGTCTGGAGTTCTTGTTCCAGGTGAGCTGTTCCGCTCCACCTGGCAGGATTTCCTTTGGCCTCTCTCTCTCTCTCTCTCTTTTTTTAAAGATTTATTTATTTATACAAGCACTAGGTACAGTCAGAAGCACGGGAGGGTGAGAGAATTCACCGGAGACAGAGCAGGCAGACTGACAAAGCACACTGCTGAGGGGAGCAGCGGGCTGCAGGAGAGGTCTGCGCGCCATGTGGGACCCTCGCCCGTGGCCGGGGATCTAACTGGCACTGCAGAGGCTGCGGGCAGCTTCGCAACTCAGCGCTCAACCACTGCGCCACTGGGGAGGCCCTCCTTTGGCCTCTCCTTCCTTCCCTTCTAGGGCTTCCCTTGCCCTGGTGGGATGTGCTGTGGTTCTAGAAGAGAAGAATTCCTCACATCTGTAAAGTACTTTACCCTTTATAAAGCAATTTCACATAATGTAAAATTGAGGATTTCTTTTTAATAATTGGCACACTTACTGTTCTTGATTTAAAAAGCAGAGAAGTTGAGTTCCTTTATTATTTTTCAAGGAAAACAGTCCCTAGATTACACTGATTTTTGTGTGTGACCCTTAGGTGATTTCTTTTTGGGGTCAGGGGCCTTTGATAGAAAAAAATACTCATATGCCTGAAGCTCTAGGAAATGGAAAGAGCAGGAGGCTCGAGCAGCCAGCGGCAGGTAGAGAACAGCTCCCAGGCCTTTTCCCCAGGTAGAGGGCTGTGGGGGTGGAAGTTGCCAAAGGTCTTCTTTGTCACCCTGGAAAGGTGAGACAGAACTGGGCTTCAGAACTGGGCACCAGGTGGGGAAGCAGACCCTGCCCCTTGGAACTGGCACCGGGCTGCTCTTCCCGAATCCTGGCACGTGCACGCTCAGGAAGATTCATGCTCATTCACTGCAGAACTGCTCACTTTTCCACACTCAGAAACCACGCAGACACACACACACACACATGCTTGCACTTGTGAATAGTAAGTGAATGAATGAATAATAATTGCTGGCACTTATGAGGCACTTACAATGTACTGGCACCCTTTGGCCAAGCACTTTTTACTGTGACTCTATTTCAAACCTACAAGAACCCCCTGAGACAGGTAATGTTATTTCTCCCATTTATCAGATGTAGACATTGAGGCACAGCACAGAGAGGTTAAGTACCCAAGTGGAACTTGACCTAGTCCATCTGCACCCAGAGTCTACACTGCTTCGCTCAGACCCCCACCTGCTCTGGTGCGAAACTCCACACGTGAACATAGATGAGCGCCTTCAAATGGACAGACCTGGATGCCCACACCACACACCTGCGCTTTCACTCACTATGCTGCCAGACCTGTCTGTGTGCAGATGCACCATGGACCCTACCCGGGCACTCCTGCTGTCCCTCCTGCCTTCCTTCTTGTCCCCATGACAGGTTTTCTTCTAAAGCCAATGTCTGGGGCCAGCCCTGGTGTCAGGGTCAGGAAGGGGGCAGGGTTGTTGCTGACAGGGTGATGGAAAGCAGGAAAATCACAAATAAGCAAAAAGCCCTGCCTGGACACAGCCTCCGGAGTGTTTCCTGAATGTCCAGGGCCATGTTTATTTTTCAAGGACTGTCCAGAGCCGACCCCAAGTCTTTCCTTCTTGACTGGCCGTCTTGATGGAGCCGTGGTGCTATGGGTCTGGCTCACTCAGGGCTGATGTTTACAAATGTCTTTCTTCCCTAAAGAGGCTGGGAGGCTCTCCTGGGGTGGGCTCAATATGCTTTTTAGCTGCATCCCTCCCCAGCCTTGGTACCCGGCTGCCGGCTTTCACCTTGTACCCTCCAGCCCACCCCAGCTTCCCTATCTTTGCTACCTGCTTAGGACCCACAATTCCTGTTCTCTAGGTAAATCCCATTCTCCTTCCTGGTAAATCCTGCTTTCCTCACCCAAATGACACCTCCTCCAGGAAGCTGTCTAAGATTTTTTTTAAGGTGTAAAAAGTCTCTTCCTTCCCTGGCACTTAAAAAAAAAAAATGTTGGGGCCTCCCCGGTGGCGCAGCGGTTGAGCGCTGGGTTGCGAAGCTGCCTGCAGCCTCTGCAGCGCCGGTTCGATCCCCAGCTGCTCCCCGACCACCGGAGGAGGGTCCCACATGGTGCGCAGACCTCTCCTGCCGCCCGCTGCTCCCCTCAGCAGTGTACTTCGGTCCTTCTGCCTGCTCTGCTCCCCGCTCTGGCTCTGGTGAATTCTCTCACCCTCCCACGCTTCTGACTGTACCCAGTGCTTGTATAATTAAATAAATGAATAAAAAAAAATGAATGAATAAATAAATCTTTAAAAAAATGTTAAAATAGTTTTAATTGTGGTAGAATACACATAAATGAAATTTACCATCTTAACCATGCCATGTTTTAATTGCACAGTGTGTGCAGCCAATATCACCACTCAGCCTCAGAACTCTTTAGATCTTGCATAGATAAAACTCTGTGCCCAAGAAGAGCTAAAAAGAAACTTCTCTGAAGAGGAAATGCAAATGGCCAACAGGCATATGAAAAAATGTTCAACATCACTTGCCATCAGGGAAATGCAAATCAAAACTACCATGAGATACCATCTCACACCAGTGAGAATGGCACATATTAAAAAAACTAGCAACAACAAATGGTGGCGAGGGTGTGGAGAAAAAGGAACTCTTCTGCACTGTTGGTGGGAGTGCAAACTGGTCCAACCACTGTGGAGAGCTGTGTGGAGATTTCTGGACCTACTAAACATAGAGCTTCCATATGATCCAGCAATTCCACTCCTAGGTATTTACCCAAAGGACACAGAAACATCAATTCCAAAGAACACCTGCACCCCTATGTTTATAGCAGCACTGTTTACAATAGCTAAGCTTTGGAAACAACCCAAATGCCCAAAAATAGATGACTGGATCAAGAAGATGTGGTACATATATACCGTGGAATATTACTCAGCATTCAAAAAAGATAAACACATGCAATTTGCAGCAACATGGATGGCGCTGGAAGGGATCATGCTCAGCGAAATAAGCCAAAAAGAAAAAGAAAAATACCGGATGGTCTCACTCATAGCAGGAATCTAGAAAACTTAAATAAGGGACCAGGAAAATGAATAACTATAAGAAAGTGAAAATCAAAATCAACAAAAAACTATGAACAAGAGACACTTTTAGGGGGGCGGGGGCGGGAGGGGAGGGATTGGGGTCAGAATGGGGGGGCTGCAATTGTATGGGGAATATAACAATAAAATTTAAAAAATAAATAAATAAAAAAAAAAAAAAAAAAAGAAACTCTGTGCCCATTAAATGGTAACTCCCCTGGCCCCACCTCACTGGCAGGCACCTTTCTCCTTTTTTTAAAAAAGATTTATGTGTACAAGAACTGGGGTATAGGCTGGAGGTGCAGGGGGTGAGAAGATTCACCAGAGTGGGGAGCAGCACTGGGGATCTACTGAAATACACTGCTGAGGGGAGCAGCTGGTGAGACAGGCGAGGTCCGCTGCGCCATGTGGGTCACCTCCCTGGCCTGGCCGGGGATCTAACTTGTGTTGCAGTGGCTGCAGATAGCTTCATAGTGGTGCGTCTTACCTCCTTGCACCACCAGGGAGGCCCCTCTTTGTCTATCTTGATGCCATTTCCACAGTCTTGTTAACTATAGCTTTATAATTGACCTTAAAATCACGTGTTGCTAGATCTCCAACTTTATTTTTTTTAATGTTATTTTGGTGGTTCTAAATCTACAACAAGCCCGGCTAGGATTTCATCTGGGATTGCTTTGGTACTATACATCAGTTTGAGAAGTGACAGTCTCAGTATCTTCTGACCTATCTCTTAACAAGGTATATCACTCCATTTATTTAGGTTTTCTTTATTTTGTCTCAGTTGTGTTTTGTAGTTTTCAGTGTACAAATATTACACATCTTTCATCAGATTTATTCCTAAGTAGTTCATATTTCTGATGCTATTGTAAATGATAATTTATTTTCAGACTTATTTGACAATATATATAATTGACAAAATTTTAAGATCAAAATGTGCATTGTGATGGTTTGATATATGTATAAATGGGGAAAAGATTATTCCCACATAGTTAATGAATACATATATCACTGTACATTTTTATCTCTCTGTGTGCATGAGAAAATTTAAGTTCTACTAGTAAAAAAATTTCAATTATACAATATAGTGTTATCAAGTATAGTCACCATGTTATAAATTAATTAGACCCTTAGACCTGATCTGACTTATAACTGAAAGTTTGTTTTCTTTTACTCACCTCTTCCTACCCATTAAAGTCTATACCCATTGGGCCTCCCTGGTGGCGCAGCGGTTGAGCGCTGGGTTGCGAAGCTGCCCGCAGCCTCTGCAGCACCGGTTCGATCCCTGGCTGCCTGCGAGGGTCCCACATGGCGCGCAGACCTCTCCTGCCGCCCGCTGCTCCCCTCAACAGTGTACTTTGTCCATCTGCCTGCTCTGCTCCCCGCTCTGGCTCTGATGAATTCTCTCACCCTCCCACACTTCTGACTGTACCCAGTGCTTGTATAAATAAATAAATAAATAAATCTAAAAAAAAGTTAAAAAAAAATAGAAATGACTCAAAAAAGTAAATAAATAAAGTCTATACCCATTAAGTATTAACTCCTCCCATTGCTCACAGACCCTGGCCACTACTTTCTACTCTCTGTTTCTATAAATTTAACTTTTTTTTTGTTTTAAGATTCTATGTATAAGTAACACCATGCAATATTGTCATGGTCTGGATTATTTCACTTAGCGTAATGCACTCAAGTTTTGCATATGGTGAGACTTCCTTCTTTCTCATGGTTTAGTAACAAACATTCCATTAATAATATCCCATTCCATTTCATTGGTAATATTACATGGTTTAATAATATTCCATATATATGTCATACTTCTTTTACCCATTCATCTGTGATGAACATTTAAATTGCTTCCGTATCTCAGTTATTGTGACTAATGCTGTAATAGACACGGGAGTGCAGATATCTCGTTGGGATACTGATTTCATTTCCTTTGGATATATACCCAGATGTGTTATTGCTGGATGATAGGTTTGTATTACTTTAGAGTTTCTGAGGAAATTCTGTACTGTTTTTCATGTTCCAGTTTACGTTCCCAACAACAGTGTATAGGGCCTCCCTTTCCTCCTTGTCTTTGCAACAGATTTTTTTTTAATAAATGTCTTTTTTTTTTAAATAAAGATGTGTTTTTTATTTATTCTATTTATTTATTTATTTATTTATTTATTTATTTATTTATTTATTTATTTATTTATTTATTTATTATATAAGCACTGGGTACAGTCAGAAGCGCGGGAGGGCGAGCGAATTCACCAGAGCCAGAGCGGGGAGCAGAGCAGGCAGACGGATGAGATACACTGCTGAGGGGAGCAGCAGGTGGCAGGAGAGGTCTGCACGCCATGTGGGACCCTCCTCAGGTGGCCGGGGAGCAGCCAGGGATAGAACTGGTGCTGTAGAGGCTGTGGGCAGCTTCGCAACCCAGCGCTCAACCGCTGCACCACCGGGGAGGCCCTAACCCTTGTCTTTTTTTTATGACAGAGTATCTTGTTCCGTAGGTGTGATGCTATCTGTGAGCTTTCTGTCGTGCTCTTTACTCAGGCTAAGGACGATTACTTCTATTTCTAGTTTCTTGAGAATTTGCATAATGAATGGGTGTTGGGTTTCATACCCCCCAACATATAGTAAAATAGTTTACTGGCTTTATCCCCTTCATTCTATTAATATGGCATATCACTCAGCGGAATACCAGTCAGCTGTAAGGAAAGCCGAAATGTTGCCATTTCCAGCCAAATAGAAGGAGTCAGGGAATTATGTGTAGTAAAGCAAGTCAGAATGACAAAAACAAATATTGGACATTCATATTTTATAAAATTTGATACAGCAAAATACTTACAAAAAGCAATGAGGTTTCTGAGTTTAAGAGGGAGGGGGAAGGAAAAAGGGTCAAGGGGATATAAGGGATGTCTCTGCTTTACATGTTTATTCTTTCCCCTAGCTTTTGAAGATTGGTACAACTATGGTAACTATTTTTATCTGCTAACTAATATTGGCTAAATAATGTTGAATATCTGCATCAATACTGGATTTTTTGTTGATTAAAATTTCTCCTTTTTTCCTGTTTCTTTGCATATGTGGTAATTTTTGACGCCAAGCATTTTGAATTTTATTTTGTTGGGTGCTTTGTCATCTTACACATCTTCTTGTTCCTTGTTCTGGATGCAGTTAAGTTATTTGGAAGTGGTTTAATCTTCTTGGGTCTGGCTTTTATTTTTTATTTTTAAAGATTTATTTATTTATATAAGAACTGGGGTACAGGCCAGATTTGCGGGAGGGCGAAAGGATTCACCAGAGACAGAGCGGGGAACAGAACAGATAGACTGATGAAATACACTGCTGAGGAGAGCAGCGGGCACGACAGGAGCGGTCTGCCGCGCCATGTGGGACCCTCGCCGGCCAATTGGGATGGAACTGGTGCTGCAGAGGCTGTGGACAGCTTCACAGTGTGGCACTCAACTTCCTGCGCCACCAGGGGAGGCCCTTGGGTCTGGCTTTTAAGCTTCATTAGGTGAAACTCAAGCAGCTTAGTCTAGGGCTAATACTTAGATGGATAAAACCCATCTCAGTATTCTTCCCAAAGCCCAGAGAGACATCACAATTTCCAGTTTGACTGGAGAAACAGGAAGTATTGTTGGCCTTCTAATCTTTTCTGGAAGATTTTCCCCTGGCCTCAGGTAGCATCCTCATACACCATGTCCTGGTCAGCCCTTCACTGAGTAGCTGAGGGGAAATTGCATAGCTCTGGGGTTGTCATTCATTGTAACTTTCCTCTTAGGACTGTCCTGCAAATGTCTTTCTCTCCATCTCCTTAACTCATCTCCTTAACTCAGCTCTTCTTGGGTTTCCTCCTCCCTTTGCTGCATCCTGAAAACTCCCTCAAGGCAGTAAGTTAAGAAAAGTGTATGACTCGCCTTGTCAATTTCCCATCTTTGTTGTTTGATGTTCAGTGTCTGGAAAGTTGTCTCATATATTTTATATTATTTATTTCATGTGGGAGGGTAAATCCTGTCCCTGGTGCTCCATTTTGACTGGAATTGGAAGGTGCTTAGTAGTACTCTGCTTTCAGCAGTAGCATCATTAAGCTGAGAAGTAGCAAGGAGTTCTAGAGTAGACCCGGGTTGGTTATGAGGTTGGCTGGAAGAAGAGTCAGC
Organism: Talpa europaea; assembly: GCF_964194135.1. NCBI lineage: Eukaryota > Metazoa > Chordata > Mammalia > Eulipotyphla > Talpidae > Talpa > Talpa europaea. The sequence goes on along the minus strand of NC_140077.1, from coordinate 39,602,697 downwards.
TTATATGAGACAGCATTTATATCTGTGTCCATTGCTGTGTATTTGTCATCCCTCATTGCACATCCGTCTGTGTGTCTGAATGTGCTCTACTGGAGTCCAGGAGGCTGTCTGTCATGCCCCCTGGGACAGGGTCTGCCTGCTCAGGTGAGACTCCAGGCTGCTCGTACATTCATCCTGCCAAATTTCTGGGTGTCCCATGCCAGAGTCCATCAGACCTGGGCTGGCCTGTGGACAGGCTGCAGATGAGTCAAGCAGACATTTACCTTTTGTAGTTCTGTTTGGGAAGACAGAGCGGGAGCAGAATGACTTCTTTGTTTTGAGTCTGCTGGGAGCTAATCTGAGGATCCTGCCTCTCCTTCCCCAGCAATCCCATGCGTCCCAGGCTGACCTTTCTGTGGTTCCTGGCTTGCTTCCTGGTTTCTCTGGGTGAGGGGGAGGGGGTTTTGTTCTTGCTATCAGCCCTCCACTCTTGGAGGAACATGACTTAGTGTTCTGTGGATTTTTCCATTGGACTTTCAGGATAGCCAGTGCCATCATACTTCCAGGAGATCCACCTTTTACCAGAACTCTTCCACTCTTGCTTCTCTCACCTGTGCCAGGGGGTGGGCAAAGGTTGATCTTGCCCAGGCCACCACCATAACACCCAGCTCATTCTGAGGTTTTTCTAACGGTAGACAATGGCACATAAAGATGTGTCTTTAAAAATTACCGGATGGTCTCACTCATAGCAGGAATTTAGGAAACCTAAATAAGAGACCAGGAAAAAGACTAAGTGCAATCAAGTAAAAATCAAGATCAACAAGCAACTACAGGGCCTCCCCGGTGGCGCAGCGGTTGGGCGCTGGGTTGCGAAGCTGCCCGCAGCCTCTGCGACGCCGGTTCGATCCCCGGCTGCTCCCCGGCCACCGGAGGAGGGTCCCACATGGCGCGCAGACCTGTCCTGCCGCCCGCTGCTCCCCTCAGCAGTGTACTTCGGTCCTTCTGCCTGCTCTGCTCCCCGCTCTGGCTCTGGTGAATTCTCTCACCCTCCCGCGCTTCTGGCTGTACCCAGTGCATGTATAAACAAAACAAACAAACAAACAAACAAACAAATAAATAAATAAACATGCCTCTATAAAATTAAAAAAAAAAACAAACAAGCAACTACAGACCAGGGACACACTACAGTGGTGGGTGGGGGGAGGAGAAGAGGGATGAGGGTCAGATAAAGGGGGTGGGAATTGTATGGGGAATATAACCAAAATGAAAATGCATACATTATGCAAAAATTAAAAATGATGTAAGAATTATGTAAAATAAAATAATTTATTAAAAAAATGTGTCTTTAACAGGTAGCAACATGTCCATGGTGCTTAGAATAGAAGTACAATCTATTTCTTTTATTTGACTCAAGCAAAAGTTGGTTCAAAGCTTCACTTATCAAATAAGATAATTAGTTTAAGAGTTCTAGAACTTATGCAGACTGAAAAAAGTGAGGGGATTTCACCCAGGTAAGTATATTAAAAATATATATTTGTAGCTGAACTTTATGCATCCTCTCCTCTCCCCCCTCCCTTTAGTTACCTACATTCTTGGGAAATTTTCTGAGAGGTCCATAAGGGGACACATGCATGTTCACCGAAGCATCGTACATAGTGGCGTGGAGTCGGAGGCAGTCTGGTTGATACCTGCCTGAGGTAGAATGAGAACGAGGTGCGGTGAAGGAATTACGGTACAAATGTCACTCATCCCCCGATGGCCTTTGTTTGAACTCTTCTCATGATGGGCAGGTCAGAGGAACGTGATATGTTGCTGTGAAGCTCAAATTCTGCCAGAATTACATCTCCATGGAGATGGTGGTAGTGAACTTGGTATCTTGGTGGTGGGGTGTGCATTTGGGAGAAACATCGTGTATTTATTCATTCATAAAATAGTTATAGGACATCAGCCCCTGCTAGATTCTGGAGGTGCAGGGGTCTCTGCTTATACTCTGACAGGAAAAAAAAATATTAAACAAATAAACATGTCATCAAATGAATGCTTCTGGCAATAAAGAAAAATAACAGCATGTGTATGATAGAATGGAAGTAGGATCCAATTTAAGGTTCACAGGAGGTGGATCAAGGAAGACCCCTCTGAAAAAGGATTGTTGTAATGAGATGTGAGAACTGACTAGAATGAGTCTGCAGAAGGAGCAGAAGCTGTGGGTTCCAGGTAGGGTGCGGGGGGGCGGGGGGGGCATGAGGTTTCATGAGGCAGGCAAGAGCTTCCCCTCAGGGAATGGTTCTGCCTGGCTGGAGCACAGCGTGTGAGCAGAGGAAAGGAGGCTGGGGACAGAGGCAGGGCTGGGAACATGCAGAGCCTATTGCTTATAGGTGACCACATAATTTATCATCCAGACCAGGACACATTTGAGTCTGAAAAGGGGTGCTACTAGTAGTAATGTCAGGATAGCAGTCACCCTTTTGTAGGTCAAGGTAAAGAGTTTGAATTTTTTTCTCAATGCAGTAGAAGCCATAAGGGACCAGAGGAAAGTGATGTGTGTTGGGAGGGCCCAGGTGGTGCTACAGCCTTCAGAAATCTCCCATCATCCTTCTCATGATGCCCCAAAACAATCATATGGATCCTTTGGGATGAGTCACTGTGGCTGTGTAGTAACCCCCACTATGACCCTGTTCTAGGGTACCACCTGTCTTCTATCTGCTTCCTGAGAGATGCTCCTCACAGCAAATGAATCTGCCCCCAGTTGGGCAGGAAGGAGATGGTGATGAGAACTATCCCTTGGTGTCCCCGGTGCCACAGATTGGGGGTGGGGCACCCCAGCTTCAGATGGAGATGGGAAGGGAAAAAATCCCTTATAATAGCTTTCATCAACTTGTCAGTGATTTCACAAAGCGAGAGTGTAAGATGTATAAGAGGACAGGGCTCCCATCTTGGTGCCTAGGTCTCTGGCATGCTGGTTTCCACGTCCCTGTGGGCATCACCCCTCGTTTCACTCACTCAGGATATTGTCTGCCCCAGATAAAGGCCACGACTGGCCCTGGAGCTCACATGGGGCAGAAGGTGGGAATTGGAGGTGTGGGATCCAGATCTGGTTAAAGAGATGCAAGGGAGGTGAGCCGGGGCAGCTCCTCTTCCCAAATAAAATGACAAAGGTTTGGCTGGAGAATTCCTTTTCTCCCTTCTCCCTGGCCTCTTTTCTCTCCCTTTTTCTCTCCCTGGATGGAAGACATGATGCTTGGTGGTATAGCATTCACTTTATGGGCAGAACGAAAGAAGCTAGAATGCAAAGGTGCTGGGGAGTAGGAGCGGGAAGAGAGGAAGCAGTCATTGCTGAGCTGCGCCTGTCCTGGGCAGCCTGTTCCTGGCCTTGTTATGTGAGACAAATAACCTATATTTGTTTAAGCTGCTGCAACCAGGCATTCTAGCCAACATCTAGCCTTGACTCCCAACCTCATGAAGTTGCTGAGACTTCCAGTTTGGGGACCCCCCTGCCCTCATCCTTAAATGAGGAATGAATGGCATAAAGATGTGATAGGTTCCCAAGATCATGATCCCCAGCTTGGCCACTTCCCTGACAGAGTGACCTTGGGGGTAATTAACCTGGCTGGGTCTTGGCTTCCTCATCTGCACAATGGAGGCAATAAATAGCGCTGGCCTCATAGGGTTGTTGGGAAGGAAATGTGATAATAAATGGGATCATGAGAAATAAATAAATATGTCCAGGAAATCGCTGGATATAAAGTAGCTGTTCATTGAAAGTCAGTCCCCTTCCCTCTCTGGGAGCTACATGGAAACCTACCCCCACCCCCAACCCTGACTGTCAAGTCACACACGCACTCATTGTGCTTGTCATCCTTATTGTCAGGAGAGGATTTTGCATTATGAAACCTTGAGTTTTAAATTAAGTGTCAAATATAATTTGGTCACACTAAGAATTAATTAGGTGACTGCCCTTAGAAAAGCCAGGGAGCTGAGCTCTGAGTGTGAAATTGGTGTCTACCCACAAGAGAAATGGACCCCACCCCCCTGAAGTGAATGGAGGGGGACAGGGATGGTCTTTGCACCATCAGTGCATTTCTCACCCAGGACCTTCAGAAGCTGGACTCTTGGAGGAGCGGGGTGGGGTTGAGGGGTGAAGAAAATGCTCCTAGCAGGTGCCTCCCCCCCACCCCTACAGCCTTGGCTAGCTCCGCCCTCGTGGCTTGTGCACATCTGTCAGCTGTAGACACACATGTGACTGGTGTCAGGCCTTTCCCTTTAAGGAAAGGGAAGCATTTCCTGAAAGGGTGGTGTGTAGAGAGGGAGATTTTCGGCCAGAAGGGAGGCCACATTTGTCTCCCTGACAAACCAAGGACAAAAGCTCAGTCTGGAGCATTCTGGAAGGGTTCTGCTTCCTCCTGAGGGTGGAGCGAGCCATAGTCCCAGGCCTCAGCAGCCCAGGACTCGTGTGGAGGTGGTGGTGGAGTTGTGTGCAGGGAGTGAGCAGCTGGGCATGGCCACGGGGAGCCCAAACCAAGTCAATAGCTCCCAGCCAACCCTGGCCTCCCCTCTCTGCAGAATCTGGGTTTAATTTTCTGGTCAGTGTGAAAAGGAGAAGGAAGAGGATGAGGAGAAGAAAGGGGCGAGCTGAAGTTCTAATGCAGTCGGCTGGGATCTGTCACTCAGCGCACAGCCTGCTGACGACTCAGGGCAGCCCCAGCTGTAAGCAGCCCATGATTTATGGACACCGAGTGAACTCCTGCGGCAGAAACCAGCCTTGAGATCAGAGCGGCAATAGGGCCCTTTTTTTGGCAGGAGACAGGGCCTGCATTTTTCTCATTCATGCCAAACTGCTTTGCACGGCAATTAGCTCTGTCCTCATTTAGTCTCCAGTCCCAAAGGGTAATGAAAGTCATATATCATCTTCAAGACTGCTAATTATTGAGCTCGCTTACAGGTAGGCTTTGTAACTGTGAGAAGGGCCTGTCGGCCCAATATTTATTACTCTTCCAATAAGTAAGCGAGGGTGGGGGGAGCTGAGGGGCGAGGGGGAAGGTGGGAGGGAGGGAAAGAAGGGGAAAAACAACTTTCTTGAGAGCCCGCCCAGCCCCAGCCTCAGGATCTCTGACATACCTTCTGCAAATGTGCTCATCAGCGGGGAAACATCTTTATTTCATGGAGCCATTTTTCATGCCCTAACAAACCAGTCTTTGAGAGTGGTGAGGAGAGGTCATGGAGGGGGCTGGCTGAGGTTTCCTCTGGAGGGCAGGGGAGGGGACGGAGGGGTATGGGAGGCACAATCCAGGAAGAGAGCAGGGTGGAGATGCAAGAATCCCCCTCAGCCCTCATCCAAGTCCAGACCATTCCCCCTGGCATTTTGGGGCTGGGTGGGTGAATGTGGGGGTGAGGGTCAGGACCTGCATGTGGGATGAGCTATGTCTTTCACTGTAGGGTTTGGAATACGTAAGGCTAATGCTGGAAAGGTTTGCACCTGAGCCCTTTCTTCGGCTGTCCTGCCACCAAGTGGGCACACTGTCTAGATTATAAGTTTCCATGCTCCCCTCAAAGGGGTATATTGGCTTTCATTTCCACTCAGAAGGGCTTAAAAATATAATTGCTTTTTAGAAAAAGTAGACATAAACATTAGCCAGGGGTATTGATGCCTATTTTTAAATAGAGGATGCAATTAAATCAAACACTAATGAAATACAAATCTTCAAGTACTGTTAGATGCCAGAGTTGACATCCGACCAATATTTCTTGAGTGCCTACTCATTAAATGTGCCAGGCACTGTACTGTGTATGGGGAGCAGCAGAGATCAAGATGGACAAGGTCCTTGCCCTCATGGGGCTTCTGGTCCAGTGATCAATCGTCACATATTGATCACAGTTTGTTTTCAAACAAGTTACCCCAACTTACATAGTAATAATGGCCGGCCACCCTGACTTGAGTTATCCCCATAGCTAATGTCTGGCTAGTGCTTTTTATGTGCCAGGCACTGTGCTGAGAAATTTATGTTTATATTTCTCATTGAAACCTCACAACCCCTGTGAGGTTGGACCTGGTACCATCCCCATTTTACAGGTGGGTTAAGTTATGTCAGAGGTCACGTGGCTAGCTAGGATTGGACCCATACCATCCAGCTCCAGAGTTCATTCTCTAGACCGTATTTTCCTCAACTCATTCTGAACCATTTAAATTTCTAGTTAATGACATTAGCATATTGGTCTGTTTGGGTATCAAAAGCCCAGGAACAGATTTTCCTCTTCTGCCACCAGCACCCCTCCCACTCTGAGCCTTAGCAGATGGGGACTTAGAGATTTCAAACTAAATTGGAGGAAGACTATTAGAATGACTCTGATGACCTTACTGTGAGCTGCCCTGGAGTCCCTCCTTGGCAGTGGGAGGCACGGTGGTGTCCTGGGGTCCTCCCAGATTCATTCAGGGGCACAATGTTGGAAGCTTGAAATTGTCCAGGGTGGGAATATTTGCTCTATGGAAATGGCAAGTGCTACAAATCAGGTTTTTTTTTGTTGGTTTGTTTCCTAAAGAGCTGGTTATGAAACATTTATCAGCCACGACTGTGGAGGACCCAAGAGAAAGAGGAAAGAATTTGGCTTCAATTCACGGTAACCCCATGGTAATTTCTTTCCACTAGTGCATAGTGCAGTGAGCACTGGAGAGGGAGTCTAAAGACCTGAGTCTAGACTTGACTTTGTCACTGAGAGATTCTAACTTGAGCTCTTTGTCCTCATTGGTATCGAATGGCCTCTTGCTTGCTACCCACCATAGCCATAGGTTTAGGTATAAACCTACTTTCATAAAGAGCCAGGACCTACAAAATGATGCTTCACTGAATTTAAGTTTTTGCTCACAAATATAAGGCAGCTTCACCACATGTGTTTATAATGGACTGAGGGTGTGCACGTATGTGCAAAACACATGTTGCCACATGAGCTGTACATGGCGAAGAGGACGATCCCCCTGCTTCCTCCTTCATTCTTCATTTTTGGAGCTATACAGACCAGGCCCAGAAAGCTGCCTTTTCTTTTTTTTTTTTTTTTAAAGGTAATTTTTCTTAAGTTCTTTAGTTTTTTTTTTTTTAAGATTTATTTATTTTTATTTTATTTATTTATACAAGCACTGGGTACAGTCAGAAGCGTGGGAGGGTGAGAGAATTCACCAGAGCCAGAGCAGGGAGCAGAGCAGGCAGAAGGACCGAAGCACACTGCTGAGGGGAGCAGTGGGCTGCAGGAGAGGTCTGCGCGCCATGTGGGACCCTCCTCCGGTGGCCAGGGAGCAGCCGGGGATCGAACCAGCGCTGCAGAGGCTGTGGGCAGCTTCGCAACCCAGTGCTCAACCGCTGCACCACCGGGGAGGCCCAAAGCTGCCTTTTCCACCTCTGTGACCACGGACAAGTTGCTTAGCTTATCTGTGCTTCCGTTTTCTCCTTTGTGAATCAAAGATAATCAATAGTGTCTGTCCATACCCATGCTGATTGAATGAGCATGATTGAATGATTGAATGAGCTGATTGAATGAGTTCATCAGATGCTGGGCACTGCCTTGGCACAGAGGACATGTGTAATACCTCCTCAGCGTAGCTACGACTGCTTTGCTGTGTGGTCTCTTTCTTTGGAGGGTGGGGAAGCGCCCCATATCCACCTCCCAGTTGCCAGGGTCTCTGTTCTGAGGGCCAGGGCGAGAGGAGGGGCTGCAGTTGCCTCCCCAGGAGCTGACTTCCTCTGGAGCCTCCCAGCCCCCCATCAGTTATGCAAACGTTCTTGTGTGCCTTACACTCCAACCATTGGCGTGGAGGTGTGATCCTCATATTCCTAGATGTGGAAGATCCAGCTGTAAGGGTGTGGCCCTGGATTTGGTGGCTGGTCAGGTGGAAGGACACCAACCAGGGACAGTGTTGTCCGCTCATCCTGAGCCTGTCAGCCCACTGCCTGCATAGTTCAGAAATGCCCTTCCACCTGGTCAACTTCTGATCCTGTGGGAAGCGGGCCTACTTTCTCTTTCTACAAGGTGATGACTGTGTTTGTGGGGTGACTGCCTGTTACCGCCCCTGCTGCTGCTCCCTGACTCAGGCTCCAGGAGATTCCTGTTCTCTGTTGTCACTCTTTCTGCTCCAGTGTCTCCCTCACAGTCTCTAAATATACATATGGGATTTTCTTTTTCTATATTTCAGTTGCCACTGTCCCCTGGCACCCTGGTAGAGGTCTGATGGACCTGCCAGCTTGGATGCATTCCCTGGCCTCCTCATTCTCTCTCCTCACCCTCTTCCTGGTCCTCTCTCCACCCCACCCTGGTTTGTCTCTGTTTACTTTCTCACCTCCTTCCTGTGACCTACTGTTCCATTCCCACATACCAGGGCTGGTTTTGTGATGTGTTGTGGATCTTTGACTAAAATATTTTCCTGTGAGTAGATTGAACACGCTGAGCCTTGAGCAGGGGAGTCATGAGTGGAACCAGTGCTGCCAACAAGATCGAGACTCAAGGCTCCCTCCTTAGGTGCTGTTACTCATGGTGGTGACATCATTCTCTGGCCAACATCTACTCAAGGCAGGGGCGTGGCTGCCAAAGCTGCTCTCTCACACCCATGCCCATAGAACATGTAGGATACCTACCCTTGGTCCTCTTAAAAAATCCTGGGAATGACTCTGATTGTCCAGGCTTGGGACATGGCTCCCACTGCTGAACCTGTCATGGTGCTGAACAGATGGGGCACTAGGATAGGACAGGCGTGGGCCATCTGCCCATTCTTGTGCCTGGCTAGATAAAGCTGTCCAGAAGAAGGGAGATGGTATGAAATTAAGGAAGGGTGACTCAACTGAATATTGAGAGGGTCTACCCCAATGTGCCAGCACTAGCAACCTAGATAAGCACAGCCTTCTGGGGGCACTGGGTGCACACTCAGATGATCCTGCTCCATCAGGGATTTGTCTTGAGAGATCCACAGTTATGTTTGGAGCAAGAAGGTCATCTTTTTGTTTTTTTGTTTTTTTTTTCATGAACCAGAAGTGATTATTCTTGAAATTCAGCCAAGGCTCCATTTGTGTGACTCCAACCGTGGTTGGGCCAGGGCTCCCTGGCCAGGACTGGGAAGGGGAGAGAGTAGAGTGAGTATGTGTGGACTTGGTGCCTTTGAGTTTTGAGGTGATGTTGGGTGCTGGGCTGGAGGAGAGGCTTGTGCCATTGGGCTCCACATTCAGGGCCTTTACCCTGCTCTCCTCTATCACCATGAAGAATCTTCCCCCAAAGTGAGGGCATTGAGTCATCTAGTAGCAAATTTATTTCTTCCCAAAAGTCCCAGTAGGGTCTGCTAGGAGCCAACCTTGCCTTCTGCAGTAGGGAGCTTTCCCTGCCTCACCCAGGCAGACAGCATGGACACCCAAGCATACCCCCATGTGGACTCTCTTGGCCTGCAGAGCCCTAGCCTCCTCCATAAACTCCACCAGGTGGGCCTTGGGACAATCCAGGATCAAGGGGTGTCTTGAGACCTATGATAATATTGACCACTTGCCCAGAAGAAATTGGGGTTAGGATAAATAGGTGAAATTCATTCAAATTTTGAATTAATGGATGGATGCCTAAATGGGAGTAATAGAATAGAAAGTATTTTTCCTAAACTTTGCTGCCCAGGCCTATGAAAAGAGGGCATGTGTGCAGGGTGGTGGTGAAGGCCCTCCTAGTGGGCACAACTCCCATTCTCTTAATTCTTTTTGCTACCTGGTGACCAAAATGAGTTTCTGAGGCCAGGAGGGTGGGAGCAAGAACTACTTACACTAGGAAAAGGGCCTGGGTTTTGAATTGGAATAATCCAGCTGGAGAGAGCATCACTGTGGGGTGAGGGCAGATGCACAATAGAGGACAGTGGTTGACCTACCAGCCTTGAGACCTTTCAGACTTGCCCATAGGCCTTTGAGACTCTCCTGGCTGTCTTATTCATGCTGCTCCAGTTACTCATGTTGTATAACAAACCACTCAAAAACCCTGTTATCCCATCACAGTCCTGTGGGTCAGGAATGTGGATAGGGCACTGTGAGCATTGGGCCTCAGGAGGGCTGCCTCAAAGGCCCCGAGGATCATCTGGAAGAAACTTCATTTACATATTTGGGTGGTTGATACTGGATGGTAGCTGGAACTTGGCTGGGTTGCGGGTCAGTGTAGGGTAAATGGTTTTCAGGCTTTTCTGCCCTCCTGCCATTAGGATTGCCCTGCCTGATGGGGTACCTGCATTTGTTACATTGTTATAAGCTGTGTTGTTTACTTCCATGGGCCATAGCAGCAGTATTGAGATAATAGCCAGGAGAAGCTGAAGCAGAAGACAGGCAGGAGAGAGAAGGGAAGAAAGAAGCCCAGAGTGAAGACTTGGCTGGAGCTTGGAGGCCTACGGGCCTTACCCCCTGCCTAACCCCAGTCCGCACCCCTGCCTGCCATGTTGGCTGGTTGCTGCACTACATGTAAAAGCTCAATAAAAGCCTGAGAAAGCCACTGAAAGCTCCAGGACCCTCCTTACCCGCCTGGTCTGCTCGGATCATAGAAACCTGCTCTGTCCCTGTCCTGTCCCTACAGTCAGATACCTCCATGGGTCTCTGTGAGCTCTTTTGCACAAGCTATTTGCTTCAGCATGGCTGCTGGAATGAAGGAACAAGTATCCCCAGAAAGATAATAATAGCTGCATGGCCTCTTCAAACCTAGCCTTAGAAGTCATGTGACGCCACTTGTATTCGTGGATGCAGTCACGAGTTGGCTCAGATTGAATGGGAGGGGCATTAGCTGCTGCTGCTTAATGGGGAAAAGCAGGGGTATCCTGTAAGAAGAGTGTTGAGATGTGTGAGCTCACTGGCTCTAGTTCTGCCCCTGGTTGCTGAGGACTGCACAGGATAGAAAAAGAAAAGTATCACTTTTGATGCCAACTATGTGTCTGGCTTGAACCTGGTGTTTTCAGCCATTTCGAGGAGAACAAGCATGTGCCAGCCTGTCCAGTGTTGATAGAGATGTCGCTTCCCATCCTGAGAGTCTTTCCCCTGTTTTTCATTGACCAGGTTTCTTGTCTGCTTATCGCCTTTGCCTATGTTAAAGTTTTTCAGAATTCTTAAGACATCATTTGAATGGGATCCTTTAGCCTAATCCGGCTTTATCTGTCTGTCTGTCTATCGATAGCAACCACATCACACAAGGTTGGCTCATATTAGCTTACAGTCAAGTAAAGCCCCTGATCATTACTTTGCTGATCTCCCCCATGCCATGTTTGTCTAGAAACTTTCTCATGAGATCAGGATTAGAATGAGGATGGGTATCCAGAGGATCACTGTTGGCCACAAAGGACAGCTGAGATAGAAAGGGTATCTGAGAGTGTAGGGTAAATGGTTTTTCAGGCTTTTCTGTCCTCCCACCATTAGGATTGCCCAGCCTGATGGGGTACCTGTAATTGTTACATTGTTGCAAGCTATCTTACTTCTGTGGGCCATGGGAGGAGTATTAAGATAGTCACAGGGAGAAGCAGAAGCAGGAGTGGCAGGAGAGAGGCTGGAGAGAGAAGAGGAGAAAGGAAGCCAGAAGAGAGAGAGAGGCCCAGAATGAAGACTTGCTGGGGGCTTGGAAGCCTCCTGGCCTCCTGGCCCCCAGGCACCCCTATCTGCTGTGTACCTGTTTGCCATACTACATATGAAGCGCAATAAAAGCCTGAGAAAGCCACCGAGGGCCCCAGGACTCTTCCTTTACACGTCTGCTTGAATCATAGAAAACCTGCTCTGTGCCTATCCTGGCACTACAGAGAGTGAGGCCCATGGTTAGGCCTGATGTGGGCAGGGATCAGCTTGAGCCCTTGCTTCCTGCTGGGTTGGTAGGGGGGATAGATAAGGTTCACTCAGAGGCTGGGAGGACGGCACTCACTCAGTGCCCTTCTTGCTTGGGGTTGGGGTAAACTATAGAGTTGGGCACGAGTTGTTTTGAATACTCAGAAGAGCGAGTCAACTTGAGTGTGGCCTGGGGATGGACAGACTGCCAGGCATAAGGCTTAAGGGAGAATCTTGGGGAAGAGCGAATCAGGAAATGCTCATGCTGCCCCCTTTGTTCTGGGCCTCAGTGGATTCTTATTCATGAGCATATACATAAAAAAAAAAAAAAAAAAAAAAAAAGGAAAAACATTCATTAATTTCAGGTGAATCCTCTCAAGCTGACAAGTTCCCTGAGCCCCAGTATCAGAACTCTCTGGGTTGTATGTAATAAAAACAAAACCTGGTATAAGCAAGAAACTCTCTTTGGGAAAGCCAAGTGGTCTCGACCAGAATCAGGGACCTGAAGAAGTCATCAACTTGTCAGCAGTGGGCTCCTCTGCTCTGGTTGGCCTCATTTGCTCCTACAGGAAGTTGGTTTTCTCCAGGCAGTGATAGTCAAGGTGCTAGGAAGCTCTGGGGTCCTAGTGTAGGAATTTTCAATCTAAAAGGAATTAATTAGTAAAATCCCAGGGAAGGACTCCTGTTGGCCTGACATGTGTTACATGCCCATCCTTGGGCCAGTCATTATAGGCAGAAAGATGGGATAGCATCACTGGCCAGGTCTGGGTCATCTGTCTTTTCTAGTGGCCAGCTATCTCATAATAATCCAAGAGTAGGCTTGAGTCCAGCCAGGCCTCAGGAGACATGGAAAGTCAGGAATTTCTGGATCTTCATGTCTGCTGGTTTAGGCCCACCTCCTCATTATGCTTTGCTTTGAAGATCAGCTTTTGTCCCCTCCTTAGCATATACATAACTCAAAAATAGCTATCGTATCTTCAAATGCTTCCACAACTTGGAGGAGTCCAACAACACCTATAACTGAGTTCAACTTTTCAAGGGAGAGAGACTCTGCTTGGTTGTAGGGATTGGTGTTCACCATTGGGTCATCTGTGGGCAAGAGTCTACACATAGAGCAAGCATGTCCTCTGAGGTCTTCCCTTGAACAGACCTGATAGGAGCAGCTCCTTAAAGAAGGGGGCTGTGGGTAGGGAAAGCCTTTCAGAATAAGGCATCATGCTGGTGAGTCAGAGAAGAGCAGAATATGGCCCCATCCCTGCCCTCAAGCATCTTCATGTCTAGCTAAGCAGGCAAGTTGCTCATCTGGGTAAGAAATCACAAGAGGAGGAGGGAAAGGTCATTGTGAAGCCAGGGCAAGCAGAACAAGCTTCCTGGAGGTGGTGGGAGTGGAGCTGTCCTTTTCAGATGGTCAGGAAGGACTAGGCATTTAGAGCATGGGGCAGACATTATCTCAACAGATGCTCTCTTCACACCCGAGCTCTGGCTCACCTGAAACAAATGCATTCAGAGTGTCATGTCCATGATTGAGCCTTCTCTCAGAGTAGGCCCTGGTATCCCTTTCTTTGCTCCCCTATATCCCCCCTCCAAGGTCTTGTCAGACGCCCCATAATAGCCTTTGTTTTCTAGATGACCGTGAAGTGACCTTCCCTGCACAGCCACCCACTGTCTCTGGACATGTGTGTGTGGGCTGTAGGAAGTTTGTGATGACTTTCTGGAAAATTAAGAAGTCTTCACTTTCCAAAAGAGAGGAATGAAAAACAGCAACAACAAACATACAAAGCCTCAAAAATAAAGGGTGGAAAACCAACCGTTGCCTATTGAGAAGGTAACCAGACTTGTAAGAGCTGTAAGGACTTCTACTCCTGCATTGTAGATGAAGAAGTAAAGGTTCAGGAAAATTCCAGACTTGCCCAAGTTCTTACAGTGAGAATGAACCCCAGATTCTCCCTTATGACCCTCTTACTGTGTGTGATCCCTTGCTGACTAGTTGGGAGTGGGCCTGGCAGGGATAATCTCTGTATGTGTGTGGAGTGAGGAGTGGGGGGCTTGGATGGGGAATGCCCCGCTTCTCAAACAGGAGTAGAGGCTCAGCCCAGGAAAGTGTGTCCCAAACCAAGTTCTCTTGGGAACCCTAGAGGATAGAGAGAAAGGCTGAGGGGTCACTGGCATCACCTCAGAAACAGGAGGAAGGTCCATCCAATTACTCTTTATCTAAGCAGATTTCATTTCCCCTTGGAGGAAAAGGAAGTGATCTTTGTGTTTCTCTGCTGTTTTTTCCATTTTAGACTGATCAGAAATCAGACCCCGTCAAGATAAACCCAGTCAAAAAGAAAGAGGTAGAGAGGCTGCCAGAGAAGGGTTCCCTGCCAGAGTCACACAGGAAGACACCCAGAGAGACCCTTCCTCTGCAGAGGAGCCAGCAGGGGCTTCATGTGCTTCTCCTTTTCCCCAAGGGCCTAGCTTTCAATGTTTAATAGTATTTCCAAATGAGCTTTTACACAGTGGTTGTATTACTTTTAAAAAAATTTTATTTTATATATTTTTGCATCATTTTTCATTTTAGCACAATGTATGCATTTTCATCTTGGTTATAGTCCCCATACAATTCCCACCCCCCTTATTTTGACCCTAATTCCTTCCCCTCCCACCCCCGCCATAGTGTGTCTCTGGTTTATAGGTGTGTGTTGATTTTGATTTTTACTTTATTATAATTAGTCTTTTTCCTGGTCCCTTATTTTTATTTAGGTTTTCTAAATTCCTGCTATGAGTGAGACCATCCAATATTTTTCTTTTTCTTTCTGGCTTATTTCGCTGAGCATGATCCCTTCCAGCTCCATCCATGTTGCTGCAAATTGCATGAGTTTATCTTTTTTGATTGCTGAGTAATATTCCATGGTGTATATGTACCACATCTTCTTGATCCAGTCATCTACTTTTGGGCATTTGGGTTGTTTCCAAAGCTTAGCTATTGTAAATAGTGCTGCTATAAACATAGGGGTGCAGGTGTCCTTTGGAATTAATGTTTCTGTGTCCTTTGGGTAAGTGGACTTGCTGGGTCATATGGAAGCTCCATCTTTAGCAGGTTGAGGAATCTCCACACAGCTCTCCATAGTGGTTGGACCAGTTTGCACTCCCATCAGCAGTGCAGGAGAGTTCCTTTTTCTCCACATCCTCGCCAACATTTGTTGTTGCTAGTTTTTTTAATATGTGCCATTCTCACTGGTGTGAGATGGTATCTCATTGTAGTTTTGATTTGCATTTCCCCGATACAAGTGATGCTGAACATTTGTTCATATGCCTGTTGGCCATTTGCATTTCCTCTTTGGAGAAGTTCCTTTTTAGCTCTTCTGTCCACTTTTTGACTGTATTATTTATTTTGTTTTTGTTGAGTCTCATCAGCTCTTTGTAGATTTTTGTGATCAGTCCTTTGTCATTAGTGTTGTGTGCAAAAATGTTCTCCCAGCCTGTGGTGTGTCTGTTTGTTTGAAAGACCACACTTCTCACTCCAGTTGTGGCCTCTCTTCATTTTTTTCATGCAGGGGCTGTAACTAAAAAAAAAAAAAAAAAAGGAAAAAAAATCCAAAAAACAAAAGGAGAGCAGCCCAAACCTCACCTGACCTCTGAAAGGCCCTGGATATCCAGCCTTCCTGGGAGGACAGGGCACTGAGGGGAGAGGGAAGAGACCGGAAAGGTGGGGGGGGGGGGAGGAGAGATGAGGAGAGGGCAGGGAAGGTGGAGAGGAGGGGCTGGGGCTTGTGAGGAGAGAAAGGGAAATCTGGGTGCAGAAGAGGCGGCGCCCCGGTGAGAGCGAGCCGGGGAGCAGGGGAGAGGGCAAGGTGACCGCCGCTATCAGTGAGGGGCCAATTGTCAAGGTTCTATCTGCAGCATGATTGATGGGAGCCTGGGTTTTTCTGTCAGCCTGTCACAGCGCAGGAATGTTTAATGTTCTCATTATTGGTTACGCTGTTGTGTATATTTCTCTGTCAGCACCACGGACCCAGCTGAACTGGCAGAGCACTTCAAAGGCCTGCGGGTCATTCATCATCCCCATGACGCTCCGGCAAATGCTCAGCTTCAGCTCCGCGCCAGGGATTTGTTATGACTTGCAAGCCGGCTGACAGACAGGGCTGGGGCGGCGGGCGGGGGACGCAGGAGGGAGGCACCCGAGCCCCGGTTTGTCGCTCTGGACAAACGGGCAGCGCCCCACATCCTGACTCGGTGGCTCCCAGGGCCAGGAGGTCTGGGCCCCCAGGGGGTGGCCCCCAGGGGGGCGGGAGGGCGCCAGAGGGAGGCAGAGCAGCGCGCCTCCCAACCTCGCCCCTCCAGCCCCACCGCCCTCCTCGGGCTGGCAGCGTCTCCAAAAGTTGTGCTGAAGACCCAGAGGTTGGGGGGAAAAGGGAAACTTGCGACCGTCCGGGGCCCCGGGTAAGGGAGGGCTGGGCTGGGGGGAGGGGAGAGCAGGAGAATATCGGAGCTTTGTTTCCTTTTCCAGGCCGTGACATGATTAATCGTTTTCTTCTGATCTAATTTTGGAACATGAAAAACAGCACATTTGTCTTGAAGAAAAATGATGTGCCGAACCGCGCAGATGGAAATTTCGAGCAATGAGAAAGATTAAAGTGAAACCCCACTCCTTAGACCTAATCATGAGTTGTAGATTATTCTGTCGGCCCAGCCAGATGGTAGCTCTGATTCCACAGCCCCTTCTTATATTAATGAATACTAGACTGTTATATTTGACTTAGGTAAGTGAAATGTCTATCAGAGCTAATGGACTGCCAGCCAGCATAACACA
The DNA here is from genome assembly GCF_964194135.1 of Talpa europaea. Taxonomy (NCBI): domain Eukaryota; kingdom Metazoa; phylum Chordata; class Mammalia; order Eulipotyphla; family Talpidae; genus Talpa; species Talpa europaea. The sequence goes on along the minus strand of NC_140077.1, from coordinate 39,586,134 downwards.
TGTTGTACCGCTAAGGGTCCTTGCTGCATTTTTCATGTTTTATACTAATGTAGAACATTTTGTTTCCTACTGTTTTTCATCATTGTCACTGTTTGCTAAATATTTTCACATGGAAAAGGGGGAGGGAGACAAAGTCAGGAGGAAAAAGAAACCCCCTCTAAACTTGTGTCCAAAGCTAATTTCCTCCCGTTGGGCTTGGCTATAACTCTACAAGTAAAACAGTCACCCCGAGCGATGCGTACAGGAACTCAATAGTAACGTGATTAAGTTCCTAGTCAACAAGACTACACTCACTGTATGTTAACAAACCTAATTATAGCCCAGTGGTGATAAATTGGGCCGGGGCCCTTGCTGCACATCTCTGAGGTCATGTCTAGAAGAGCAGCTTGACCCTCTTGTCCCAGGGGAGAGAGCTGTCCTGGAGAGGGAGCCCAGGCTCAGCTTGGTGGAGGGGCCATACCACCTTCACCTGGCTGTCCAGCTCCTGGGGAGGGTGGGCAGACGGCAGGGGACGTGGCAGAGTGAAAGGGCAGAGGTATAGGCAGCCTGGCAATAGGGTGAGGCTGGAAGACTGGAAGGGTAGTGGAGGCTTCCAAGTCCGGGCCCCGTCCTGTGTGTGAGCAGTACTGGCATGACTGCGGGGAGAGTGTGCTATTCCAAGATCTGTGGTTCCATGCAGACCTCAGAACCCAGGGCTCGTTCCCTCTGGGCCCAGCAGAGAGTGACTAATAACCTTGTTTGGACATTGGATACTGGGGCCCCAAAGAGCTTGTTTGTGAAGGATCCAAGCCTGCGAGGGGATGGTGTCCTGGAGAAAATAGTCCTGGAGATGGAATCGGAAAGCTGTTGGGGGACAGATAAGATGGAGGTGGTTGAGGGATATCTGCAAGGAGTTGTGTCTTGAGGGAAAAATGGAAACAAATACATAGAGAGGAGACCTAGGCATGAAAACACATGGGGAGGATAGAAGGAAGATAACAATGTGGACAAAGAGAGGCATAGAGGTGAGGAAATGTATAGACCAACAGAGTAGGTGGCTCATGAACTCAACAGGAACTCTTCTTGCTCCAGCCAATGCGTTCCCTATAAGACAAATATGACCCCTGCTTAAAATTCTCTCTGGCTGTGATTACTGTAGGGATCAGTCCAAATGTCTTGACTGGGAATGACTGGGAACAGCTTCCTTCTGCCTTATCTCTCCCCTCTTCTCCACTCTGAACCCCGCACTCTGCTACACAAGCTTTCTCAGGCTTCCCAAGAATGCTGGACTCTTTCAGAACAATGCTTGCCTGTGTTTATTTTTGTCTGTCCCACTCCTTTGCATTCTTTCTCATTGCAAACTCCTACTCATCCTTCATGACCCCCATATGTCCTCCTCTGCTACACTTTTCTTACACGCCCCACCGAGCATTCTTTCATCCTCTGGACCCCCATAGCATTTTGTCCAAATCCAAGTGAAAATGTTGGTCAAGTTGCATTGAAAAATGTCTGTTTGCGAATCTCTCCTTCCGAACCTCCCCTCCTCTACAACTATTCTGTTTATTCATTTGTGCATTTATTCAAGAATTACCGACTGTATGCCAGGTATTGTTCTAGACATTGGGGATTCAGCAATGCACAAAATTCTCTGTCCTCTAGGAGCTGACATTTGGGTGGCTGTGGATGTAGGTGTATTAGGGAGACTTCTTCATAGTAACAAACCAGAAACTCACTTAGGCTAACTCTAGTGGTGGGGCTTATAGTAACGTAGTGGTAAGTGGGAGGTAAATATCTCCTGGGGACTGACGAACAACTGTAAGACTGAGCCCCTCAGCTTCTGTATCTTAGAACTGAATCATTCATGATTCTTTCCAACCCCTCATGTCACTTTTTAAAACTTTTTATTGTGGTATAATATGCATGCTGAAAAGTGCACATATCATTATAATACAACTCAATGAATTTCACTAACAGTAACACACAGCGAGATCAAGAACATTCGGTACTCTCTTCTCCCCCACTTTGATTCATTTTATAATTATATTGCCACCCAACTTTCCCCTATTATTTACTATGACGTTTTGATTTCTCTTTTCAGCAGGGTTTTTTTTAAACAACTTTATTGAGGTAAAATTTACATACTATAAAATCACCCATTGTGAGCAATTTTTAATAAACGTATAGAGTTGTGCAACCAGTTTTAGAATATTTCCATCACCCCCCTCCCCATACACACACATTCTCTTGAGCTCATTTCCAGTCAGTACTTGGTTCTAGCTCCAGCCCTAGGCAACTAGGATTTACATTTAGATCTGTGATCCATTTGAAAGCAAAAACAAAAACAAAAAGAACCTTCTTATTTTAGATGTAACTCACATGCCATAAAGCCTAGCCTTTAAAAAGGTAATTTTTTGGTGGTTTTTAATATGTGAACAAAGTAAAAATATCACCACTATCTAATTCTAGAACATTTCATCACCCAAAAAAGAAGCCCATAACCATCAGTACTCACTCCCCACCCCTGCCTCCCCAGAGTCCCTGAAAATCTCCAATCTACTTTCTGTCTCTATGGATTTGAGGCTTTCTTGTCTCTGGTTTCTTTGACTCAGCATAATGTTTTCAAGATCCATTCATGTTGTCGCAAGTATCAGAACTTCATTCCTTTTTTATGGTCAAACAATATTTCATTATATGGATGTACAACATTTTATTTATCCATTCCTTACTGATGAACATTTGGGTTGTTTCCAGGTTTTGGCAATTATGAATAATGTTACTATGAAGATTTATATGCAAGTGTTTTTGTGCACATATGTTTTCATTTTTTTTGGGAAATATATCGAGGAGTAAGTAGTAGGCTTGCGCAGTCATATGCTAACTCATGTTTAACTTTTTTTTTTTAAAAACATTTGCTGAGTAATGCAGTCAACAGGCCTCAGGAGAACTATCTTCTTCTTCTTTTTTTAAAGATTTATTTATTTATTTATACAGTCAGAAACGCAGGAGGGTAAGAGAATCCACCAGAGCCAGAGCGGAGAGCAGAGAAGGCAGACTGACAAAGTAGGCAGGAGAGGTCTGCGAGCCATGTGGGACTCTGGCCTGGCGGCTGGGGATTGAACCGGCGCTGCAGAGACTGCGGGCAGCTTCACACGCAACCTAGAGCTCAACTGCTGAGCCACCGGGGAGGGAGGCCCTCATGTTTAACTTCTTGACTGTGATCCCTTTGAAGTTAGTTTTTGAGTATAGTGTGAGTTAAGAATCTTAACTTCTTTTTTTTTTTGCATATGGATATGCAGTTGTCCCAGCATAACTTTTTTTTTAAATCAGAAATTAGCACTGAGTTTCGTCAAATGTTTCTGCATCTACTGAGTGAGGCATTGGTATCTTTTTGAAATTATCATGTAAGTTTTTTCTTTTATTTTTTTAATATGGCAAACTATAATCTTCAAATTTTTTTTTTTAAGATTTATTTATTTATGCATGTAAGAACTGGGGTGTAGGCCAGAGGTTCAGGGGGTGAGAAGATTCACCAGACACAGAGTGGGGAGCAGAACAGGCAGATCGACTGAAATACACTGCTGAGGGGAGCAGTGGGCAAGACAGAAGGGGTCTGCGGCACGGTATGGGTCAGCTCCCTGCTGGGGATTGAACTCATGCTGCAGTGGCTGGTGATAGCTTGATAACCCTGTGTCTTTAACCCCTATGCCACCAGGGAGGACCCATAATCTTCAAATCTTATAAATACATTTATAATCTTCAAATCAGCCTAACATTTCTGGGATAAATACCACTGAGTTATGGTATATAATCCTTTCTATATGTTGTTGAATTCGGTTTGCTAATATTTTGTTAAGGATTCTTGCATTTGTGTTCATTAGGGATCTCTCTCTCTCTCTCTCTCTCTCTCTCTCTCTCTCTCTCTCCCCCTCTCTTTCACTTTGGTTTCTGGATAAATCCAACCTCATAGAATGATTTGGGAAGTATTTCTTTCTCCACTATTTACTGAGTTTGTGAAGGATTAGTATTTCTTCCTCAAATATTTACTATTTGATTCACCAGCAAATCCATTTGGGCATAGGCTTTTCTTTGTGGGAAAATTTTTACTCGTAATTTTATTTTTCATCATAATTTTATTCAGATTTTGATTCAATCATTTTTGAATCAGTTTTGGTAATAGGTGGACTTCTAGGAAATTGCTCATTTTATCTTAATTTTTTAACTTAATGACATAAATTTGTTCATGCAATCTCTCTTATCCTTTTAAATCACTATGATATCAAAAAATCAATAATGATGTCCCTTTTTTATTCTTGATTTTGGTCCCTTGTATTTTCTCTCTCTAAGTAGTCTAGTTAAGCTTTTACCAATTTAGATTTTTTTTTTTTTTTGCAAAGAACCAACTTTGGCTCTACTGACTTCCTTCACTTTCTATTTTGTTGATTTTTCCTCTAAGAATGTCATTTAATATATATGTTTTTGGTATTTTCCTCATATTTCTTTTTGCTGTGGATCTTGACTTAATCTTATGACCAGGGAACAGATCTTGTATGATTTCAATATTTTCTGAAGTTGTAATGACTTGTGTTGTGGCTCAACATATGGCTTATCCATATGTTCTTGAAAAGAATGCTTATCTTGTAGTATTTGGGTACTGGATGTTGTATACATGTCAGTTAAGTCAAGTTGGTTGATAGTGCTATTTAATGTCTTATGTCTTTTCCTACTTTCTATCTGCTCAATCAAATACTGAAAGTGAACAATTACTATTGTGCTTTTAATTCTATCAGTTTTTGCTTTATGGTTTTTGGGGCTCTCTTGTTAGGTGCACATACATTTATAATTGTTACTTCCTGATATATTAACCTTTTTATCATTATGAAATTTACCTTTTTTTCTCTAGTGGTGCTTCTTGTCTTAATGTCTATATTGTCTGATATTAATATGGCTACTTCAGCACTCTTACGATTTATATTTGCATGGGATGTCTTTTCCCATCTTTTTAACTCTCAACCTACTTATGCCTTTGAATCTATGAAGTATCTCTTATTGACAGCACATTATTGAGGTTGGTTTTTATTCCATTTTGACAATATCTACCTTTTTAGTGAATTGAAGTTGTGGTTTTTAGTTGATTTCTTACTGTTGTGGCTAGATTTACACTTGCCATTTTTCTCTTCATTTCATTTTATTTTTTGGTTTTACTCCTCCTTTAATGCCCTATTTTGTGTAAAATAATTATATTTTTAACTAAAAATAGGTGTTTTAATTTCTTGTTTTCTTACTGCATTACTTACTTCCAGTTATTTTTTTTTTCCATGATTGCTCTAGGGTTACCGTATGTATTTTAAGTTACGATAATCTATTTCAGAATACTATTGGTAAATATGGAATTTGTTCTAATTCAGCTCCTTTTCCTCTTCTCTCCTTTGTACTGCTATTGTTTTATATACTATATCAGGTGTTATAAAAATACAGTCATAATTATTTTTTATTATAACATTTTTTTAAGAAGTGAAAAGATGAGAAAAATATACATAATCTTCATATTTATTTACATATTTATCATTTCTGGTACTCTTTTTTTCTTTTTGTGAATTTGAGTTATCAACTGGGGTCACTTTCTGTTAAACCTGAAGGACTTCAGTTAGTATTCTTGTGAGACAGATATAATAGTAACCAAATTCTAAGTCTGTTTATCTGGGAATGTTTTTATTTCACCTTCATGTTTGAAGGATTATTTTGTCTTGATGTGGAATTCTTTTTTTTTTTTAAGATTTATTTATTTATGCATACAAGAGCTGGGGTACAGGCCAGAGATGTGGGGGGTGAGAGGATTCACCAGCGACAGAGTGAGGAACAGAACAGGCAGACTGACTGAAATACACTGCTGGGGGGAACAGTGGGTGAGACAGGAGGGGTCTGCCTTTCCATGTGGGTTGCTCCCTGGCTGGGGAGCAAACTCATGCTGCAGAGGCTGCGGATTGCTTCATAAGGTGGTTCACCCCTTGCGCCACCAGGGAGGCCCTTGATGTGGAATTCTTGGTCAAATCTTTTTCTTTTTGTCCTAATTCTTTGAGCATGTCATTCTATTGCTTTTTGAGTTTCATTGTTTCTGATGAGAAATCAGTTGCTAATTCTGTTGTTCTCCTGTAATGAGAAGTTGTTTTTCTCTTGCTGCTTTTAATGTTTTCTTGTTGTCTTAGGCTTTTAGCAGTTTGACTCTGAAAATTTAGATTTACACGTGGATCTCTTTGTGTTGATTCTCATTAGGTTTAGTTTCTTGGATGTATCTGTTAATGTTTTTCATCAAATTTTGGAGGTCTTGGCCATTATATCTTTTTTTTTTAAAAAAAACATTTCTTTTTTTTTTTAAGATTTATTTATTTATTTATTTATTTATTTATTTATTTATTTATTTATTTATTTATACAAGCACTGGGTACAGTCAGAAGCACAGGAGGGTGAGAGAATTCACCAGAGCCAGAGCAGGGAACAGAACAGGCAGAAGGACCAAAGTACACTGCTGAGGGGAGCAGCGGGCGGCAGGAGAGGTCTGCGCACCATGTGGGACCTTCCTCCGGTGGCTTGGGAGCAGCTGGGGATCGAACCAGCGCTGCAGAGGCTGTGGGCAGCTTTGCAACCCAGCTCTCAACTGCTGTGCCACCGGGGAGGAGGTCCTTGGCCATTATATCTTTAAATAGTTATTCTACCTTTTCTTTCTGCTATCCCTTTGTATCTCATTGTAGATATGTTGTTACCTGTAATATTGCCTCACATCTCCTTTCCACATGTGCAAATCTCTTCTCAGAAGAGATTTGTGGGTATGTTTGGCCCTTTTTGATCTCTGTTGTACATATATACAAATACACAGCCTCTAGTCAATCCGGAATGCATGGGAAGCTCATCAAGCCCCTTATGACTGTCTTACCTCTTGAATCTTCTTGATAAATCCGTAGCTAGTCTATCAGTTCTTTGCTTGTCTGATCCCAGCTAAAACCTCAAAGTTAACAGAGATCATGGTCCTCCCTATTTGCCTTCATGTTTGAAGGTATGCCTTTAGCAGATTCCAGAGTGCTAAAAATAATTTTGCTTAGTTGATTTTTGTTGGTTGGTTGTTTTGTTTTGATCTTTTGTTGCAACTTCTCTTGTTAGTTGTTTTATTGAGACATACTTTGTGGACCTCTTAATTCCATCAGACCAGAAGTCAGAAGCCTTTTGGTATATTTTTAGCTCCTTCTCCTATTATTTGCTGAACATTTTTGACCATATTTCCAGTTCAAATTTCTAATATAAAGAATATGAATGGGGCCTCCCTGGTGGTGCAGGGATTAAAGTCTCAGCACTATCAAGCCATCATTAGCCCCTGCAGCATGCGTTCCAACCCTAGCCAGGGAGCTAACCCACATGGCTCAGCAGACCTCTCCTGTCTCGCTTGCTGCTCCCCTCAATAGTGTATTTCAGTAGATCCGCCTGTTCTCTCCTTCCTCTGTTTCTGGTGAATCCTCTCATCCCCCATACCTCTAGCCCACATCCCAGATCTTATATGCATAAATAAATAAAAATAAATTTAAGAAAAAAAAGAATATAATTGGTTCAAATAGGTTTAGGGAGTGCTCCAGCACCCTTGTAGATGGCTACCTGGCTCTGCCTTGCAGAAGGAAAGTAGGTTTGGGGAGAAATTTAAGCAAGAGAAAAACTGAACTGTGTGAGGTCAGAGGCGACTGTGGGAAACAAATCTGTTCTATGTGATTTCAGCCCAGGTATGAATGATCCCATAGATAGTTAGAAATTGATTCTGGGCAACTTCTGGGTATGGGTAAGGAAGGAATGAGGGTATGATTCAGAGAAGACTGGTGTAGTGAGCAATGCTGTTGTGTCCACATTACACCCTGTGATGCCAAAGCGAGGCAGGCAAAGTAGGGCTGGCTAGATTGAACTGCTCTTTCCTCCCTTCTGCTCTGCATCAGTCCTGCTCCTAACTCTTCTTTGATATATTTCTGCCTTTGGAGTGAGTAGATACTCTAATGTTCAGTATGGGTCCTAATTCTTTTCTGCCAACACTTACTCATTTATTCATGGATGCACTTAGCAGTAGCTGATCACCCATTTTATGATCAACCACAGTGTTGTGATCTGAGACTGTTGTGGTGAGTGTGGCAAGTAGTGCATATTCTCACTGCGCTTATTAAAGACTAAGGATCCTCTCACCATTGAGAATCAAAATGGCTGAAATAGAAGTAGTTGGATCACCATTTTTGGTATTAGGGAAGAAAGTGTTTTGTTTATCAAATGAAGAACAGCATAGAAAACATTGCAGAGAATATGTTTAAACTACTTAAAATAATATACTTTGTCTAAAGCTTAACTATTGTATTTGCTTTTAAATTTATCTTGCTAATTACTTGTATACATCATTGTTCATTAGATAGGCCATGTGAGACTCCATTTATTAAATTTGATTATTAGTGAAAATTATAGTGATCTTAACATGTATAGAAGCTCTGCTAATTGACATTTTAATATTTCTTTATTCTCTATTCCATATGGACTGATGTCCTTAGTTAAAAAACACTTGTAGCTGGTATTCTGCTACCCAGTATGTCCACTGGATGTGTTATCTGCTTGCATATCTGTTGTGTGTGCTCCTAAAACCATTTATGTGAGTTTTGTCACTTTAATTAGCTAGGTTTATG